>NC_044190.1:26706713-27076122 GCF_900880675.1 Sparus aurata
CCAAATCTGCAGGAAGTTGTTATTTAATAACTTCAAAATTATTTATTTTAATTAGAATCCTTTAATAACTTTTTGTCAGGAGGGTCCACAGATGCTGTGTGCCAAGTTTCGTGCAAATCGGTGAAATCGCCTGGGAGGAGTTCGAAAAAGTAGGTTTTCGACATTTTGCGATGTAGCGAAAAAAAACGGTAGGCGGAAATGGGCGTGGCCTATACCACGAGATTCAGCACAATCCACTGAACGCGTCGATGTAAGGCTTTTGAATGTGCGACAAAGTATATGGGAGTTATTAGCCAAAACGCGCTTTCCTTAATAACAGCGCCACCTAGTGGTGGAAATTCAGGACGACAATAGATTATAAAATTTTTCGCCAGGTGTGACTTATGTTCCAAGTTTGGTGAGTTTTGGGGTATGTTCAGGCAGTGAAAAATGCGATCCTTTTGTGAGAAGAAAAATAATAATAAAAAACATTTCAATTACAATAGGGTCCTTGCAGGTTCCCTGCTCGGGCCCTAATAATCATTACAAAAACAATAGGGTCCTTGCAGGTTCCCTGCTCGGGCCCTAATTAACTCGTTATCATGAGAAAACAAGGTTTCGTTATCTCGTTATCTCGGGAAAACGGAGGAAATAAAATGTATGAATGCATGGCCGTTTGGTTTCCGTACATAGCTGCTGCTGACCGTAACGTCATCTCCGGGGTGGGTTAACCCAGCGCCACTCGTTATTCATGAGGCTTGAATAAAATAAAATAAACTATATAATAATGATATTAATAATGATAATAATACAGTTATGAATCAACTATATTCAGTAATGAAATGTAACTGACTCCATCTACTCAGCTTCTTGAGTAATAATAATAATTAAAGCTGCAAGCAGCGTTGAACGGGCCCTCGCAGTCCACGCGCGTCGGGGCCTGCTGCCGTCGATGCATGCTGCCGTCGGGGCTTGCTCAAGCAACACCTTCCGCTGAGGAAGTCGTTGCTTTATAATTCGGTGGCCTGCTATTGTCGGTGTGAATAATGTACGCTGAAGTCAGAAAAATTGTGTGAACTGCTGCATAATTCCCCGGACAAAGACTGAGTAGATGGTCTGAAATTTTTTTTCCTCCGGTGAGGGAGGAGGGAGGAGCGAGGCAACCGCATAAGTGATGATGATTGGCTCCGTAACATTGAGTGAGAGTTCTTAAGCCAATCAGTGGCAATGTTCGGTTTACACACAAGCCACACACGCATACAGCAGCCTCACACACTCAAACTAGCAGAGGGGAACTGCGGCTATGGCGAGTCCGGAGGGAAAGTTGATGTTTTCAAAATGGAAGTACAGACACTGTTTTAATCTCATTCGTCCACGTCCATTGTAAGCAACTCTGATCTAATGAAGCATCTCTAAAAGGCACACGCTTCTACAAAACTAACACTGGACAAAACTCTGTTGCTGACGCTGTTGATGATGATAGCAGGCCAGGTGTGGCTAACGTGTGCTTTAAAAACTGAATACATGCCCAATAGTTTGAGGTCTTCTGACTCTTTAAAAGTTAGAATGGTGTGTCTAGCTCAAAGTATGAGGGATAAGGAGAGGTTGAAGGTCGATGAGTTTTGAAGAGGACTTGAAGATTTCCCCATTTACTTTCCATTTAAAATGATTAGACTGCGACCAGAGCGCCATCTATGGGCCGATTTGCACCAAATTTTACACAGACCATCAATAGGCGATACCACACAATTATGAACATTTATGTGATAATCGGATAGTATTTTGTAAAAATATGCAAGATTGACTGTTTTCAACACAATATGCAGGAATTTGTCATTTTATATTTCAGGCATTTTAAGGCCTATCAAAATTCTTTTGATAACTTTTTGTCAGGAGGGACCACAGATGCTTCACGCAAAGTTTGGTGCAAATCACTCAAATTACCTAGGAGGAGTTCGAAAAAGTAGGTTTTTCATTTGTCGCGATTTTGCAAATGGAAAGTTAGCGCGAAAGTGGGCGTGGCCTGCACCAAACAATTCAGCTGAATGCAGGGAACTCATAGGGATGAGGTTTAATAATATGCAACATATTAAGTGGGAGTTATGAGCCAAAAACGCTTATGCATTGAAAATAGCGCCACCTGGTGGTCATTTTCGGTGAGTGAGTCACAGGGGCCATTCTATAGCACCTTTATGAATTTCATTTCCATAAGTGTTATGGTGTGGGCACAGGGCCAATTATACAATTAAAGTGACGCCAGAGCGCCACCTAGTGGCGGATCGGTAAACCCTTTGTCAGATGTCCTCAGGAGGGCACTGACAATAAATGTACCAAGTTTCGTCTTATTCCGATGAACCGTTGTGGAGATATAAAATACATCAATTTAAAGAGCGCCACCTTGTGGTCATCGCCTAAAATTTTGCACAGGGCCTCAGGGGCTCATGGGGAAGTAGTATCCTGAGTTTCATGTCATTTGATCTGACTACTGTGGAAATATCCAACACTTCCTGTTTTGAGCCAAATCTGCAGGAATTTGTTATTTAATAACTTCAAAATTATTTATTTTAATTAGAATCCTTTAATAACTTTTTGTCAGGAGGGTCCAGAGATGCTGTGTGCCAAGTTTCGTGCAAATCGGTGAAATCGCCTGGGAGGAGTTCGAAAAAGTAGGTTTTCGACATTTTGCGACGTAGGGAAAAAAAACGGTAGGCGGAAATGGGCGTGGCCTATACCACGAGATTCAGCACAATCCACTGAACGCGTCGATGTAAGGTTTTTAAATGTGCGACAAAGTTTATGGGAGTTATTAGCCAAAACGCGCTTTCCTTAATAACAGCGCCACCTAGTGGTGGAAATTCAGGACGACAATAGATTATAAAATTTTTCGCCAGGTATGACTTATATTCCAAGTTTGGTGAGTTTTGGGGTATGTTCAGGCAGTGAAAAATGCGATCCTTTTGTGAGAAGAAAAATAATAATAATAAAAAACATTTCAATTACAATAGGGACCTTGCAGGTTCCCTGCTCGGGCCCTAATAATAATCATTACGATTACAATAGGGACCTCGCAGGTTCCCTGCTCGGGCCCTAATTAAAGCTGCAAGCAGCGTTGAACGGGCCCTCGCAGTCCACGCGCGTCGGGGCCTGCTGCTGTCGATGCATGCTGCCGTCGGGGCTTGCTCAAGCAACACCTTCCGCTGAGGAAGTCGTTGCTTTATAATTCGGTGGCCTGCTATTGTCGGTGTGAATAATGTACGCTGAAGTCAGAAAAATTGTGCGAACTGCTGCATAATTCCCCGGGCAAAGACTGAGTCGATGGTCTGAAATTTTTTTTCCTCCGGTGAGGGAGGAGGGAGGAGCGAGACAACCGCATAAGTGATGATGATTGGCTCCCTAACATTGAGTGAGAGTTCTTAAGCCAATCAGTGGCAATGTTCTGTTTACACACAAGCCACACACGCACACAGCAGCCTCACACACTCAAACTAGCAGAGGGGAACTGCGGCCATGGCGAGTCCGGAGGGAAAGTTGATGTTTTCAAAATGGAAGTACAGACACTGTTTTAATCTCATTTGTCCACGTCCATTGTAAGCAACTCTGATCTAATGAAGCATCTCTAAAAGGCACACGCTTCTACAAAACTAACACTGGACAAAACTCTGTTGCTGACACTGTTGATGATGATAGCAGGCCAGGTGTGGCTAACGTGTGCTTTAAAAACTGAATACATGCCCAATAGTTTGAGGTCTTCTGACTCTTTAAAAGTTAGAATGGTGTGTCTAGCTCAAAGTATGAGGGATAAGGAGAGGTTGAAGGTCGATGAGTTTTGAAGAGGACTTGAAGATTTCCCCATTTACTTTCCATTCAAAATGATTAGACTGCGACCAGAGCGCCATCTAAGGGCCGATTTGCACCAAATTTTACACAGACCATCAATAGGCGATACCACACAATTATGAACATTTATGTGATGATCGGATAGTATTTTGTAAAAATATGCAAGATTGTCTGTTTTCAACACAATATGCAGGAATTTGTCATTTTATTTTTCGGGCAGTTTATGGACTATCAAAATTCTTTTGATAAGTTTTTGTCAGGAGGGTCTACAGATGCTACATGCAAAGTTTGGTGCAAATTGGTCAAATTCTCTAGGAGGAGTTCGAAAAAGTACGTTTTTCTTTTGTCGCGATTTTGCAAACGGAAAGTTACTGCAAAAGTGGGCGTGGCCTACACCAAACAATTCAGCTGAATGCAGGGAACACGTAGGGATGAGGTTTTATAATATGCAACATATTAAGTGGGAGTTATGAGCCAAAAACGCTTTTGCATTGAAAATAGCGCCACCTGGTGGTCATTTTCGGTGAGTGAGTCACAGGGGCCATTCTATAGCACCTCTATGAATTTCATTTCCATAAGTGTTATGGTGTGGGCACAGGGCCAATTATACAATTAAAGTGACGCCAGAGCACCACCTAGTGGTGGATCGGCAAACCCTTTGTCAGATGTCCTCAGGAGGGCACTGACAATAAATGTACCAAGTTTCGTCTTATTCCGATGCACCGTTGTGGAGATATAAAATACATCAATTTAAAGAGTGCCACCTTGTGGTCATCTCCTAAAATTTTGCACAGGGCCTCAGGGGCTCATGGGGAAGTAGTATCCTGAGTTTCATGTCATTTGATAAGACTACTGTGGAAATATCCAACACTTCCTGTTTTGAGCCAAATCTGCAGGATTTTGTTATTTAATAACTTCAAAATTATTTATTTTAATTAGAATCCTTTAATAACTTTTTGTCAGGAGGGTCCAGAGATGCTGTGTGCTAAGTTTCGTGCAAATCGGTGAAATCGCCTGGGAGGAGTTCGAAAAAGTAGGTTTTCGACATTTTGCGACGTAGCGAAAAAAAACGGTAGGCGGAAATGGGCGTGGCCTATACCACGAGATTCAGCCCAATTCACTGAACGCGTCGATGTAAGGTTTTTGAGTGTGCGACTAAGTATATGGGAGTTATTAGCCAAAACGTGCTTTCCCTAATAACAGCGCCACCTAGTGGTAGAAATTCAGGACGACAATAGATTATAAAATTTTTCGCCAGGTGTGACTTATATTCCAAGTTTGGTGAGTTTTGGGGTATGTTCAGGCAGTGAAATATGCGATCATTTTGTGCTAAGGAAAAAAAAAATAAGAATAATCATTACGATTACAATAGGGACCTCGCAGGTTCCCTGCTCGGGCCCTAATAATAGTAATAGTAGTAATAATAATAATGCATTTCATAATGCATTTTCATAACGCCTTTCAAAGCACCCAAGGACACCGCACATAACAACAGTACAACAAAAAAACAGGGGAAAATCAATCAATCAATCAATCAATCAATCAACTTTATTTATAAAGCACTTTTCATACATGAGTATGTAGCACAAAGTGCTTTACACAGGAAACATAAAACAATAATAAAGAAAGAAAGTTGATTGATTGATTAAAATTAAAAATTTAGTGCAAATAAAAATAGATAAGTAAGAGGATGCTCAGCAAAGAATTCAGAATCAGCAGTCCTCACCATACAGGAAGTCAACCGGGCCGGGTTTGGCAGGGCTGAGCTTCTGGGGTGAGAATAGTACAATAGAGAGAAATGTCTCCAGACACCCTGCACTAGCTCACCTGTAACAGTATTTTTCTCAAAATCTTTGAACTGAAGAAACCTAACTGCCACAACGGGGAGACAAATGCTCCACACTCCAGCTCTAAATACTATTTCCTTGACTGTGTATGTATGTATGTATGTGTGTGTATATATATATATATTATATATATATTATATATATATATATATATATAAAATTGCAGATTGCATGCTGCTTCATCAGAGCAAAAGTAGAAATAGGAAATAATGGATTATATTCAAAATATTAAAATTCTGTGAAGTTATTTTTTGCAGAATCAAACTGAAGTGTGACAACAGACACTGGATGAATACAATTGTTTTTATTAAAGGAAATGTCTGTCAGGCAGATGAACAGATCAGTTCCCAACTTAAAGGCAACACACTGTGCTCAAAAGCCATATTATTAATTAAAACAACACCAAATCTAAACAATTTAAATATTACAGCTTTAAACAGAAATTCACAGATTGAAAACACAAACACTAAACAGAATAAACAATGGGAAACTTTCTCCACAACAAGACATAAATAAATACAAAAAGTCTTCCTCATTCACACAAATGTTAAATTCATTTTTGCAGCGAGCTGGCTGGCACAAGCACCACACTGCATATTAATCATGTGGCATTTTAGCAGTTATCAGTGCAAAAACCCAGAAACAACTGTTAACAAGAAGGTGAAAACTCAGTTGGAATGTTTTTTAATAATCTGCAAGCAAATATGATGTGTTTTATGAAGACACTTAATGTAAACTTGATGAATTGTTTTTGTAAAGCACTGCTGGGATAGCGTGAGGTAAGCGTGTAACGTGTCTGTATCCTTGTCTGCTGGAAACTGTGAAATACAAACACAATTTTATTTTTTCCCAGTACAATCCTGCGTGTGTCATGAACAGACCGATCAAATCAAACCAGCACACTGCTTCTGTCAACACTTCCTGTCTCAGCATTAAGAGCGGTGAAGGTGATTAATATTTAGGATATGCAGCAGTACTGAGATGCAGTGAGTGACTACAACCACAACCTGTTTACACTTCCTTCTCTTGGTCTGTAGTACACATCTATACTCTCACACAAATCAAATACAGTGATTGTACTTAATGATAAAAATTTGTAAGGTTTCACTCTCTGGATTTGAAAATCTGTAATAATTTTAAATGCATAGGTTGCATGGAAAAAATCTTGTAAAAACAAATAAAATTACTTCAATTGTAAGCACTTGTAAACAACCTCTTCACACACATTTTAAACTAATTTAGTTGTCAAATACCCTCAGGCTTTGTGTCGACTTTTATCAGACACCAATCTGTAATAATTGTAGGACAAGCCTGTTTGCACTAATATAAGTTTTAATGCGATACTCCACCTAAAGTCAATCCTTTGAGCATCACCCTGTGTAAACTTGACAGGGTGCTGTTAGAAATCGGTAGTTTCCTTCTTCACAGTCAGTGTCTCTGGTTAGAATGATTTACTGGTGGCAAGATTTTAGAGTGGAAACCGATAACAAACATCACTATAAACACCTCTCCTCTCTGAGGAACATTCAACATGTCCTATGCCAGTGTTTTCCAAATATATTCATAAAAATCCTGTGGCTGTGTGGTGCCATCACCCACATCAAAGCTTCTGAAGTAGTGTTTTTATTTGGGTGAAAAATATTTTAACCATATGATGATCAAACACAGTGAGAATATGGATGAATGGAGAAGGAAACTAAACTAATAGTAAACTAACTTGTCTAGCCTGCACGGTGCGAGTAATAATCAAAGAAGACTTAAGATAAGATGCATCACTTTGATGTTTGGGCATTTTGTGGGGTGATGCTACAAATTAGACTTAATTTTACATAGCTTATTTTACTCAATCCCTGGTATTTTATGTTTGTCATAGCATGCCATGACACAAAACCTCTTCCACTTTTCAAATGTCTACTTATCATTACATAAAAATTTAAAAATTAAATAAAACTCAACTCTGTATAGCTCCATTAGTCTAATTCTAACACAACAGAGATTGAGCTCCACCAAACTCACTTGAATTCTGCTAGTCACCACACTGTGAACAGTCAAAGTGTTTTGTTAGTCAAATCGTCCTCATGCTTTTATATTCATATTCATGTCCGAGGTAAACACTTCCTTTCAGAATAAGGTGCTACTGCTGGAATAAATTACCACAAAAATACATCAACATTGATCTGTTATGAACAATAGAGAATCAAATGTTTTCTCCTATTGGACTGTACACTTACAGCTGTGTATCCGAGCTGAATTACTAAATTGAGGCATTGGACAAAATTGTGAAGGACTCAACTGTTAACTTACTGATAAAGTACAAAATCTTTGTGATTCTCTACATCATGTCCTGACCTCCATTAACTGCTAAAAGCTGAATTATTCAAAATGATCTCAGGAAGAGCTGCGCTCTTTTCCTATATCAAGGATAAGGTATGCGCTTATTTGATCTATCTCCAACTATCAATAAAATACAATAACCTACATGTTTCTTTGTACACAAAAATGTATCCAGAGAAACTGCTTAAAATGAGGATAAAGACAATGGTCACACATCCACTGAAAGGCTGGAATTTGGACTCCCAGTAATTTTGCTCTTTTCCAATATTTGACATAGGTGTGGTGCCTTACTGACAGGTGACAGGTCAACCTCATTTAGCAGGAAACTTGCAGTCATGAGTTTCGGCTTCAGTGGGAATAAGGACTTTGTCTACATTTTAGCAGGGTACAGGGAATAAACATGTCAACAGATTTTGACACGCTTACATAGACTACGCTATTTTAATATCTTCTGTTGAGAATCGGAATAATGGAGCTATGGTTAACATGTTTCGTGTAAAAACTAATTACAACTTTGAGGGTACAAACATCCGCAACATAGTTATGTTTTCTAAACCAAAATATTCTGCTCAAATTGAGACAGAATGTAAAGAAAATGCAAAAAGTAGTCAAGGGTAAAGTAAACTGCCTCAGCAGCTGAATTTAAGGACAGACATTCAGAGCCCAGTTCTGTCAGACACATGTAGTAGTTGCACTGGGTGTATAAATAGATTTAGTTCTTATTTCTTTGCAGAGCCTCACACAGGTTGTGATTTGGATCTGGTTCCTGACTCATGATCTCAACACACTCCCATTCTCCACTACAGCTGGACCGTTTCACCGCCTCGACCACCGTCTGTACGTACAGACCATCCTCAAACGTAGGCGCTATGGCAACCGGTCCTCGCGCCCACAACCTGCGCTCCTCGTGAGCCTGAAAAGACTGTCTCAGTGCCTTTACCATGGAACTCAGCCCCTGCAGGTGAGGCAGGGGCATGTCTTTCACCTCTGGTCCCACCCATCCACTGTCGCCTAGCAACAGCTCTTCACCTGTGCTCCCATTGCGTTGCCCATACAGTTCTGTCCCCCTGGCAACCAGTCTCCCAGTGGATCCAACTATCATGACCTCGTGCACGAATGACCCTGGCATGTTAAAGTTCAGGGTCACAGTGCAACATACACCACTGGAGCTCGACCCAGCTCCACCCATCAACATCTGGAAGAAACAAAAATCATCGCTGGTGACTCGGCGGATGCCTCGGATCAAACCATTTTGTTGCACAAAGGTCCGCAGTAAGCCGTGAACACGTTGGGCTCGTGCACTGGTTAGGTAACTCAAAAGGTCAATAATGGCAGAGCCGACGGTGTGCAGACCACCTCCGCCCATCAGCTCTTCACATGTCCACCCGTACGACTGATCCAGGAGGCTGGGGCCATAAACTCGGACATCACACACCTGCATCTCGCCAACATACCCCTCCACCAGCAGCTGGCGCATTGCAACAAAAGCTGGCAGGAAGCGCAGGGTATTACCCATAATGCTGAGCAGCTGGGGGTAGTATCTGGCGGCAGTCACCATCTTGAATGAATCCACAGCAGTTGCAGCTTTCTCACACACAACATTCTTACCTATACCTGCGGAGAGAAAGGCAGGAGTTATTTTTATGTAGATAAAACTGAATTAAATGAAACTCAATGAAAAGTAATAAAAACTCTACATTTCAAAGATACAATCTTGCAAATCTCTACCTCCCACATCAACCCTGTTCTGATTTTTGATCATCTTGTATTGTGACAGCAATTAAAAGAATATTAGTTGATTTTCTTCTTTGAATTAATCTTTTGTTGATGGGGACTGTTGTGAGCATTGTGCTCAAAGGAAACCTTCAATTTAAAAAAATAAATAAATAACTAACTTGTTAGAAGTTGATATCATAAATAAGCAAACATGGTTTGCAAACTACGGTCCCAAACTATGGAACGTCCTTCCGTTACACATCAGACAAGCCCCCTCACTGTCCATTTTAAAAAACTCATCTTAAAACCCATCTTTATGCCTCGGCTTTCAACCCAGCATGAGACTCTGCTCTTATTTTAGTGTTTTATTGTTTTAACATTGTTATTGTTTTATTGTTTTTTTATATTGTCTTTTATGTTTTTATGTTTTATGTTCTATTTCCTATTTATGTACAGCACTTTGTCCCAGCTATGGCTTTTATGCTTTTTAAATAAAGTTGAGTTGAGTTTGAAATAGTAAATGTTCATACCACGGTATACATTGAAACCTATATAATAGCTGCAACCCTCAGCAAGTTCCTATCTCCATTTTAATTAATCAGGGCAGGCAACATTTTCAGAAGGAGTTCTCAGAATAACTCTAAACGATTCAACAGCATCACAAACCAACTTGCAGCATCCAAAAATAAAGTTAATTCAATGCCTACTAAAACAGGATTTATAATTGTGATAGTTGACAGCATTTGTTTAAGCTCGTTGTACCTATTAAAGAGGCCAACCGAGTGTATCAAATATGATTAGAAGACTCAGGGTGGACTTGGTGTCTCAGCACTCAGACCCACTGGACTTGATTGCCTTAGATGGCATTACTGCCCAGCTTCTGGAGTTTGGTATGAATAAACAAAAAGTCATTCTCAAAGACATTCTCCTGCAGCCACATGTGATAACACAGAGGATGTGCATGGTTTTCATAGATGGAGATCGGTGGCCTTCGGTCCCCCTTCGAAGCAGTGCCAGGGATTAAATCCTCTGGCGGGGACACACTCAGGAAGTTGCAACTAAAACAGGAAGCTGAGGTCAACACTCAGGAATTCCATCAGATACAGTAAGTTAACTTTATAGATCTACTCAGATACGACAGTGTGTTGAATATGTCTGCTTCAGGGGGTTAATAATTGATGTAAGATTTGGGGGTTTTGTAGGTTTTGTCTGTAAGTTTAGTTTTGGGCTTTTTTCCATCAAATTACTGTGTTCCTTGTGATCATGGCTATGATTATCATTAATCACATCTCAAGCATAAATAAACCCTGTGAAATACGTTACAGGAGTAGAAGGACTACGGTCGTTGCAGTCACAAAATATTCAAATCTGTCCCAGAGCGGACCTGCCACGCCCAGGTAGCAATTTGTATAACTCAGCTGTAAATACAGTGCAAGTGAAAACTGGACTGCAAGACCAGAACTTGATGTTCAGGAGGAAAACTGATCTTATTTGAGTGTCATCTCTCACATAAACCCAAACAATTCTGAAATGTAAAGAAAAAATAACCAGTTTTGAAATGTTTTAAATATTCACCAATATTCTCTGTATTCAGTAGGCTCAGCTTACCCAGTGCTTTGACAGCAATCTGCCTTGTCATTGAGGGTGGAATATAGATGCAAACAAGGTCAACATCTTGGTGCAGCAGGACATCATCAGATCGGCTGGTGTGAAATGGGATTCCAAGCTCTTTTGCCAAGCAGCACGCTTCCTCTTCACTTCGCCCCCAGAGTGCGTGAACCTCGAAGCCTTCAGCTTTCAACAACGGGACCAGCACTCGGGCTGTGCTTCCCGTGCCAAACACACCGACTCCTGGCAACATGTCAGTGCCACTCACTGGGACCTTACATGTTAACCATGGCCAGCCTTACAAACATCCCAACAACCTATGATTCACAAGTCTGTCAAGGGCTTTACTGTGTGGAGAGATTATGGTACCTGTAAGAATAAAAGAACAGACTGTTCAGGTGAACCCTTTACTGTCATGCAGGACGAAAGATCAGACATTAAACCATTTTATCTATATCAAAATCTTATCTGTGAGCTCTAATGACTGCACCAACAGACAGGACAAACATGTCCAACGGAGGCCTAGACTGGTTTTTCTTATCATCTGTCTGTGACAGCTACTCGCATTGTGTCCTGCTACATAGTTAACATGCCATTCCTTAGATGTTCCACACCCATCAAAAGTCAACGTCATCCCTACCTCTGAAGCAAGTGCAATTTATGTTCATTGTGTGACTTATTAAAAGACTTATTTAACTGCATTTATGCACAAGAACTTTCACACAGAACAGCTGGGTTTATCTAACAAAATAAAATACCTTCATCCTTGCCTCAGTGCCACTTGTTCAGTAAGTTAGCTCAGCTCATCCGAGGCTCTCTCAAACTCTTTACTCACCTTTTATGACTTCCTAATCAAACTTTATGGACTTATAACTGTTGGTTTTGGTCATTGCAGCACCTGCACATAGTATTATCTATCTATGAGAAGGAGGGTGGTTTGAGCAGCTCTTTATTGGCTGGGCTCTTATGAAGATGTGCAAAAATACAAGTAAGAATGTCTTTTTACCTATATTTATGAGAGGATGTGAGTAGGGCTGGCTGGAGCTGACACTATGCCTCACTGACCTCGCAGTAGTCACGACTGCTCAACAACTATGTGCCTGTGCACCTGCATTACCTGTGTAACCCTCGAAAGACTAGCTCTCTCTGCTTCACACTACATCACCTCGGGGCTCAAATAAACACTGTGACTAAATATACATTAACTAAACATGCAAGGAGCAGATGAAGCCCCACTCTCTCTGAAAAGTAGCCGTGCTGTGCTGCTCCCGGCTGATCAGATAACAAAGCCATGTGAAATAATATATATTGTCGCTGTCGAGGTTAATAGTAGTGAGGCATTAGTCATACTTTCTATGACAACACAAACTAGCCGAGGTGGCCATTACTTTGACTATTATAAGCGGGTGTGCCCCGAATAGCTAAGGTTCAAACCACACACTAAAGCTAGCTAGACTTGGTTATTGATAATGTAGCTAGCACGTTAGCTAGCCGGCCAGACAGCCGCAAAGCGAACTCAAAAAGCTCCCAATATGCGTCGGTACTTTACAGAGTTCATATCCAAAGTTAACTGATCAAACGGTCTTTAACCTTGGTGTAAAAAATAACCCATAATAAAATGTAACATTAACTACCTGCTGAGTTTACGAGGACAACATCGGCAGCGGTTGAAGGTGCTCAGCCGGGCGCTGCCCAGTTGCTAATGGTTACTTCAGTAGCAACGACAGGACTGTGGGGAAATACGGAGATGCTAACTGAGGCTGGAGATGTGTCACCAGCGGCGGATCAACTAAAGAGTACATCGATACCTTTAGCTAGCTAGACTAAACAAATGACTTTTTCAACACGCTTGTAGTACCAAACTCGCCTACTATCGTTCCTGTGAAACATGTCACTTTGCAGACAAAAGAGTAGGTCATTAAAAAATCATTTTGATTAATTTGTACCCCTGGAGCAAGTGCGTTCTTTGGTCTTGTTTTCCCATGATTCAGTGCGCAGCTGGTAACGTTTAACCCCTCCAAGTTATTTTTGACATTTTTTGTCATTTTATTTATTGAAACACAGTTTTAATGAGGTTGGTTTTATTATCTGACTGTATGACGACTACATTGGGACCAATGTTGCTCAGGTGATGCTTTTGTGATGAGATGGAGATGAAATTAAAGTTGTTCTATATTCTTTTGCAGGTCTCAGTTAATTGAGTTTTGAAAGTGCATGTTGTCTGAGGGAAGCTTTCTCTGAGGCCACTCGCAACCTTGATTGCACAGTTAACACAGTATAAAGTTTCCATATTGTACCTTTTACCAGACCATGCTGGGAGAAGATGAATTCTCAAAAGAGACTTCAAATTCACAGAACCCCAGTGTGACAGATCAGGACTCCAATAAGGACCGTAAGCACCATGAGAAATGGTACCACAGTGCATGAAACTCTGTGCCAAACCACTCCGCTCGCAGCACAGACTTGTTTCAACAAACCCCAAGAATGCTCCCACATTTCTTTTTAGTGTTACATTCAAAGACGAGCCAAAAGTACTACAGTGTCTTTCCTTTTTCGGCCTACAGTCCAAACTTCTCCTGAACTTTGTCTCCATTACTGTCATCTGACGACAGAGTAGCATTTAGGGCAACACCACTGCTATTTATGAACAGAGATATCAACCTGCAGGAGACGGTTATTTAAAACATGCCAATATAGATTAATATATGTCTTTAAATAGTTATTTTACTCTTTCCATGTTTCTCTTTTTACAAAAGTGAAACCTTATTTTTTTCTGCACTGAACATTTTACTGAACTCTTCTGTATTTATATGATGGCTCATCTGTGATCGTGTCAATTGATTCTTTGAAGGAACCTCCTGTGAGCGACCTGCAAGATGAGTATGTGTATGTGTAAGGTGGACGGAAAAATGAAGCAAACTACTCTCAGATAACATTTAGGATTTTCAGTAGACAACCACATCATTCAGAGACTGAGACTGTACTGTCAGTGGCTAAATTGTAGTCACAAAAACTGGAAAAGTGTTAATACACACAGACCTTTGTGCAGCATACAATACAGGGCACTCTGAAAACCAGGGGATTGAGGAACAGTTGTAGTGTGAATAAAACAAAAAATCAAAGGCCTCTTGTTCCAGATTATGTTAACACTAGTTAACTCTGTTCAGTTAAGGCACCATGAGACACTAAAATTGAACTGAAGTGTTTAAGGCCCCAAAGTATGATGTACTTAATGATGATATATATTTGGACAAGCATTTTTCCCCACAAAGGATATCAGAGCCAGAACCAAGTTTACACTGTTCAGTTCCATGGAGCATAGTTTATGTTATGCATGGTCCAGTTTTTTTAATTTATTTTTTATACCTAAATTGATTGTTTAGGATTTAGCCTTGAAGCTCAGTTGAATTCCTTGCACAAATCTAGGTTATGGAAATGTCAGTGTGTCAGATCTACACTTGAAGCTTCAGATGTGCTAACATGTAGATAACGGTTTGACATGAGGATCTTTAGATTATTGCCTGATGTGTCTGACAGGTGGAGTAGTTGTAGTTAATAAGACGGCAGATGTGCAGTGTTGAAATCTTCAACCACAGATATCTGTGAAATCCAACAAACAAACCAGTACATCCTTCATGGGGAGATTTGGGGCTGATGCTTCCCTGTGGGTGCCAGCACACACTCAGTCACACAGGAGGAATCTATAAGGCCATCAGGTGGTGATGAAGGTTACTACCACATGCAGCTATGCAGGCTTGACTGTACAATGTGTTGTATCAGGTGGCAAGATTGACAAAGGAAAAACACAGATTGAAAACTGGACTGGATTCAAATCAACATAAATATTTCCTTTAAAAAATTTACCGTCAATGTACACTTGATATGAAACAATAGTATGTACAGCTGAACTGCTTTGCTTTGCTGCCAGCACATATAACTAGTAGAAAATTGCCAGTTCTGACCATAATTTGATTGAAAAACTTAAGTCAGGCTCCTAACATAAGATTATTTTCATTGATCAGATGTATTAAAATTACAGTGTAGACATATATTTGTCAGTATGGGCTAATGGTGTGAATATCGGGACTGTGTCAGCAAAATAGTGCATATTGTTTAAGATTTGACCAGTATAACATAAATCCATTGATTGCATTTTGGTGGGTGAATATTGAACTTCTGATTGGGTTTAGATGTGTTCAGCTTGAGGATGAGGATATTATTCAGCTTTATTAGCAAATTGTTAATATAAAGCCCAGACACCTATAGTCCACCTTCATTGTTACCTAATTTCAACTTTTCCCGGGATGTATTAGTTCATAGAGTTTGTTTACATGAGAGCTATTCCCAGTTTTCCAGAGCTTTATCAGCCAGTTTAGTTGAAAACACCTGTGTGGGTTTGGCAGAGCCATAAACCAGTTTCATTATACATGACAAAACAATGTGCATTAATACAAAGATATAATTATAGATAGATGGTCATTTCAAGACTTTAAAAATATATTTATTAATGTATTGTTCTTCTAACTGCTGACATTGTTTCTGTGCGAATGAATTGCCAGTAAATACAAATATTTGTATGGAAACAATCCAGTAGTCTGCAGCTGTCAGTTGGTCAGTTGAGCTCTGCCGTGCATTACTGCACACTGACCAGCAGGGGCGCTCGTTTACTAACGGGCTTGGACAGGAAGCGCAAAGGATTGTGGGACTTTTAGTTCTGAATGGATGACGGTTGGCTTGATAACACTGCGAAGAACAAATGAAGACATTTACCGCCGAAAACAAAATATCAGCCTCAGGTTCAGCATATTTTCAAGCTCCTTGTGCTTCGAGTCTGAATATTTTCGGGTGGATTCAGTCGTCGTATGAAGAATAGCGGCTCACTTTTGGTGAAAAATAAACAGGAAGTTGTTAGCGTTGTGGGACGTGTAGTTCCGCTTGCAGGCCACTGAGCTTTTTAACAACGCATAGAAAAAAGAAACAACAATAAAATAAGCTAAACTTCATCCGAAGACCGTGCTTTTATCCTCGGCGTTGAAGCAAACATGCCCGGGTTCACCTGCTGTGTCCCTGGCTGCTACAACAACTCGCACCGGGACCGGGACCTGCGCTTCTACACATTTCCCAAAGACACCACGCTGAGGGAGCTGTGGCTGAGGAACATCTCCCGGGCCGGGGTCAGCGGCTGCTTCAGCACCTTCCAGCCCACCACAGGACACCGAGTCTGCAGCGTGCATTTCGCGGGAGGGAGGAAGACCTACACCATCAGAGTACCGTCCCTCTTCCCCTTGCGGGGGGTGAATGAGCGCAGGAGTCGGCGGGGCAGAGGCAGGAAGGTGTCTGCGGCGGTTCCTGCCACCGCCGCTGCAGCTACCTCTGGGATCGTCCTCGCCAGCGTACTGGGCAGCACGGCGGAGGGAGCCGAGGGCACTGCTGGAGGTGAGGCGAGCGACGACACCATCACCGTGGTTCAGATAGGCCAGAACGGGGAGTACCTGGGCACTGCGCGGCTGCCCGCCCAGTCAGAGGGGACTTGTTACACTGCGCCGATCAGCAACCCTGACGACCTGATCGGCGACGACTCATCGGTCGAAACCGGGTCCACGGTACACCAGCAGGGCCTGCAGTATGTCAGTGTGACCAGCAGTCCACTGGACCACTCGTACTCCCTGACCACCGGCACCACGTCCGCCGAGCTGCTGCGGAAACTGAACGAGCAGCGGGACATCATCGCGCTGATGGAGGTGAAGATGAAGGAGATGAAGGCGACCATCCGCCAGCTCCGGGTGGCCGAGGCCAAGCTGCAGGAGGAGGTGCGGGAGCGGGATCGGCTGCTGTACGGGAACTCTGTGGCTTTCAGCGTCCGGAAGAAAATCTGATGGGTGAATATCACCGGAGATGACCCGTGTCAGAGACTCAGACTAAACGGAGGTGTTTGAAGACAGCTGATCCAGCCCTATTTTGTATGAAACTGCGAGCGATGACAATTTATTTTCAACAAGTAGAACTGATTTTTCGTAGGCCTGATGTAAGAAAAGTTGGCTGGCTAGTTATGTAGCTTATATTAATAATCTCATTGGTGATGACAGTACTTAGAAAACTGCACAGTTGGCCTGCGGTCCAACCGAGGTCAATAACACACATGTTATCCATTCAACCATGGCTCATTGTTTGCACAGACTTACCAAGTAAACAGGCTCACACATTGATAAAGACTGATGGGAGGACAGATGAGGAAGATGCTCATAACTGCCTAGTTACATAGAGTTTTTCTATTAAAGACTTCTCTTACAGTGTTTTTATTTTGTTGCCTATGAATTCAAATTAGGTGGCTGTTCAGAAACATCTCATAATAGATTTGCAGTACTAAGATGAAATATTCATAGGATTTTCTTTTTGTGAACAGAACACTATTCTTGGCACTCGTAAAGTGTTGCTCAATTGATGGATTAAAACTACCAGAACTTAATCTGAGTTGCCGGTCAAGGAACCTTCAGTTGTTTTCCCTTTTTTTTCTTCACTTTTTGTGCAAAGAAAATGGACTTAAAGGAATTCATCAAAACTTGAAGGGGCACTCAAATTACACTCTTATTAAAGAATGTTTCTTGAAGACATGCATTAAGTTACATTTGTTCAACCTTTTTTTTAAGGGAATCTTAAGAGAAGTATGAGAAACATTTTGTCAAAAACATTATGTAACTTGAACATGTCAGATGCTTGTTTCAGTGTGATTTTGTTTCTTCACGCAGACGTTTAGTGGCCGCGTCTCGCTGTCCTGTTCATGAGTGTTTTGTGCTGCAGGATGTTACACACATTTCTGATTCTTGAACTTGATGCGACAGCTCTGCTCTGCTCTCATTTCAAAGTAAATTTCTTTTTGAAATAGTGCTGCTTCACTCTGAATAATTTATAAAGTCATGAAATGTGTTCTGATTTTGTCCACTATCACAAAGTAGAGATAGACTGTTGGGTGTGTTTTTGAAAAAAGAAAAAAAAAGAAGAAAATTCCTGGGCCGCACCCGTCATCTGTCAGGAGCACTTGTTTGGACGAGAAGAGATTAAAACCAGAGATCAGAAGCTATGTCGTCAAGTAGGACCATTTTGTGGAAAAGGTATAAAACTTGTATCATATTAAATCCACAATCATAAGCTTTGTGGTCAGAGTGAAACATGGAATCTGAACACAGCTGCTCTGTTTTATACACCTGTTGCATGAGCTGGTGTATAAAGCCTCACTCAGCGGTTACTATGTCAGTGTTGACATCCTGAACAAAGTGTTGCCTTATTAAGATATTTGAATATTGTGATGCGTGTGAACCATCATGTTAACTCTTCTGATTAATTCTTGGAAATATTCTCACAGAACTCATGAGGCCCTTATGTTCCTGTTCAGATTTCAGTGGGGTTCTTTCAATGAGTGATTCATGCTGTTATTACTATGTGTGGTTTATTAATGAATAGTTTCAGTCGAGGCCTTAGATGGTCTAAAACTAATGAAAAGTGGCCATTAAAAGATGAAATGGTGTCTTTAATACTTATTTTTGTCTTCAGCAAATCAGAGAAACAATTTCCAACAAGTGATTTGCTATTTTTACTTCATTAATCACATTAGTTGATTAGAATGAATGAATTCTTTCTCTGGGTTTTGACTATTCATATCAGCACCATAGTTTCAGCGAGCGTACATATACAGTGTATAATAAATCATTCATTTATGGACTCTTTAGACTTTTTCACAGGTTGATTGCAGTATTAAAATGTTCTTGTCAGCGCAGATGTTGCAGCCTTATCTCCTCCCTCTAGATGGCAGTGGAATAAAAGATTGAAGACCTCCTGTCTATGCGGCCTAATTTGCTTTATCTATCCGACTGTTTGTTGACAGCTTGGATGGTCATTTGCTTGATCGTTACTCCTATCAAAGCACCTAAGTGTCCAACATCTTCTAATGAATGTACAGCTGTAATGCAATCACGCGAGCCAGCATTTTAAAGAGTGTCATTTTGAACACCTACCTTGATAATGTTGTTACATGAAACAGAGAAAGAGGGAGAGGCGGATGAATGGACAGACAGAGAGCATTGGAGAGAGCGAGGATCCAGATCCTAATCTCATCTGGATTTATTTTTTTACTCCCAACAGTGTTGCATAATGCTTTAATCCAGAGCTGTCTATCAAACTTACACAACTCTGTCTGCTTTTTTCTATGGCTGCTGCCATTTACAACAGCTGTCTTTACATTTAGACCAGACGATAGCACCCACTGTCTCATTCTTTGAGTGTAGTTATTATGTAATGTGTGGATGACGTGAAACAGTGTGAATAAGACTTGACCCTAAGAAACCAGTGATGTCAAACACTGGTTTCTTAGGGTCACGTCTTATTCACATTGTTGAGTATACAGCAAAAACCTTACTATCTCTGCCTGGAACGAAAGTTTGCTGATGTATACAATTATTATTCACGGTATTTGCATAAAGAAAGGTGAAAATTACAGTTATTAACAAGTATCTCTAAGAATATGTGACATAATTCACATGCTGTAAGCTCTTAATGAGTGTTTGTACGATCTTCTAAAAAAATGCTATGCGTGACACCAGGTGATTCATTTTCTTCTCTGGTATTTCTGTGCTGCAGATTCCGAGTCCGTCATCGTATTTGTTATTTTTAGCTTTTTTGTTGTTGTTTTAATCGTGCAAATGTTTCACTTTAGATTTGCGTCTGCAATATGGAAGCCACATTTTTTTCTAATCAATTTTGAACCATGTTGAAAACAGTCCAGTTTAAAGGGTTGTCACATCTGTCCCAATTCATATGTTATCAACTCAAATGAAGTAAAGTCACAGCTCACTTTAGGGCTGAGAATTTAGATATTCGCCAATTAAAATTTAAAAAAATTGCCAGTTATAGTGTTTATATTTTCTTTAGGCAAAGAAAAAGCTGCCTGTGTTCTGGCAACATTTAGCAGTCTAAAACCTTTGCCTTATTTTGTTGAATTAACTTTCATATAAAAAACAGTTGTATTCTTCTCAAAGTAACATATCTAAAGAAAGAAAGAAGGGCTAGTGCCACTGAATAATTTCAAACAATGGCCAGAGGGAGGGAGCATTGATTGAACTAACAGAAAATATCTGCATTTTTCTTGTATTGTGTCTTACCTACTGTACATTTAAATAATTTAAGTGATTATTTAAATCCGACAATTCAGTAAAGAGTAGGAGGGTAAGAAGTGTGAAACTGTAGCACGTTGTACATAGAGCCTTAGATGAAAATGGTAATAATAAGCCATATTTTGGTGAAAATGTGACTGTAGCAAACAAAGCATGTGTCTGGAGGACCAAAAGATAATTATGCTGCAAGAAGTTTTTAAATGTGTTTTGACATTTTTTTGTAATTAAAGTAAGTGACTGTTTGAAGTAATTGTGTATAGAAGCTGAAGATCTCCAGATTAACAGCCACATATCAAGCACACGGAGTCAGTGTTTTCATGCAGACACATTTGAGTTAATATGATACACAGTGTGTGTCCATGAACTTGATTTAGAGTAATGCATCCGGGATCAAGCTCCCAATTAAAACACCAGGTAAAACAACCCTGGTTTAACGCTTCAGCTGCAGGAGAAACATGTGTATATAAAAAGGGACACATGATAACACCTTGCTCCTGTTGCAAGGCATAATGTTAAAGATGAATCACGTACTTGAAGATGCATGACGAGTTCCACTACATTGCCAAACACCCAGACGTAATTAATGAACATCTCAAATCTAAAACTCTAATTTGCTGCATAAACTGCCTCCATTCTCCTGTGAAAACCTTATTCGATACTTTGTTTCCTGGCTGCAGAGATTTGCTCCCATTCAGCCGTGAGAGCATCACGTCGGCCACTGATGCTGGATGATGAGGACTGGCTCACAGTCAGGGTTGAGATCAGGTCAAGTTCCGCCACGATAATCTGGGAAAACCTTTGAGGACTCATTCAGAGAGGACCTTCACCTTACCCGAATCTATCACTAGTCCTGCACAAATGTTCAATTTATCTTAACTGTAAGTCTGGACTAATATTTGACAAGATCCAGCCTGATCGATCCTGAGCACATCTGTAAGGTTGAGTCTGTGAAACCAACCTGCACCCCGTGAGCTGATACAGATGTTTTCAGGAAGACTCACAGTTGGAGCCACTGCCAAAGAAGCTCCCATGATGTATCGATTCATGGCAGCGATTATTTTGCGGTTAATGGTTGTTTTAAGCTGCAGATTAACAATGGGTTACCATCTCTCCTGTGACAGTATGCAGATGTGAACCAGGACTTATACTAATGCACAGAGTGTGAGCCATCTGGGGGAGGACGTAGTATCAGAGGGATCTGGAGGCTGAGATTAAAAGGAAGGTGGATTCAAGTGAGGAGGGTTGGGAAGGTGTTTTAACATTTACGTTATGTTAGTCTAAAAACAGGGTGTAATTTGTCACAGGTTAACGCACCACAGCATTCTCCGGTAACCCCTTGTGACACGCATAGCTGAAAATGATTCTCACATGAGCTGTTGCTATTCTCAGAGAGCCCTCTGCATCATCACTGGACTCCCAGGTGAGCTGGATTCTCTTATCCTCCCTGGGACGTCATCCATCTGTCCACAAAAAATCCTCCTGACACTTCTGTTCATGTTCACTTCTACTATCATTTGTGACAGAGCCCTTTGCACCATATCTTTGCATCAGGCAAATGTGAATGAACAAAGCAGACAATGTTCCTGAGCGTGCTGATCACCATCAGAAGATATATAATTTATTTGTATTTCAAATAAATGCTCTAAATACTAAAGACCGGAAATGAGAACACTCTAATCCAGTGTGCTGTGTTGTGATGCTGTCATTGGTCTGCTGCCCCCAAGCTCTCGCCTTGTGCCCCTCCCTGGTGCACGCACACACGCACACAAACACACACACACACACACACACACACACACACACACACAGCATCCTCTTACTCTGTGATTCATCGCTCCCTTCCACTGTTAATCCAGCTGGGTTGTGCCTCTGTGCATTGCTTTACTTTTGCAATCTGATGTATTCCCGACGGATGTCGACACACATCACATTTTAAGGCAACAACTTCATACCATTTGGATTTACAGTCAGTGGGAGCTTCATACCACAGCTGAGCCTCTGGTTCAGAGGTGGGGCAAACGATGAGGTCCCAACCAGGCACGATGAGGATGCTGCTGCCCATTGCTCTCTGCCTCAGTAAGGATGTTTCTTTCTAACTGTCTTGTGTGTTGACTTTTTGTGCGTAATTTGGAAAAAGTTTGTGAGTGAGTGCCTGTCCTGTTTTGTGCTCTCTTACTGGCTCTAGTTTATCTGGTGTGGCTGTTTCTGCGCATAGACGTCGTAAACTGGGCAGAAACTCTGGTTGACTTTCAGCGGGTTTGTCAGATAAAAAGATGACAAACGGCTGATGACGGCTGCTATTCCATTCAGCTCGTTCTGAAATTGAGGAGAGGAAGGTTTAACAAATGCACTTACCTTAATGAAAAGCTCACTGTCCCCTCATGTTCTGATTGTCTCTCTCTCCTCTTGTGTTTGTGTGTGTGTGTGTGTGTGCATTTGGCGTACAACATCATGTAATTGAGTGTTAATTCCTCTATTCATCCTTTTTGAGGCTATTTCAAGTTTGGTTTTTCAAGTGAGATTTTTACTGCACATAAAATAAACACTTGTAGCTCTCAGGATGAAAGGATTTTCAAAGAGAAACACAAATTGTGTTGAAGGCGGCAAAATCATGCTAGAAAGTCAGAAATAAAATTACAACAGCAACACACATAAAACAGTCTTTTAACAATGCGTATTCGTACGTGATTTATAAACTCCTCATGTAGGACAACCAGGGCAGTCAGGGCTGAATAGCAGCTGGGCTTTTGTCTCTGAGGAATTGATGGGAGCAATATCTCACTAAACCTTTAAAATGATTGGAAACGTCACTTCTGAAAGTTAAAGAGCAGGGAAAATAACTTCCCTAAAATATGTAGAAGTGGAAAAAGGGTTAATTCTGAAAAGTTGATAGTAATGAGTAATGCCAGTTGTTGCGAAGGTTTATAAGCTATGTGAATGTATAAAAGTATGTGAACACCAATGTTGCAATTTAAGGTCTTTCATGTTTTGGACTTTAGTTTCAAATAAGGACAATTTTACAACATTTGGTGACATATCTGAAAACCATGTGTTTTGCACCTTGTGGTAACCCAAGGTTCTTCATAGAAACCCAGAAGATAGCAAACATTTATTTCATTTATTCTAGATTAGGGGTGGCTGTGGCTCAGGAGGTAGAGTTGACCACTAACTGGAAGGTTGATGGTTCATTTCCCAGACTGACTGACGGTGAAGTATCGTTGGGGAAGATACAGATACAGATATAATTGCACCTTGCATTGCAGCTACTGCCAACAGTGTATGAATGTGTGTGGGAATGGGAGAATATGACAAGTGTTGTAAAGCGCTTTAAGTAGCCAGTTTGATAAAAGTCCATTTATAATTTTTATAGGTGCTGGATAAAAAGACAGACGTTTTAAGGCAAACTTTTTAAAACATAGATGGAGACTGAAGGTAGAAGTCAGATAATAGAACACCACACACTACTGGTAGCTCCCAATAAATGTATGGCTTCTGGATAGTTTGTCAGAAAGCTTGAGACTATTGAAGAAATGGTTTCTGTAGGATGAATTGGATCAATCATCTTGCAGCAAGGACCCAAAAACTTGTGGAAAAGCAACAACAGACGAGTGTTGTGGCCTGCAGTCACACAGCGTTCAGGTGTTCAGTGTTCAGATGTGTTGTACTTTTGACCTGGGGAACACTAAAGCGAGACTGCTGACAGCTTGATTTGTTCAGTGTTGTCTTCAATCAAAGTAACTATATTGGTCCCATGCACAGGATGAGATCCACCTCCTCACCCTCATGATGTCAGGTCAGGATAGTGTACAAATTCACTTGATCAGAAGTCCTCTATTCGAGAGAAATGTTCAAATATTCCAGTAAAACGTTTTCTGTGAAAAATTAAACCAGTCTCAGAGGGATGTGTTACGTATGAGCTGATCAATGCGCTCAAACGGCTCATTCGTGCTTGTGTTGTCCTGCACTGAATTTGGCTTTGAGGAAGTATAATCCCTCCAGATGAATGGAATACAACATATTTTTATATTTGTCTGATCCATCTAAGCACCGGATGGATCCTGTCTCTACAAACATATAAACACTGTGTTTCACTCGACATGATGAAAGCCTCAAACCAAAGAATCTGGTGATATTTTTATCTTGCTCATCTCCGATGTCCTCAAATACACATTGAATTATATAGTTCTGATGCAGTCCGGCGCAGTGTGTATTGTCCTATTAAATATTGTTCTTGCCTTCTCCTCTCTACTAGGCTTAGTTCCGGTGTGTTTCGGAGCTGCTATTCCTGTTTCATGCGGGTCCATCTACAAGAGTTTCGCTCAGTGTTTACTCACACTTGGGGACAGTTTGGTGGAAACACAAAAAGACCAGAACACGCAGGACATTGATGCAATCTGCAGGTGTGTGTGTGTGTTATGTCTTGATCCGGTCTCAATATGTGTTAAAGATATATCTGCTCCAATGAAAAGGCCTTATTAGCTCTGCTGCTCCAGGAAACGTGATGAAAGTTGGATGTATTTCCGTGAAACTTTGCACTGACATTCATTGTTTCCAGAGGAGGAACATAAGTAACCATGATGTGTTCTTTTATCGATTTTACTGAAGTGTCTGAAAAACTGTTCCAGGGTTTTTCCCATCCTGCTGCTGGGGGCCTCCTGCACTGCATGTTTTAGATGTTTCCCTGACTCAACACACCTGATTCAAATGATCAGCTCGTAATCAAGGTCTGTTTAAGCCTCGTTATGACCCACTCATTTGAATCAGGTGTGTCGGGGCAGAAACATCTGAAACATGCAGAACAGGGTATTCTTTATTTTATTTTTTCCCATAAATTAATACAAGACAGACTGAGATGATGATAGAACAACACATTTCTTTAATGCAGTCTAAAAATGTCTCGTTGAGCTGGTTCCATTAGGAGCTGTCCTGGTCGCCCTCCCACTCGCTTTGAGTGTATATTCAAGTTGCAGAAGAAGACATGCATGATGGAAAAATAGCATTCTTGAATAGATGAGATTTTTCTTGGTCACATATTTCATCATGTATAATCAATAAAGCATCGTATCATTTACAGTTTCATTCTGATTGAAATACATGTGTCTGGATAGAGTCGTGTAATTATTTATGAACCATACTGTTCAAGTAGTACACATTTTTTTTTATAACAAAAGTACAAATATAAGAGGATTGTAAAACACAAGTGAGAAATGGTCCATAGGAGGCCTGGTTTTTATTCTTGACATAGACCTACCTCATCAGAATGAGATTTATTGCAGATGAAGAATCTTCTAGATAAACCTAACAAACCACCTGCCACCTAAAAAGATGAGCCACTATTGGAAAGAAACTGAGCCTTAAGATCTCCGAGCCAGCACTGTTGTTGTGAACAGGTCTTTATGCTGGCATTAACAGAGAAGAGTGAGTCTTTTAACTCAGTCTTTTGGGATCATGGCGTGCAAACTTTATGGTTTTGGTTAAGGCACTTCAGCCTCTTCCAGATGCGGCAGGCAGAAAACATCCTAAATATATATGTGTATACATATATATATATATATATATATATATATATATATATATATATATATATATATATATATATATATATATATATATATTCTTTGCAGCCATTACATTTCTACATTAACTCTCTTGTCTCGGTTACTTGAAGGTCGTGGAATGCGTTTCACGTTTGTGCCAACTCAGCCCTGGCTGGCTGTCCCGGAGAAGCAGCAGCCGTCTGGGAGTCTCTAAGACAAGAGTCCAGGAAGACGCAGTTTTCCGGAAACCTCTATGACATGTGTGCCAGCCGCACCACCATCCCGCCCAACACTGTGCCTGCAGCCCAGAGCCCTCCCACCTCCGACCAGACCAACCAGGAAACACTGAAAGGGCGAACATACAATCACAGCCCCACCATCACCACACTGTTGTTCCCTGTATGCAGCACCCTACTACTCCTGCTCAGGAGTTAGTTAACCTAAGTGTTTTAATCAGAGCGATGAGTCCTGCTCCACCTACGACCCAAACACACAAGGGTTAACTCTATTCACAAGTCAGCCATATCGTATCTAAGATAAGGATTTCAATAACTGGATCAAAATGAGACACTTGTTTCAGTGTTTCTTACTTGGATGGGGTGGTGCACCCTTAAGGTATTCAAGAAATATTAAGTGAAGTGGACGATGAAACAATTAAAGGAGCACTTTGTAAGATATGGCCAGAATTATAGTTTAAAACGCTATTACAAAACAGGCTGACTTGGCAAAGTGGCAGCTTCGCTACCGGGTCAAATAAGTTAACAAAATGTCATGAAAGGAGATATTTTGACACCTATTTCCGTCTCTAAATATAAAATGCAAGTTTACAAGCTTCATTGCCTTTTTAGCTCATACAAAACACTCTTCATTCAAACTGGACATAAGCTTAATAAAACTCACGAAAAAAGTTGTTTTGTCTTTCCACAATCACCTCTGGTTTGGTCGAAATAAATCCTCAACTCATCGAGTGAGATGTAAAAATAATCCGGCTCTGCACGCTGTTTTCACCCACTATTGATGCCAAACTCTCTCTCTCTCCATCTCTGCTGTCCCCGCCTGCTGTGTCTTCTTGTCCCTGCAGTCATGGTCCTGGTCAGAGTTGCTGTAGATAACTTCTGCTCTGTTTCTCTGCTCTTTAAACTGGCATCTTTTGGTTTCAGTGTTCAGTCCCAGTCTGTCTGTATACCACGGTGACTCTCCTTTAATCTGACTGAAATCAGCTAATATAGCCACTTAGCTCCACAGCTCACTTAGCTACTTGCTAACAGCAGCTTGTCGCTACAGCCAGAGAGAATACTGAGCAGCTGTTAGTGGTTATGCTGCTCCCCCCCATACCTTCAAATTCTGGCCATTTCTTATAGATGACACCTTTAAATTGAACAAAGTGTTGAACTGATTGTGAGTGATGATTCCATGACCATACTTTGATAGGCTGTTAACAGTTAAAGGGTAACTCCAGCTATTTTAAATGTTGAAGTTTGTAAACTGGTCTTGCGGAGTATGACTGCATATGTGAAAAAAGTAGAATAAAGCCTTTTGTGGCTCCAGAAGAAGTTGTCTCTAGTGATGTTATTCAGATGCTAAGTTGCATTGTGGGTAATGTCGGCAGTCTGCTAGTCTAGCATTGCATTATGTGGACAGTTTACAAATGATCAAAATCGATACAGCAGAACCAGAGATATCGCCTTTTTTATTCCACACATTCTTCTTCCTTTTCAAAACCTTTTGCGCCTCTACATTACCCATAATGCAGTGTAGCCACTTAGTGAAATCACTAGAGGCCATTTTACATTTTACTGAAGGCAGATTACATGCAGCTTCCTCTGGAGCCGCACAAAAGGTTTTAAACCCTTTTTTTTGCAGTTGAACTCCCCAAAACCTGTAAACACACCTTAATGTTAAAAATGAGTGGAGTTACCCTTTAATGTGGAGAGGAAATGAAACACGCTTTACTTAACTGAAAGAAAAAAAAAAGAATCTCAGTTATAAGCTAATATTTATTGTAAATACTCTTTTGTAAACACTTTATTTTTTACCACAACTGCAGTAATACCACATGATTTTTAGGACAAAGGAGATTTTAAGGGATGTATTAGTGCCAGGTGTTCAGCTCAGCGTGTGATCCAATCAGAGGTGATGCAGAGGTGAGTGTTATTACAGGGTGCAAAACATTGTATTTGTGCCGCAAGTTGAATTCATCAGCCTGTACGACTGGTTTAACATCGGAAAAATTTGAATTCTGTGTGGAACCATTCAAAACCGTGACATTTCAAGTGACCCCCTTTTCAGTTATTTTCCTGTCCTGTTTTTTTGTTTTTGTTTTTTTTAAGCAGTTATGTGTTGCTTTTTCTATGCTGATTGCTGGTATACAGTAACTTCAATCTATTTAAGTTAATGACTTCTTCCATCCCCTGTGGGGCAGTTAAAAGGGACACATAATACACAAAGTTGCTAAAGTGCTAAAAAGTAGTTGGAAGACATTAATGATGATGTTATTCAATATTGTGTAACTTTACACATACTGAGAGAGATCTGTTATGCAACCACACACTGCGTTTTAATCTCTTGTTTTCACATCAGTGATGTACAACTTTATGTATTTTCACAGCAGTGATGCATAATGCTCTTGGATTCCCTCTGATTCTTAACCCCACAAAAACCTAAATTAAAGGTTTGCTGACAAACGTGATGAAGAGTTATTCTCCTTAAAACGCAACTATAATTAGTGTCTCTCATGTCATGTCATGGGCTTTTGTGTCGTTTGTGTTTGTGTGTGCGTGTGTGATCTTAATACTCTTAAGCTGTTTCATAACAGCTGAATCATGAGTAGATTAATCTCATGTTTCTTTGTAGCAGGTTGCACCTTGAAACCCTTGAAAACAGTCTCAGTGCTGTCGTAGCATGGAGGATAAATAAAGAGGGAAGTGGATGACGACGGGTTGTGCGGCGTATCGCCACGTTGCCTCGATCATTATATGACCAGGTGTGACGACTAAAGGCCTGATGTGATCACTTCATTAGTTCGGTGTGCTGAATTGAGCATCCTGCTTTAAATTCCGCTGCTACTTAAAGATTCATGTGCTCCTCTGATTAAATGTCAGGTCACCACAGTGCAGCTTCTCTAACCCAAAGTTCACAGGCTTAATGGCTCACTTGGACAGTGCGGTTTCATACTTTTCCCAGCTGAAGCATTTTACAGCTGAAACCCGTTGATGTTTCTCGCGCTGTATATTTTTTTCTAACAGACTGCATGTTTAAAAACCAGATTATCTCTCTGATTTGGCCATCATGACTGATTTCAAATGCTGTGGACGGTCAGGGGATTCAAATCTAACTGAGCCTCAGTATTACTATATGTGTGTAATAGGATTAATTGATTTTACCTATGAAATGTAAAAAACTATGAAGGTGTGTCTGTTGTTTGAGCCAGTCTCCAAAGGCAGTGTGTGTGTCTGTTGAGGGCTGTAAATAAATGAAAACATCAGTTTTTTTGTATTTTCAGTCAGTTTAAAAGGACTTTAAAAGTGTGTGTGCTGCCACATTTTTCAGTAGATGTTTTCATATTTATAAAGATAGATACTATAGATACTTAAAGACAACAAACTAATGTAGATATTGAAACAAATTATCAAATATGTGACACAAGTTATATGGTTAAAGTCTGAAGTCATTTTTTCTTTGGCAAGTCACATGTCATGTCAAGTCAAGACGAGTCCTTATTTAAAGGAGACCTATGATGCTTTTTTGTTTTTTCCTTTCCTTTAGTGTTTTATACAGATTTTTGTGCATGTAAAAGATTGAAAGGTCATCTCAAAGTCTGTACCAACGGAGGCTCCTCTCTCCCACAGAAAACACTGCTCCTGAAACACCTCGTGGGTAGTCTCGCCTTTAACTCTGTAACAGTGATTAATGTATCACTTTAGCAAATCTTCTTTGTTGTTGTTTGCGGCGCTGGCTCATGCATGTCTTAACGGACCAATCAGAGCAGACTGGGAATGACGGTTAACTGAAAAACAGTTTTTCTATCATAACCCTAACTAACAACGTAAAAGCTTAGTCATCAAAACAGTGACTTGTGTCCATTTCTAAGCTGGTTCCTGCATTTCAGTCAGACTGTCAAGCTTGATAATTCTAAAAGAATAAAAAAATAAATAAAACAATGATAAAAATCACATGTTTTCTTTTCTTCCAAGAAAACAAATGTAAATTTCATTTAAAAACCCGCTCTTACATTCTTTAAATCTTCTTAATCAGAGATATATCTAAAAACGGCACAACATATCCTGGAGGATAAACTGAGTAAGTCTTTAAAACCACCCCCAGAACACCTTGATGACCCTGCTCCCTCTAATCTTTCTTTGTCCCGCATTTCCCTTGAGAAAATCTGCAACAACACTATAAAATCTTTTTAAAGGTGCCCCGAAGCCTTCACATTCTGTTTAAAATACGGAGAGAGTTTTTTTCTTCTTCCTGTCAGCGCCATGCAGAACAACATTCACTGGAATTTGAGTGATGCACTACAACAGATGGTGTGTAGCATGTAGCCATGGTTTGGATTATGAATTCCATGTGTGGTGGATTGTACTATCTGATCCATATGAGCAGGACTTTGTGTTCGGAGCACGTGAACAAATGCTACGCCCCTGTAAGCTGTACTGAACACCAACTCTACACGTATAATTCTGTACATACATGAAGAATGTCATAAATAAATGAAAAACAGACGATGTCCTTATCCAATCGCTCTGCAGCTGGTTAGCTGACGGCTCTAAGTCTACTAGTTTCCATTCATGGTGTTTTTATTTTATTTTTTAATAATTTATCTGTCTCTGAATCAGGGAGGGCAGAGGGTGTGCTATTTATTCAGATTATGATCACAATGTTTATGTGACTTTAGGCTATAAAAATAACATTTAACTGACTCTATTATTGATCAGAAGATAAAGACAAACCACCTTTGTCACTGCACATGCTGTACATGCACATCCGTTTTGACATTTACAATGTAATCTTACTTACAGTGTCACATGATGCACAGCTGCCCACTTTCCCTTATCACTCGTCATATATTTAATTCGTTTTATGAAGATCTGGGACTTTCTCAAGAGGAAAAATTGTCTTTTAGCTTGACAAATGTATCTGCTGCACACAGTTTTTCTGAAATAAGAAGATGTGTGACTTAATGTAGCTAAACATAGACAACAAAAATACCTGGTTCATTAGAGGAAAACATGGTTTGAAAGCCACGTTTCAAGGATAACTTCTCCCATGTGAGTATTTTTCCTGGTCACAAAACTATGACATTACAAAAACATGACTGGTCAGTTGCAGTGGAGGTCCTGCATGGAACAACATTAATTATGAGGTTCGATGAACAACAACAAAAACACAGCAATATCAGATTGTAGGACATGATGAGGGCCTTAAGGTTTGTCCTGCATTTATTTTCTAATCTTTCTTTAACATGTTACAACTTTGCTGCTTCATTATGAGGTCCTGTTGTGAAAACAAATCATGATGTGAACATACAGTTTTAAGACAGTCTATAGAATCAGTTTTGTACTTGTTGCAGATTCTTAAATCAAAGTGTTAAATTACTGTTTAAATAAGAAAGAGAGTGGGAATAACAGGGGTGTATTTTTGCCCTGGGGCTGCAAAGCAGGTTATTACAAAATGTTTCTTTTTAAAAAGTAATGTAGACTTGTGGCTTATCTAGTGTACCATCTTGTGTCTACCACCATGTGACAGACAAGCCTACAAAGAGAAGGGGAGGGAGAACACAAGCAAACATACTCACTTTAGTGACAAATGTGTCACCTCACAGTGAAATGTTTAGTCCTCCAAATGTCCAATAAGACCACGTGAGTCGCTTGTGAGTGAGCTATATATCTGGATGCTTTACGACTCACCAGGTTTAGCTGTGAAGACACTCTGATGAATGAACAAAACATCCCCTGGACTACTTTGGAGAAGACAGCACCGGGCCTCTTTTTATCAGTCAGAGCTTCTTGTGTGAGTGTCGGAGCTGGTTCAGGATCATGGAGGAGTTGGCCCGGGAGAGCATCAGCCTACTGGCCCGCTCTGCGTCTCATGCGGACCCGCCTCGGCTGGGATCTTTTGGCGCAGTGTTCATCATGCTGAAGTCTGCGCTGGGAGCCGGATTGCTCAATTTCCCCTGGGCTTTTCAGAAGGCAGGCGGAGTGAATACCGCCATCAGTGTGGAGCTGGTGAGGACAGCAGGGTTTACTGTTTGTGCAAAAAAAAAGTGGGTTTACTGTTTGTGCAAAAAAAAAAGTGTTGAAGGCTTGAATGAATAATAACTGTGAAAAATTACCTTTAAATGCCTTCATTATATTGAATTTGTTGTTACTCAGAGGTTTCTGGAGGTCAGTCAGCCTGTAGACAGAGTATGTATAGACTCACAGCCCCTCAGTCGCTCCCTGGTGTGAATGAGCCTAATCTCTTTCACAAGTGAGCTCTAATGAAGCTTCCAGTTTAGGTGACCTGAACTTGTGTGTGTGTCCCATGGATGGATCAAGGGGCTCCTAAGAAGGAGCCTCTTATTCTGAGTATCTGCTGATACTACGTCTGTTCTAATGTTTGTAATTGCTTCCTGTTCATTCCTCAACGGAACAGCTCGGCCTCATTATGTAGACTTACTGTGGCTACAGTTACATTAAAATTAAAACAGGTGAGGGAATCTACATTAAAATAATAAGAGAAAGATCAACATTTGCGCTCAAAAACCATCATTTACAACCCAGGTTTCTTTTGTCAATCTGTTAGAGCTGAAGCAATTAGCTGATTAATCAGCTAATTGATCGTTGCAATTGTTTTTTACAGTGGACAAAAGATTAAAGTCCATGTCAAACATTTTTCCTTGTTCCCACCTTTCGAATGCTCATGTTTGCTCTGACTTCTGTAAAGTCACCAAAACTCACCTCTAGAACTAGTCCTTGAGTAAAAGTATCTGATATTAAATGTACTAAATTATCAAAAGTAATTTTCTGGCAATAAATGTACAATAGTGCACGCAAGTAAATTATGCGTATATTTCCATGCATGTACTGACCGATCGTCCGATGATCAGATCCAATATTCAGCCTGACTGATTATCAGAATCGCTGCTGAAAAGACACATTAACTTAAAACCCACTACGGTGACCCCTGATGCATCATGTAGTCTGCAAAGTGACAAGTAACTAAAGTTATCAAATAAATCTAATGTTGTGCGTTAAAAGTACAATATTTGCCTCCAAACTGTCGTGGAGTGGAATTTTAGAGCAGCAAAAAGTGGAAATACTCAGGTAAAGTCCAGTACTTGAGTAGATGTACTTCCATTGTGTTTCTGTTATATTAAACTGGAAACTTTACAATTGTTTGACAAAGTTTGAATATGTATTGAGCTTTGGAAAATTGTGATTTATCTATTAACATTTCTGATCAAATATGAAACAAAGTGTGAATAGATCAATCCAGAAAATAATCCCCAGATTATCTGATAATGAAAATAATGCTTGTTGTCAGCTTTAAGAATATTTTTTACAGCCTTTCTTCATCTCCAGTGTGATCCGAAACCTATAATTCAGGTGTTTATCTGTAAGCAGCACAACACAGAGCCTTGTGGCGCTCAGGACCCCACTGTCCAATAATCCATCCACGGTGTGTGTGTGTGTGTTCGTGTGAAAATGAAGATTAAGTTTGAAGTTGTCTCTTGGTGTCTGCGCAGGTTTCTCTGGTTTTCCTCATCAGTGGTTTGGTGATCCTCGGCTACGCCTCCTCGGTCAGCAGACAGAACACCTATCAGGACGTGGTGAGAGAGGTGTGTGGACAAGCTGTGGGTCAACTCTGTGAAGTCTGTTTCTGCTTCAACCTCTTCATGATATGTGTCGCCTTCCTGGTGGTGGTGCAGGACCAGCTGGAGAAATGTAAGTGATGAATAAAGTTACTTCCCTCATTTCTTACAATGGACTCCTCTGGCTGTAGTTTATAGACTGACACATTTGGGAAACAATTCTCAAAATGACCAAGAAAACAACAAGAAACATGGCCCGTACTACATTCAGATCTTGCCTTCGTTTGAGAGCTCCATCTAATCGGACGTATCAGTTCAAAACATTGTGGATCAAAGGTTATTTCTCAGCCATATTTGGTAAGATTGTGCAAAAATGGATTAAAACACAAGACACTCAAATCTCAGGGCCATGACAAATTTATCAGTTCCACGAAAATCTGCTGCAATTATCAACAGAATTTGAATAAGTAACGTTATATAATACATTTTGACGTTATGAAGTCTGTTTATTCGGTTGCAGAAGTTAGCATGCTAACCAGCTAATCCGAACTCCTATGCCGTGTTCCGATATCCATACTTCCCGTACTTACTATACCTAGTTTGAGTACTTAGGGTGTTCAGATATCGATCGTGGAGAAAAGAAGTGTACCTAAAGGACCCGGATGTTGTCCTCATAACGGCAAAAACGTTGAGTGTGCAACGATGTACACTTTACGCACTCAACGGCCGCCATCTTGTCTACGTAGCGGAAGAAGCGGAGCCAGGAATTTTTTTTTTAATGGCTACTGAGACGACAGCGCCTGCAGCGGAGCCATATTGCAGGATTGTAGGACTGTAATTGTTAAAAAGTAAAGTCGTAGATGTCTTTTGTTCACCGTTCAAAGCGGGATGTTTTTGGCGGGTGACGAGCCGCGGCGGCTGTCGCGATCGTAATTTCTGGTAAGTGCACCATGGATATTAGATTTGGAACAACACTCACCAGCTGAAATCTGCGTACTTAGTAAGTGCGGATAGTGTACTACGTTTAAGTGTACTCATGGAAGTATGAATATCGGAACACAGTGCTAGTCCAGACTGCTGACTACTCAGCTAACAGGGCTAGCTAGCTAACTGCAGCCACAGTTAGCAACAGTTAGCAGTATTCTAGTGATACGCCATCCTCTATTTATTTTGAGAATGATTTCAACAATTTGGCCAATTTCTACCTACTGCACCTTTAAGCATTGAGTTCATTTAGTTCACTTGTAGAGGCTTCAAAATACATTTACTTTCCCCTGTTGCAGACATCTTAATAGTTAAACTATGTTTTCACCTGAAGGTCTGAACCACAGCAGCTGGAAATCACATGTCTCATAATGTCCTATTTGAAATGTCATGGTAATCAAAAACTTCGTTGAACTTTTAATTGGTTAATCTATCAATCCCATTTATGCAGCTCCAGGTCACAGTCACTTGATTAATTAAGTAATTAGGAATTATTGTATTGGAGGTGATATAATAATAAATAATTGTGGGCCTTATCGTCGCTATTGGCTTTCCTTCAGACTTTGTTTAAGTGAGAAACAGGTATTAAATTAGATATGTGATGTGGAAACAGTCTCATGAAGAGGGACGGGAAAGTAAGGGAATAATAATCGTATGTTTCACCTCACTATTAAGAAAATTCAACCTAATATCATTTGATTTTATCTTACTTTATTCGGTTGTTGTGTGTCTGTTGCATTTTTCCGACTTACTACAATTTTGTTTGACTTTTTCCCAATTCCCCTTCTGGCTGTTTCTCAACAATTCACCCTTACTGCTTCCCAACACACACACACACACACACACAAATATAATCAGAACTTAAGCAAAACCAGATAATTCAATAATCTAAATGAAAACAGTTTGACTTATAAACAGAACATAACATGTAACATATAATTATATTCTTTATATTGGTGCATTTATGTTTTTTATACTTTTATTGGTATATTACAACACACCATGTATGCTATTTTGATCATATTTGACAGGAAGAGTTAAATAGTGTATATAGTCTCTTTGTTGTTACTTGTACTTTAATTTGTATTATTCTGTCTTTGTCTTGTTATGATTTTATCTTTATCAGTCTATTATATCCATCTGTCACCATTTGTTTTTGACTCTTGAGCTGCTGTAACAAGAGAATTTCTTTGATTCACCAAATAAAATTCTATTTTATCTTAGAGTGAGATAGCTTCTTAGAGTTCCCCTTAGAAACTGATATTACAGTATGCCAGACATCCTTAGTGTTAAGTTGGAATTGTTTCATTATTATTTATGCTTTCTACAGTGTTCGGATGTTTTCATGTTATCAAAGTACCTGACTGAGTTTATGATCAATTGAACAACAATTTCAAATATCAAGAAAATATTCTCTTACAGACCACAAATCATCCACACTTTTTCATCCACTGATTTTCACTGTAGCTATTAAACATGTGACTGTAGCCACGGTACTGAAACCCTTTTATTCCCTTTTTTCCTTTTGTCATTTTGTCCATCTGAAACCTTTCAAATGTTTAATGTTTTTGCTCTGTTCCAATTTTAAACAAAAGCGTTTGATTGGATTTACACCCCCCTCCCCCAAAGAAATATCCATTTGATCCAGAAATTCTGCACAGGATCGCCGTGCAGATGGAGCAGCTGGCGAGATATCCTCAGGACGGAGGGATGTTTTCATTATGCTTTATGTTCATCCACCATCAAAGCGTGGATATCGCCATTAAAATATCATAACCAATGTTGTTTTACTGTAAACATGCCTTCGTGTTACAGCAGATTAATCACATTCATTTTGACTTGTTCCTCTCCAGTGTGTATTTCTTTGTACGAGACGGTGACCGGGTCGTCTGAGGCAGAGATGCCCTATCACTGGTACACCGACCAGCGATTTGCCCTCTCCGTCATGTGCCTCATCATCATCCTGCCCCTGTCCATCCCAAAAGAAATCGGCATCCAGAAATACACGAGGTACACAGCACTTATTTACGTTTTCCAGAATGACATCCAGCTTTTATGTGATTTAACTGTTTTCTCCTCCTATCAGTGTGTTGGGGACGCTGGCTGCTTCATATCTGTGTGTGGCGGTGATTGTCAAGTATTACCTGATGGACAGCCACACTGTCATTATAACACCAGAGCACAGCAAAGGGTCAGCAACACTGTTTTTAATAGACACGTGTGTTTTTACCATCTGCAACTTATTTTATCCTGTTGCTCTGTGTGCATTACTAATGTGTGACTATATGTTGTGTGTGTGTGTGTGTGTGTGTGTGTGTGTGTGTGCGTTGTGTGTTTTTCAGCATTGGTTCGTGGGCTTCAATGTTCAGTGTCGTGCCGACCATCTGCTTTGGCTTCCAGGTAGGATCACTCTAGAAGTGGTTTAGTAGGGAGGTAATAGCGCCCACAAAAGAGGACAATAATTACAAAACGCCTGGAAATTGATGAACATAATCGGACGTATTTAGATGGCTGGTATCTATGAATGAGTAAAATTTGATGTGGATCCTAATTAAACTCCATTATCTCTCCGTAGAGATTTATGATTCAATATAATCGGCATTGATCTGTTGTCCTTGTGGTTGGCCTTGAATTATGGTTAAGCAGTTATGTGTGGTTTGAAATTTAGAGTGATACAAGTTTATCCATTGTGATATTGGATTAGGCTTGATTGAATTAAATGGGCCTAGGCGGAGGTATGCACTCTACTAAGTGCCATTCTATTTGTCCACTTGTTACACACTGTCAGCTATTTAAAAAAAGTAAGTAAGACACAGTAAAGCTCTACTTGACGGCTCCGTTCGTGGATATGAGGTACATAAGAGCAACATAGTGAATTTTCCCCACTAAATCAGACCGACTGAGGTGTGCTCCACTGTTACATTTTCAAGATGGTGTGTTTGTGTTTTCAGTGCCATGAAGCCTGCATAGCCATCTACAGCAGCATGGAGAATAAGAAGCTCTCCCACTGGGTGATCATTTCTGTGCTCTCCATGTTTTTCTGTTTACTCATCTACACTCTGACCGGTGAGTTCACCTCCATAGATCTCAGTACATCATGTGTTATCGTGAAAGGTGCTAATCACATCCACCCTCTCCGTCTCCAGGTGTGTACGGCTTCATGACGTTCGGACGAGAAGTTGCCTCTGATATTTTGATGTCATATCCAGGAGACGATGTGGTCATGATCATTTCCAGGCTGCTTTTTGGAATATCAATTATCACCATCTATCCTATTATTCTTCTTCTGGGGAGGTGAGTGACACCACAACTGAACTGTGTTGTGGTTGAGTTTATGTTTTAACACCCAACATGTTGTCTCTGTGTTTGTGTGTGTCTGGAACAGATCTGTCATCCTGAACTTGATGCTGCGTGTTCAAAGACGTCGCAGAGGAATCGTCACTCATTCGTTTGAGAGTCGCTGCAGAGTTGTTCTCACTGTGATCTGGATAGCCGTCACACTTCTCATCGCCATGTTTGTCCCTGACATGGGTGAGGTCATTAGTGTCATCGGAGGAATCAGCGCCTTCTTCATCTTTATTTTTCCAGGTATGTTGACAACCTTCACTTTAATATATCTGTATGTGCTATCTTATATTTAGCTTGTCTGTCACTTGGAAATCCCTTCAAATTGGACTAACTCAAATAAATAAATGTTGTCTGATAGGTTTGTGTGTTCATGTATTGCAGGTCTTTGCTTAGTGTTCACAATGCAAAGTGAATCTGTGAGTCCAAGAGTCAGGTGAGTGTGAAGTATATTTTAAAGTGTCCGTTCTTGGTGACACTTAATTGTAGCAGATCATAATATCTGAATTACTGCCTAATAATTTCCAAGAAATAACCATAAGAACCAAGCACTTCTGGCCAATTAAAGGGAAAATAGAGATAGAGTTCAACTGGTACACCTCCACTTCTACTGGCTTATGTACCCAAAACTCATTTTGTAACTTCCCAGCAGGTCAGCTGAACAAACAGAAACATGAAAATGTTTTTTAGGCAAACATACAATGCAAGACAAATGGAGAATAAAGATTTATATAATGAATGAATGACAAGTTTCTACTAAGTTAGGGTTTAAATGTAGATTTCCTTTACAGAAAATTCACATTTTACTGTACTGTAGTACTAATTATTTAAAAACCTGCTGCTGGCCACACAAACATGACAATGAGGTCCCATTTTGCTTAATAACTTGCAAGTTATATGTCCACAGCAATCAGCTGCACTCATTTCACAAAAGCCTTTCAGAGTCAAAAATGCCTTCACTTTCAAAAAACATCAACGCCTCTATGGGTATTTATGTAAAAAGTACACAAAATCATAGTTGAGTAAAAGAAAAGATGCTTGGTTAAAATATTACCTGTGAATATTACTTGAGCAAAAGTTGTGAAGTATCTGATATTAAATGTATGTATAAATCCAAAATATGAGTATAAGTAAATAACACACATATGTACATGCATGTAAACTGTATACTATGTGTTCAGGATATTTTTTTTCTGGTTATCTGAATTGGTTTGTTTTTTACCTGATTGATTGACTTTGTTGGCTCTGATGTAGCATGTAACCTGCAAAGTAATGTAGTTGAGTAAAAAGTAAAATATTTGCCTCCAACAAATGGTGGCGCGGAAGTATGAAATATCAGAAAATGGAAATACTCAAGTAAAGTGCATGTACCTCAAAATTGCACTTAAGTATTGTACTTGAGTAAATGTATTTAGTTAGATTCCATCACTGTTTAATTCCAGAGTAAATCTGATCCATTGTGTTATAACACGAGTAAACTGGAAGAAAGGAAATTATGATGATTAATTAAGGTGAAACAGAAGATTCACAATGAAGCCTCATCACCTCTGTGCTGGTCTTTCTCTTGATGTCCCTGCAGAGCGGTTTTTACAGTTTGGGGAGTCATAACCATCGTAGTCGGAGCCTTCATCTTTGGACAGAGCACAACCATCGCTATCATGGAGATGGCCAACAAATTCTGAACTTACCATAATCACGACTATCCGCAGCAGCTGCTTCACTGTGAACTCTGAGCGGTTTGTGACGCTCGCCTCTTTTGCACAACAGAAAGTTGCTTTTCTTGAAAGGTGGTTTTTAGTTGTATTTTTCTTATCAGGGTCATCCAGGACCTGGATATAAAATATCTTTACTATGTGAGAATGTGATGATTTTCTTTGTTAGATACGCATGGACTGTTAGATAATGTCAAAGAGAATAATGTCAGAATGCTTTGTTAAGTGTGTGCAGAAGAAAATATTTATGTCTGAATGTGTGAATCTGTTTTATTTGGTGCATCAATTATATAATATATTAAATGAGAAACCACAAAGTGTTGCTTTTGAGTCTTACACTACCAGGGGGCAGTGTTGGACCACTGAAGCATTATTTATTTATATATCTGTGTAGTTGCTTCACGTACACTATGTGTAGAAGTGCATATTGGCAGCACTGATAAGAGAAAACACAGGTCTTATCAGTGTTATTAAGGTCCCAGGGATTATTTTGACGATGATGCCATGTTTAAATCAACTAAACAAGACGATGTTCTTTTTTAATGTAACCGGATGGGTTTTATGCCCTTGAAATACAATGTTTAGATCTGCCAGACGATAATACGAGTGAATGATATTGATATTTTTTTCTTTTTTTCATACACGATTCTTATCCTTTCTCTTTTTCTTCCTCCTTCCATCTCCTTCTCCACCGACCTCCACTTGGCCTGAATCATTGGAGCGATATTAATCTGCAGCTTTCATTGAGCGTTGATTGATGACCGAGCTATGCTGAATATCACTGTTTATTGTTTATTGACTTCAACCTTAAAGGAGTTATGGCACACTGCCTGTGAGCGTGCACGTGCTCGCACGCGTGTGAGTGTAGAAGTGAGTAATGATTTACAGTAAATCCAGAAAATGGCTGCTGTATATGTGCCTGGAGGGGGAATGCTTAACTTCATTCAAAAATAGACCATCTAGAAACACACAGTGGCTCCTTATTGACGCTTCAGTTATGTAATGGGTTTATTTCATCTCATGCCGGCGTGACTGTCCTTAAGGGAAAACCTCAAAATGTTATTCTCTACTTGTGTTTAGCCCATGGGATTATATTTCAACCTGCTGGCCAAATGACTAAATCCACTAAATGTGGGGAAATATCCTTTAAAAAAAAATGCAAAAGAAATTCCTTCTTGAATCCTACAGCTGCACTCAGTCAAAACCAGCCCATAGATGTGGAAAAGCAACTGAGCAGTCCTGGATAATACAGCTAGCATACAGCTACCATGAGCTTAGGACTTCAGATCTCTGTCTGTGTCAGCCATGACAGACTTCCCTGCCTCCAAAAAATGAAAGAATGGCGAACCTGTCACAAACCTGACTCCATATCAGCTATTGTTTTGTTTCATACCAAAAAAGAGACACAAAAAATAAGAGTCTACAGCCATTTTAGCAGCTCTGTGAAGCTGTACTGAGGCGAAGCAGTGATTTGAGCCAAGTGCTAACATGCAAACATGTGCACAGTGACAAAGGTGTCATATCCTCTTTTATTGAAATTATTGTCTCTTGTCCCTTCACTTCTTAAAAGCAAAAACTAAGTGCCTGCCACCTTTTCCTTCTCCTTCTTCTCTGACCTCTCGTTACATGGCCAGAATTCCTGTATCATGGAAGTCACTCTTCAACACAAGGTGACGCCCTTGGTGACAATGCTAGCTCATATTTAGCAGTTAAAATATTTACCATGTTCACCATCTTAGTTTGGTTTCCTGTTTGCAATCTAGCTTTAGGCTTTAGTGCCGCTTAAATCAAGCGGTGGTATCACTGTTGTCGCCGCTGATGCAAAGACAGCTTTAGCAACATTGCTACCGCTTAGCAGCTCAGCTACTGTACAGAGCAGAAAACAACTGTGAGAATCCCAATTTGACCTAGAAACCCTGATCTCATTGCTATGAAAAGACAGAGTAAAACACCTGGTTCTACTCGTAAGTTGGCAGGTTTCGTTACCTGCTGATCTGGTAGTAAGAATGGTGGTTTTGAACCGTCTCATGTCCCATCAGAGAGGGAAAACATATCAACCCGGGAACAGACTTCGACACAACACTGCCGCTCTCCATCGAGTGAATGCCCATCTGTTGATTTAACCCACTTGCTGTAGCTGACCAGAGAAAACAATGCCTCTTCCTGTTTTGGTTACGTAATGGCAGACACGCTTCCTTTGTGCCATAATGCAACCTAGAGATGGTGATTTACCGTAACCAATCTATGTGCGGATGGTGCCATTTTTCTGTAGCCATTACACTGTGCAAGCAAAAATTACTTCAGAATGCTAAGTTTTTTTGTTTTTTTTTTACATATTTTCTTTTACATTATGTTTTACAATCAAAACATAGCACACACTGACCAGGAATACTTACAACCCCACGTCAAAATGCCTGACCTATCACTTTAAGTCAGAGGATCACCAGTGTCAGGAGGAGTCATCCTCTTAGCGCCATGGACATGTGTGCACATTTTCAAGGGTATACATCCAATAGCTGTTGGGGTATTTCAGCCTGTACCAGAGTGATGGACCAACCAACCAACACTGCCATCCCTAGAGCCACAAGCGTGCCTGAAAATCATCCATTATCCTCTGCGTTAGATTATCTTTTCATTTTCCTCTGCCCCTGAAAAATTATTTCCAGTCCTCATTATTATGCTGTCCCCTGTAGCCACTTTGTTATTGAAAGATTACTTGTACTGTAGGCCTCTCGCAGTCCTAATTAATGAAATGGCAATTTGTACCAAAATCCCTTTTAAATGTTAATTGTTCATGATAAGAGCATCAGCACAATTCCTGAATGAAAAGGGACATCTGCTGTTATTCCTCGTGCTGTGTCTGTGAGTGTGCTTTCTCTCATTGTCGCTGTCACACTGATTGAAATCTGCCTACCTTTTGTTTTCAGAATGAAAAAAAAGACCCTATTTTGGTCCTTTTTAATTTGCAGATAACTGGGAGTTTTTGGGCTGTCTATCTCAATACCTAATGAGAAGATGTATGTTACTGTACACTGTTGTGGCTGTGTGCGTCGAACAGATTACTGTACGTAGGGTGTAGCTGTGTGCAATTATGTGTATGACCTTGTTTTCTATGCATCAAGGTTATAACCAGCAGGCTGAGATCATCGTGATGGAGATAACATGCATCCATCAGTTTTGCTACCCGGGCCTTTATTGAAGTGGTGACAGCAGATTTTTGACCTCTGGGCCAAATTCTGCGTGATAATAGCTGCTGTGGCAATGAGTTCAGGTGAAGGAGAGGCCTCCGTCACCTTGTGTGAGCGCAGCGGATCAGGATGACATGGAAGCCTGTGTGTGATACTGAAAGAGCACTATTGTTCTCTTGGCTACTGTACAACAGCCTTTAAATGTTTAACAGTGTATCTGCTTCACTTCTGAGATGATTGTGTTTGCAAATAAACCAAAATTGACAAAATAACTTCAACTGTATGCTGACAAATATCTTTTTAGAGTCGATCTACTTTAGATCAATTTATTGATTCATCTCTGGTCATATTTGATGTAATCTGACGATGTGTGTTCATGTTTCGAAGAGTGCGTAAAAATGACTTTTTAAGCACTCTAATAGATGAAATTGCTATAATAAGAAATCTTTAACCATAGAGGGAAATACAAACACACTGAGAGACTTCTACCAGCTGAAACATTAGAGGAAAATTGTCAGATTCCCAAAGAAATTTGATGAATTACATTTACTACAGGAGTTAGATATGGTGTATGTACTCACAAACTTGTGATTCAAAATGAATCCTGTCACTGCATTCACATATTAGATTATGATAAACAATGAAAAATAGAAAACAGCACTAAGACTACATTTATTCTCCCCGTCACATGCAGTTATGCTTCTTTCGCACACTTTGCCTTATCTGTCCATCCAAAAACAGCATCATAGTGATGACTACATCGACAGCCTCCAGACAAAAACATAATCAAACTATGGACCACAGCAGCATTTTTGGCTTGTGAAATTACAATATCTTAATTTCCTAAAGGTCTAGTATGTTGTATTTAGTGCCATCTAGTGGTGAGGTGGCAGGCTGCAACCAACTGACTTCCTTGGTGTAAAATTTAACCAGATCTTCTGCATAGTTTCCACGTTGTGTGGCCCAAAGAGCACCGGTAGAGACTTCTGTTAGTCAAGCAGCTAAATTCCTGTTTAGCCCTCTGCTAACTTTAATGAGATTAGAATGACTCAATATTACGACTTGAAACATTTTCATAGTTAAAGGTATTATTGATAACGTTCAGACACAAAATTTGGCATTTCATCTCCCCCTTCCATTGTTTTCATGTCAAAACAGAGCTGTTAGTATCACCTGCCCCTCAAGTGGTTGCTGGTTTGTTGCACTGGCTGACGTTGCCCATGCTAGCTAGTGTAGACATCCCTAATGCTAGCTAGCTAATGTTGCTAACGTAAGGACAGCCCAGTATGCTGGGTGCAGACTGTAGAAATCAGCCAACCTTCCATTTCTTTTCCACAAACTGGCAACTACCAAGACTGTGGATGCTGACAAATTCATTTCCCACAGGATACCAACGGCATTCCACTCTTGGCTGACAATCCGTTTCGAAGCTGTAAAGAACCCAAAACAACCCAACTGGGGGACGCCGTGACATTCCGACACACCTCCATTGCGACACCCCTCCATTCCGAAACCCCCCCACTCCGACACACCACTGTTCCGACCCTCCCCCCAAAACACAGCTGTTCCGAAATTAAACACCGCTATCCGTGGTGCTGACATCCCCACTTCCAGCCGCCCACACATTTCTGAAGTGGGTTAAGGTAAGGGTTAGTTCGGAGTGGGGGGGTTTCGGAATGGAGGGGTCTTTTCGGAATAGCGGGGTCTTTGAAAAAAGAGGGAAACCCCGCCATTACAATGAATTGAAGTCAATGTTCGGAACAGCGGGGTTTCGGAAAGGCGGGGTGTAACCAAAGAACTGACAGAGTTCTTACACAGTTATAAACAAAACAATCATTTTTGACCTGACAAACATTATAAATTCATAATCTAAAGTTTCTAAGGAAAACAGATTTTATTCTACACCCTTCTACATGTTCAGTAGATGTATTTGTTTAGTTTTTTTAAATGATTTGTCTCCATAAAATGTGATCAGTACTAGCTTCAAAGTCATTTCCTGTATTTTCCCATATTTTTTATTCTACTTTTTACATCCACTTCTTTTAAAATGTAAGCTTATGGGGAAAAGTATTTTTGGGCCAGTGTGCATCTCATGACGTCATTACACACTCAGGTGTGTTCAGTTATTATTTGTCCTATATGGAGTTTTTAAATATGACTTCTTCCAAAGTCCAGACAGCCAGATAGATCCTGTTCATTCCACCTATTCCATCAATAAGTAGGTAGAAGAGGTTTCTGTTGGTTTTCTGTGTACAGTCCGCTGTAAAAGGCTGGCTGAGTTTCTCAGTTTGTTATTGGGGACCTGAGTGAGATGAATGCTGGAGGGAGCTGGAGAGTGGCTGCCCTTTAGGAATAATATACCACATGGAGAATGGCTGCAGTCTGTCTCTCTTCACATTTGCAGAGCACATTTAATTTTTTTCAAAGTCACACATGACCTTTAAAACCCCAATCTCTTAAATATCAATAGTTATATATACAGTGTGCGGTTGCATTTGCTTTGAATACTGTAAGCTCAGAGCTTTCCTTGTCCTCTAAAGGGCCTGTTTGTTATTTGTATTTTACATGACTGTCTTCTCCACAAACTACTTTAGGAACTTCTCTGTCCGTCACAGTTTGGGATACTGCATGTGGACACTACTGGACGAACATTAGGACAGAAATAGAAAGATAACTCCGCAGTGTACACATTAATATTACAGGAGGTGTTCCTGTTATAGCAGTAAATTGGATGAGAAAATGTTTACATCCACCACTTTTGGAATTCCTAATTGCACCTTGATATCCCAAAGGTCCATTATTTATGAATGAGACTCCCACTGGGAGTGTCCTCTTTTTACTTAGTGGCATACTTCTTATCAAATCCTGTATTATCTTTGCAGGCAACATACGGGATGCAATCTATGTGAAGTATATTGGGAGGGGAGAAAAGGGAAAACAGAGATACAAACACTTTGTAAACCAGGCTCAAACATGGCAAGAGAACACTATTTGTCAGTTTCATCAGCTCACACTCGGAAGAGCTCTAATAATTATGTAACATGATGACACAGATCAGTTCACCGTGGATTAACTGGCTGGAAAGATGCACACTTAAGCAAATCCATTACCATAGATGGTCATACATCTTATTTTGAGACCCAAATTATTCTGAATTTACGCAAAAACTGAAAATCAGAATATTATAACATGGATCGATACAGTCATAATACAGTACATGAACATTTTTTTTCTTTTTTTCTATCACATAAAGGATCTTATACAATTATTTTCGACATTTGGTTCATTTTTCATCTTCCCTTAAGCCCAAAATAGCATTTTAAACTCACGGCTCTATTTCTGACAAAGACAGAGTTGTTTACACATTAATGCAGACTGATAAATGATTATAAAATGAATAACAATCCCCAATAGTAATGATAATATGCACGTAAAAATATAGGCTAAGGGAAATATAAGTAAAATGGACTTGCAAGTTTCCTGCAGGAATCATCCTCAGTACAATCTTTATGTCGTTGGGCTGTAAGATAACTAACTAATCACTGATGCTTATAATTTAATTATTAATTCAGAAGTCCTGAAAATATACAGAAAACTGTGGACATTGTAACTGAAATTGTGGATCATGATTGTTTTCTCAACACCATTACGCTGTTTGTCCTGTGTTGTGAACTCAGCAGCCAGGTGGGGATGCAAGATGGACGTTATGTTGTCCAACCTCCTAATGTCCTTGTTTTTTCCAACATACCACCGGAACCAACACATATTTTACAATAAACCTGACGGACAACCCTATATTAATTTTCAGCCAATGTATTTTATTTTAAAACATTTCTTTTATCATTATCATTTTTTAGATTTGAGGGTTTAGTTAATCTAACATTTAACCTGAGCTGCATGTCTTTGCGGGGCTGGAGGAAGCCAGAGCAGCTGGAGAGAACCCACACAGACACGAGGAGAACATACAAACTCCACACGAAAGGTTCAAGAATCAAGGCCAAACCCAGGACCATCTTGCTATGAGGTAACTAATCCTAAACTAGTGCTAATTGATAAGTATGTTTTTTATACTATGAGATTGTATTTACGATGAAGCTGAGATCTAAAAGATTCCCCCAGCAAAATAACTATAACTATATAACTATAACTATATCATAATTGTGTCTGATGTACATGTATATATAGTTTATACACATGCATCTTACCCCTAACAGGGTGTGCTATATGCTCCTTTAAAATAAGCCCCGCCCTCTTGGTCATACGCATGCGCTGTGTTGTTCCGGGTCACATGGAAGTGTGGTTCCGGGCCCTGACAGCAGCGAGACACCGGTGAGTTTCTGTTCAGTTTTTTCGGGCTATTTGCGTCTCTGTTATCTACACACCAGTCCATCAGACTGTACACCTGGGCAGATACTTCTTTCTGGCAGCTGATAGCGGCTCAGTGTGTCAGATAGATTCAGTGTTTCCGGGTTTTTACAACGCAACACGGCCATTAGCACTGTGCTGTAGGAAGTGTCTCACTGCAGCTTCAGCTGAGGGCAAACTTTGGTGAGACAGTTTGTTTTCAGCAAGCAGCTATCATGTCCACGACCCTTACAGCCGAAACATGCAGCTACATTTAGGCTTGTTGCCTCAGTTACAGAGAGCAGTAAAGCTCACCAATAAATAACATTAAACCTGTTTACAGATTTTGTAAGCAGGTTCAGTTTTGTGCAGGTAAAGACATTTTAATCAGGAGAAAAAGATCTTCATTGACTGATTATTATCATGCCTGAACAAATTAAATGAACAAGTAAATAAACTATTTTTTGTTTCAATGCACTGAATAAACATTGACTTTAAGGACAACACAGTCTCATACTGTTTTGCTTTGTTTACATTTGGCGGACCCTGCCACCTCTCTAGCTTCAAACAGTGTTCTGTTGACCTTATTTCCCCCTGAGAACAGCTTGTTTATTAATATTGTAAATTAAAAAATTAAAAGTTTGAATTTATTCCCAAAATGACATGGTGCCCCTTTAAGGAGGAAAATGGCGCAGCTCACAATGTTGAATATATTATTTTAAGATGACGAAACGTTGTGTAAATTTGTTATATACCTACAACTATCACTCAGGTTCTTTGGAAAGTAAGTATGTTTACTGAAGTGTTATAGCCTACTTCATTTAAATCTTGATGAACTTTTACTTTACTTATATTGTTCCTTTTTATTTCTACTCTACTGCATTTTGGAAGCCAATACTTAGGTGACTTACTTTACTTAAGGACTGCACATTAATCACAAAATAATCAAAATCACAAGACTTGCAATTATTTTATCAAAGTAAAATGTGTCACAAAACAGTGTTTTAATGAAATTTTGTAGTGCTGCGGAGATGCTCTGGCATTTAATCATCCATAATGATCATGAATTATATCGCAATCGCAATATCTGTCAAAATAATCACAATATCAGGTTTTGACCATATCGTGCAGCCCTAATTCAAAATATAAATGAACCAATACATTATAATATAATATTAGGGGTTGAACTACTCTACACTATATTTTTAGTGAAGTTTGCCCAGCCCTGACCACCTGCTACATCTAACTTTTTTGAACTCACTGATTTAACCAAGCTGACATGCATGTAACTAATCCTAAACTAGGGCTCATTTATAAGTACATTTTTTATACTTTGAGCTTGTATTATAGCTTTTATAACTTGCTTGTATACGGTAAAGATGAGGTCTCAAAGATTCTCCCAGCAAATCTGAAATGATTAGTTTAGATCTAATATATAGAATGAGTTATTATAAACTCTCTTTATTACCTTCCTTAATCACTTGTATGGATAAAACGTTTAAATCAGGCTGTTTTTCTCTCTTGTGTATTTTAACGTTCACAAACAGAACAGAGCAGACGACTTTCATACACAGAGGTAGTGCCTAACAACAGCTTGATTTATGAGGAGTAATTGATGAATGTGCCGCCATTAGCTATACACCATATATTGCCTTTCATGAGTGAGTCACTGCAGACTAATCAAGAAATGACCCAGAAATCCGTTCTCCTGCCCAGTGTTGTCAATCTAAATTACGTGCACGAGGGCAGAGGATTAGCTCTGGGGTTAATGTGATTCTGACTGTAAATCTTATTTGTGTCATCAATTAGAAATCTCTCAATAATTACATGAAGTGTTTTGAACTTATTTTTAGCACACCACAATGGTCTAGCTAAAGGTCATACCATCATCATCATCATCATCATCATCATCATCATCGTCATCATCATCTTCACAGATTGATCAGTATGTACTGTAGTTTTTGAAGACCGTGCTCCTGCATCAGTGGTAAACAAACACAATCTTGCTGTTTTATAAAACAACACATCTCAAAATTTGGTTTTAGACAGGGCTGCATGATCAAACAGAAATGTTATGGAAATCGCAGTGTGACCAAGTGCAATATCCAAATTGCAGGAGCTGCAGTTTCTTTGATGGGGGTAAAATCTGTCACAGTGTACCATTAAGAATGGAGCATTGTGCTGATGCAGAGATTCACACCCTACAAATCATATTCATGTCCCAGGTGTAAGGGAACTAGTCTATTCATGGAGAAGTCTCACTCATTTTGGATATCGTGTTGTCTTCTACTGTTTTTAAGGGCTGCATTACAGTAAAGTTGTGTGATTTTCTGAACTTACCAGACAATTCTACTTGTTCTAACACCTGCCTTTACCCACTTAGTCATTTTATCAACATCACTGATGATTATTTCGCAAAAATGTAATTGTGTTAATATTATGTTAGTACCAACAGTCATCTCTACAATATTGTTCTAGTATAGGTAAAAAATATTATGATATTTTATTTTGTCACTCAACCCTTGCATTTATAAAGTGCAAGATATATATTATGTATCTCTTTATATTCTTCTGAGGACATTAAACCATTTAAAAACTCAGTGGGTCATCTGAAAAATGATTTGCCACTGGTTGCAACAGTTTTAAATTTTCCAGGTATGATCACCATCTCAGAAAATATCTGGGTTTCATGGTATCATGGTATCATGGAATAGAATGGTATTTTTTTATTATAATGTTCAGTTAGAGTGAACTTTAAAATAATTAAAACAGGTTTCTTTTGGTTGAACAAAATTATAGTTTATAGAATATAATGCTCTGACAGATATGAATCTTTATTTAAACATGAAATAGATATATTTTAACACACTAATATAGTAGAATTCAATATCTTGGATAAGAAAATTAATCATTTTTTGTTCTGTGGTACAGTAAACTGCTGCAACCCTGTTCATAAGGCTGAAAACGTCATCTAAATCATTCAAATAACTTGAAAAAGAGCCAGTGTTGAATGAATTTAGTCATTTTTTAAATGTTTATTAGAAGAGAGAGTGTGATACCAGAATCCAACTGATGTTTTTTTATTTTGTTTACTTTCACAAACATGAAAAGAATTACTCATTATATGAAAGCAACACAGGCAACATTTTCCAAGCTACAACAAGAGTTTGAAATGTTGATAAGATATGCCAAGTTTTCCATGTTCGAGTCTAATAAGAAGAGCCTGCATGCTGTTGTAAAGTTGGAGGAAATCTTCATTCTGAGTGGGTTGGGCTCTGGCCTGATGAATTAGTCACCAGTATTTACAGTCTCCTCTGTTACCTGAGGGCACCACATCACAATGAGTGGACATTAGTAATTCAACACCACTCATGCATGTAGAGAAAAATGAAGGGTTGCAGAGCGCAGCCTCGGTTTAATTCACTGTGAAATGTTCTGTTTGCAGATTTTTTTGCAGACTCTACCTGTGCCATTAGTGCAGGTCAGATAAACACTCAACAGTTTGGTGGATTACATCAGAACAGACAATGGATCATACAGATGTGTCTTATTATCAGAGCATTTCTAACTCCTGTTGTTGTTCTGCTACAACAGGTGCAGAGGATGAGCTCACGCAATGGGAAAAGAAGGAAAGTCGGCAAGCCGCAGCAAATCCACAACTTGGTGGAGTTTGACCCTGAAACACAGACTGAGATTCATGCTCTTTTTAGTAAAGTTAGAACCTATGTGAAACCATCTAATGGGGAGTGGAGCCTCCCCGACCCAAACACCACTCTCAGACACTCTGTGGAGGAACATAGCCGGCTGCAGGCCCTGAAGGCATCACTGAACGCAGTGAAGAACCAGCTCAGTGACAAGAACGTGCAGGTCTGGCATCAGCACACCAACTCCACCAATCGAGCCGGGAAGGTGATCACTGCTGTGCGCTCTGCTGCCAACGCAGAGATCTGCACTCAGGCCTGGTGCAAGTTCTCTGAGATCCTGGGAACCTTTAATCTTCTTCCAGGCGAGGCTCTTCAAAATGGAGAGCTGAACACGATCCACCTTTGTGAAGCTCCAGGAGCCTTTATAACTGCTCTAAACCACTACATCAAAACCAGAGAGTCCACTCGCTACTGTGACTGGAGCTGGGTCGCCAACACGCTCAACCCTTACCACGAGGCTAATGGTGGAAACACAACGATTGCGGATGATCGGCTGATTGCTAACACGCTGCCCTGGTGGTTCTTCGGCTCAGACAACACAGGGAACATCATGAGCCAGAAACATTTGCTGGAACTGCAGACATTTGTGGCAAATATGCGTCGAGTTGATCTGGTGACGGCAGACGGTAGCTTTGACTGTCAGGAGAACCCAGACGAGCAGGAATCGCTTGTAGCGTCACTGCATTACTGCGAGGTCACAGCTGCACTGCTGCTCCTGAGCCTTGGTGGCTCCTTCGTACTGAAAATGTTTACTCTGTATGAACACTCCTCTATCTGCTTACTCTACCTGCTGAACTGCTGCTTCCGCTCTGTTAGCGTCTTCAAACCTGCCACCAGCAAGGCTGGCAACTCCGAGGTTTATGTCGTATGTCTGAACTATGATGGCAAGGAAGCTGTGAGACCACTGCTCTCAAAACTGATTCGTAACTACGGACCACATCTGGCTGACAGAGAGGCACTTTTCCCAAACTCACTTGTCCCGGAGTCATTTCAGAAGCAGCATGAAGAGGTGTGTGTGTACTTCCATGCACTCCAGGTGGAGACCATCACAGAAAACCTGCGACTGTTTGAAGGAATGAGCAAAGAGCAGAGGCAAGGGCTCGACTACATCAGGGACTGTACGGCTCAGGAATACCTGCAGCGCTTCCAGGTAGGAACATTCTGTTTAATTGAGCAGGGCAGTTGACAAAACACATTTTGTTCAGGTCCATTTAGTAGCTGTATGAGAGCTTTTCATCGGATCACACATCACTCAGTGGCCACAAACGATGCTCGATATGTCATTAAAATCACCAAATAGAGCCAAACCATGAAGCCAAATTTATGTCAGTGTTTTGTTGTATATATTCTCAATTTTTTTATTTCCCACACTTTATTATCCAAGCAAGATTTTAGAAGCTACAACTAACAGCATTTGTTTCAGAAAAAAAACCAAAGAGCTTGATTGAGTGTCTCTGTTGTAGGTGAGCTTCCTTCCCCGGAGTCAATGGATCTCCCGCAACACGGTGAGTCCGGCCTGCTGCAGGGTCTCAGCGGGTCGACCTCTGGGACAGAGGAAGCAAACAGGCTCCTTCAACGAGAGGAGGGAATTGCAGACCCTGAGCTGGAGGGAGCGCATCGAGAGAGGTTGCTGTGCCGCCTGGATACAGAGACACTGCACAGAGGCCAGTGGGACGGGCTGCCTGCTGCAAGGACCACTGTCCGAGTGTGACCTGGACTCATGGTTTGTTATCGTCGGGGCTGCGCTGCCTGCAGTCAGAAACTCTCCGTTCTGTGAAGGAGTATTGTTGAACCACTTGAATGAAGCCCTGATGGACACAGCAGTAGACTGGACTCGCCCACCGTCCTGTGATTCATGTCATGTCGCTTGCACGGCCTCCATCTTGTCAGATGTGGCAGGTCTGTGCGACTTCCGTGATGCCACCAAAAAGAAGAGGCAGTGTCTGGTGTTTGGCAGCCGCTCAGTGTGGGCTGCCTGTGAAAGCCAACTCAAGGATTTGGTCTTCATGTTTTCTGCAGAGCCTTCATTTCCTCAAAGAGGCTGTGTTACACTGCACGACGGGGAGCCGCTTTACCAGCAGCAGCTCTTGGGTTGTGTTGTGTATTCCCTGCAGACCCTGAACTCTGGGGATGACCTGCTGCTGCCCGTGTTTTCTGCCCTCACCCGTGTTACGGCAGCTGTTGTGCTTTGCCTGCATGTCTGTTTTAACGCAGTCACATTCAGGTGTCCGCCGCCCTCAGGCGTAGTTGGGACAGTGCTTGTGTGTGCTGGATTTTGCCCTGAAGCGGCTGCACGATTACTCCCTGTTCTGACTGACGCCCATAACTGCATGGGTCAGTTAAGAGGAGAGGAGGGTGAAAATGTGCCGTCTGGAAGCGACAGACAGGTGCTGCAGTTTGTTCCTATGGAGGAAATGCTCACTGGAGGACTGACTGAGTTCCTGTGGACCATGAACTCTGAAATTATGCAACACAAGCTGCATTTGCTCATGCAGTCATAGTGCAGCAGTTTAGCAGTTAACTGCCACTTCAGAGACTGTTTAACATAATGAGCTTCCAGCAGTTAGTCACTGAATAATTTCTGTCTGTTGACATTAAAAGAGTACTCCACTGATTTTGCATTGCTCCTAAACATTGGCAGATCAAAAAAGGTTTTAAAGTTTTTTTTTTTTTTTCTCTACACATTATTTTCTTCACATTATTTTCACACATGCAGTAAAACACCTGGAAACAGTGTGATGTGTAGAAACTGCGGATGGTGTTACACTTTGTCTTCTGCTCTTTACACATCCTTTTCAAGGCTTTTATTTATTAAGGACTCTCCAGTTGGTGTGATGATGTTTTGGGCACAGTATCTGTAAGAGATACCTCCGGGACATACTGTAGTGATGCAGAAATGAAAATGAATGACTTTTTAAGGATAATGTCATACATGCAAATTATTAAAGCACATATGGCCACTAACTTTTAGGTTAGCATGCTACTGTGATTTGTAATGTTAGTTTAGACTGTAAAGCAACTACGTAAAATAGTAACGAGTGTGACTGACACATCAGCATGGCCCATTTTTACCATATCGCAGATATCAGACATCAGCGTATGTGTCAGCCGATGAGTTACAAAACACTGCCTGTTCACCAGAACACGTTTGTCACATGACGTTCATTTTTGGAGGCCTTTCATTAATTTTGTGATGATAGAAGTTCATTCCTTGATGTATGTCACAAGAGTATGGAAGATAAATTAAAGTGCAGCCTGACAGATATTTTGAGGCTGATATTGGGATATTCCACAGTTAAAACATCCAGTAACAGTTAGTTATAGATAGATATGCATTTGGTTAGAAAAGAATTGAGCCAAAGAAAAGCTCACTTCAATATTAAATCAATAGTTATTAAATAAATAGTTACATGAATAAAGTGTGTGATATATAAATGAAACCACATAAATAAAACTCAATTTAACTCAACGTTCTTTTTTTTCCATTTCATGCCAGTTGTTTTTTTTCCTTTCATTCCTTTTCGTGACTGTGGCGTCAGCGCCCTCTCATCTTTCAGTCAGTCGCCAGTCTCCTGCAGCTTAAAGTGAAACTCTCGCCAAAAAGCAACCGAGGCTTTATTTGGGATTGAATATGAGTCAAACCTTCGTGTGAAAGCATAATTACGACGAAAGAGGCACTTTTAAGATTTACCGTAGTTTCGGTTTTGGGCACGTTAATTTTGAATGGGAGTGAAGCAATGCTCTTGTTCATGAGTAGAGACCCTAGTGATGCTACGAGCAAAGTTTCATGTTGTGTCGAGCCTTCTTAGTGTTCTAAAAATAGCGATTTTGATGCTAGAATGTCTTGCCCCATGCACTCCCGTTCAAAATTAACGTGCCCAAAACCGAAACTATGGTAAATCTTAAAAGTGGCTCTTTCGTCGTAATTATGCTTTCACACTCATATTCAATCCCAAATAAAGCCTTGGTTGCTTTTTGGCGAGAGTTTCGCTTTAATTCACTTCCTGCTAGCATTTTTTTGCCAGTTAGCTCCCGCTAGCTGGAGCAACAGCAACAATAACAATAAGATTTATTAAATAATTTCACATATTGTTGGTTAATTTTTATATTCTATCCAGTTTTTTCCTGTGATGGTTTATTTTATATTGCCTTTTAACAGTTTTTTTTTACATTTCAACGTATAACATTTAAGGTTTTGACAGCTAAACAGCACTTTTGAGATTTTAGAATTGAAAAGTGCTTTCAAAGTGAGCAGTGATGACAGAGCCTCTGAAGGATAAATATACTGATTAATCTCTGATAAACTAAAATCAGCCTATAAAATCTACCAGATGTGCCAGTGTGAAAAGTGTCACCAGTAAGGTCTCAAAAACATCTTTATTATCATTACTATTAATTATTATTTCAGTTCAGGCCAAATATAACAAATTCAAATCTTTTGTCACCCTGCAGGCGGGAACAAGACTGTCCGTTGATGCATATTTACAGTGCATGAAAATTTAAATTACTTTCAGTTCTTGATCAGCAGAACTCATCTGTGACTAGATTCACTGAGGATTTTAGGGAGGCAGAATAAACAACAGTCCAAACTCTCAGAACCAAACCCTCCTGTCAGTCACAGATGGTGTGTGTTGAAACCCACATCATCAACACCCTGGAGTTTTACCCTGAAAGTGCCTGTCGTGTTCTACAACTCATTATTTATTTCAACCAAGGATATTTTGTCCGAGTGCCATCTTGAAGCTTATCGCCAACTTAATGTTAAGCTATTACAATTTATCTGTTTTGTGTCCAGTGAGAAATAACGTTATATCTTCATATAAAAGGACAGCCTGTGTGCACTAAAATGTTTTATACTGCATGAGCTATTCAACGAGGGAGATGTTTAGGAAAGACACACATATTGAATGAAGACATGCTGCATTTGTTTATCGGGAGTTTTTTTGTTACCCCCTTTATAATCAATATGATGCCACTGGAGTTTATTTTCTTACATTCTTACTAAAATAATAAAAATGTACACTGACAAATGACATAAAGTCTTAAGTTTCATTTCACTGAGACAGCAGAAAGACGCTGTTCGAGAAACATAACTGCCACTTGCCAGCTGTCAGATCACACTGTTCACTTCACACTAGAAAACGACACTGAGAGATGGATGAAAACTGGATGGACAGCTTTGCTCTGCTCAGATCCTCAGCTGGAGAAAACTTTTTATTGATCCAATACTTTTCTCAAGCAATTCCTTAATTCTTAGCACTGACTGGACTCAAACAACTTCCGACCTGAAGGTGGTACCAGAGAAAATATGTTGAATTCTGTCCGTCAGACTCAGTTCGTCTGGCTCAGCGCAAAATTATCCAAAAGTAATTGTTGCCCAAACTTACAGGTGGCAATAAAATGCAGATAATTAACACACATAATTAAACAAAAAACATCTGACATGACAACAGAATAATGACAGAGAGGATCAGAGGTGCAGGGAGATTATTGTGCATCTCTTTGTGTGATTGCATTACTAATCGCACCGTGTTACCTGCTGCTCATTTGCTCATTTGTTTAATTCTGGATACTTTATGCAATTCAGTACTATTCTGCGTCACCTGCAGTCCTGTGTTCCCATGTCAGTACCCCAGTCCTATTTTGTTCTCGTGTTTTGCCAGCATTTTGTAGTTGTTTTGTGTTCCTCAAGTTTTGTTACGTCTTCCTGCCTACCTCTGTGTCTGCACCCGGATCCTTACCACTATGCAAACGTTGAGACGTGCTAGTGAGTTTTAGAGTGAGCTTGAAACTGTAGTGACACGTGTGGTGGGAGTGTTGTGGGACTGTGTGCTAATGTGCTCATGTATGTGTGGAGGTATACATTCAGTAGAGTACGAGAAATAGTGTGATTATATTCTGTGTATCTGTTGATGCCAGATAACTGATCCCCTGACTGCCACCACAGTCGTCTCTGAGCTTCTTTACAGTGTGTAACATGCATTGGTAGATTTTGTGATTGGTGCAGTGCCTGCAGACGGAGCCGATGCTCTTATTTCTATAACACAGAGCTCCTCTGTATCTGAACGAGGAAAAGAAGCCATGCAGAATCTCCTGCAGCATGCCTTCACTTGCAGCACCTGCTAATGACACGCTGACCAGATGTTGGATGTTTAGACGAAAATGATCCTGCCTGCAGGCGGTTCACATAGAGGTCACAGAGAAAGCTCCATCTATGTTAGTGAGGCAACAATAAATCTAACCAGGAGATCATATAAATAACTGACACAAAATATGATCAATGATAAGCTTACAGCCTAAAGTTATGCAGCTGTCACTCCATGCACACACAGTTCAACTCTTTGAGTTTGAAATAACATTATTGTTCTGTTTTCAGTCATTGAAAATTGCAAGTCAGCACTGTCAGAGAAAATGGTCAAGCCCACAAGTCCACTGTGGCTCTGGCCGCTTTCCAGGAAAAGCAGATTTGAACTCGACCAACACTCACCCTATTCATCTGATGTGACATGATGTGACCTCAGACTACTGCCTCCTCACCCAGATGAAGGAGGAGCTCAGTGGGCGCCATTTTGACCACGATGATGGCGACGTTATCGCTGCTGTGAGCCAATTTGTGGAGGTGCAAGATGCCAATCCATAAGCTCCACAACTGCTGGACTAAATAAATGTGCTAGGTTTGAATGAAATTGGCTCCCTAACCCTAACCCAATGAATGACAACCACCAAAACGATGCCGCAGCAACTAAGCCAAGGACAATATATGGCTTGAGATCGCCCAGCGGCTGGGATACAATGATATTCATAGTAACCCATGACTGTCCTCCCCCTGAAATCTTCTGGTGTCCCTGCCCACTTGATCCATCAGGACAGAGAATACCATGAAGAGGTGGTCCTGTCTGCTGTTGAACATGCAGGGTGCAGGATCCTTCCGTTTACCAGCAGTGGCAGAACAGAGAAAGCTACTTGTTCCGGCACTTCCTGAGACGGCTTTTACCACCAAACAGGCCAAGTGAAGAAAAACGTTTGAAGAAATGAAAGCGGCAAAGACGAGCTGCCTCTTCCTGTTGGTGTGGTGACGTAGAGAGGAGGGAGGGGATGGCTAACTGCTAAACCGACAGGAGGATAGCTAAAACGACGACAGCGCTCACAGCAGCCGACACAAATGCATCAGTCACTCCTCATTCCTCAGTGTTATTTTTTTTACACTCGGTGCAAAAATGAATGACACTGGTTAATATCAACAATTCAACTAGATGCAGTGCTGGTTTTTAGTGCTTTTAATTACGCACTTCTGTTTTACCTTTATTCAGTTCGCACATCTTGGTTCTAAGGTAGTGCAGCAACACAAATACTGTCCCAATCCATACAAGACACAATTGAAACTCTCATCTGAGTGGCTCAAAAGAGAGATGCACCTGTTTTCTGCAGCCATTTTCATTGTTGTTTGGTCTTCGGGACTGTTCGGATATAGGTTAGTATTGTGGGTCATCCCCTCGTTGATAAATAAAAGTTACTTAGAGGGTTTTCATTCGCCAGTTTAATACCTCTGGAGTTTCTGCTTTTGTGGTTTTTGTGGATTACAGTTGAAAAGTGGATCAGAGAGTAAATCAGTAAGTCATCTGCCACTAATCCGTCTTCCTGTTGGTCGGACTCTGGTGACACCCCCGCCCACAAAAACAATTCAAAATCCGACAGGTTCATACAATTTAAAGATTTAGGAGCCTTTTTTATTATTATTATTATTATTTTATTTTTTGGATCATTCTTTACATGCAGAACAGTAAGATAAAGCATATGACTGCTGTGTGCAGTACTTTGAACTGGTGAGGTGTGATAAGAAGAAAATTGTGTGTGTGAGACAGAGTGTGGGATTGGGTTCTGTTGTGCAGCAGGAATTTAATCTGTCCTCAGTGCATTATTCTTCCGTCACCAATCTGTCCTCTCCAAATACTGAACGAGCGCGCGCGCGCGCACACACACACACACACACTGATGCTGACTACAGTCCAATCTGTGTGGATGATCAGATGGTGAACTTGTGAACTGTGTCATGAACTCACATGAACATGAACTCATCCATCTATTCGAGCTTTCCCATCTTGACGTAGTTTTCAAGTGTTTTTCACAAAAAGCTCTCAGACTTACAGCACCGCCTGATCCATGAAGATTTTGCTGATGTGTGCATAAAGTAAACTGCATGCGCTGTTAAAATGTTTATTGAGCAATCTGCATCCATTGACAGAAGGGATCACAATATCAGAGGTAGTTAAAGGCCTCAGATGGTAAACATGGTGAAAAGAAAGCCAATAATCAATCAGATGCATGTTGACAATATCGAACTCTCAGTGTAAATTTGACAAAATCCAGTAAAGCTCATTTCTTGGCGGATATAAATGTTGAATCTGAGCGTTTTCTCTGTTTTCACATCACTGCTTAGCGGGGAGTCGCCACTTGCTCAACAGTCTACAGAGAAAACATACTGACAGATCAGGTGAAGTGAAACTCTCATTATGAAACAGAAATAAGGCACCAGGAATAAACTTGTGAGAGACGAGAGGAGGAGATGTGTTCCCAGCAGAGCAGGATGTGTTCAGCAGAGGAATTCAACACCGTCAGTCAATTGTTACTCCGCGATCTCACTTTCAGAGAAGTTCTCTCGTTTGTTAGTGTCATTTTGAATCAAAACTGTAAGAGGGATTTCAGCTTAGGAATATTTATTCTTTAAAAAAACATCCTTAGTATCACAAATATCTTTCCAATTTCTCATTTTTCTGTGTGAGCATTGTTTGCACAGCTCAGTCTTGACAATGAATCTCTTTCCAGCTTCAGGATTCTTAAAACTAACCAAGTGTTTGCTTTCAGGCTGTCAAGCAACAGCAACAGGTCAAGTGTCAAGTCCTCGTTTTTGGGACATGAGTCGTCCGTTAAAGGAATAGTTTCACATTTAGGTAAATTACACTTCTTCACAGAGTTAGAGGATCATTCTCATATCTGTACAAAGCGTTAGCACAGAGCTACTTGGCTTAGCTAAGCTAAAGATTATAAACATGAGGAAACATATTTTCAGTTTTCAGTGAAACATCGCTCTGTACCAGCATCTCTAAAATTCAGTGCTTACCATGTCCTATCTTTATTGTTTAACATGTCAAAACAATATTTTGCCATTTAATGTAGTATTTTTTTTCTTTTTTTACCCCCAGTCTTTATGCTAAGCTAACTGGTTGTTGGCCCCGGCAACATATTTGCTGGACTCACTCAAGAGTGATATCACTCTTCTAATCTAATTCTCACCAAAAAAAGTTTTTTTTTTCTTCCGTGACCTATTGCTTTAACTCAAAGTCGTGTGCGATAACTATAAACACTGCATTTCCAAAAGACTCTCTTTAAACTGTGATTGAGGAAAGTTTGTTTGGTTTGTCAGATCACAGCTGTCTGTCTTCTTCCAACTCCATTGGTTTCCCTTCATGTTATCTGGTCAGTGAATTACATTATTGTTGCCAAAGCAGATGCTCCACCAGATGCTGCGTCGGCTCTGCACCACAGAAGAAGACACAGTTAAAGTCGGTCCTCTTCCTGTTTTATCTGTTCGCTCCATGACCAGCCTGTCCTCATCAGAAAAAAACACCAAATAGGCTCCTGAAAGCAGCTTTTTAAGATCCATATGAATGTTTCTAGATAGGCGGCGACCTCTGGTGGCTTTGGTTATTACAACAGCAAGGAGGAGGAGGACGTCAGGTGAAGTAGTATTAAGAGCGACAAAGTCTGCCTAGGGAGGAAGGTTGAGGATTGATGGACAGTGTGTTTAGTGTGAGACCAAGAGTCAGCGGTGCATTATTTAACGTACTTACGCAGTTGATTTTTCCTGATGTTCGTTGGTTTGTTCTAAAATTCATTAACATAAGTAATGCAGTTATTCTAACCAACACACCAAGATGTTTGCTAAACCTAAACTAAGTAGTTTAAGTGCCTAAACCTATAGCTGTGAGTGTGTGACAAAGGTCTTGTCTGTTTATTTATTGGCAAATCCAAGCCACAGCCACTATATACATATATAAAGTCGCGCATAGAACAAACCACCTTATACATGATGGTCTTACTGTTCTTGAGTCATTACATCACAACAGAAAATGAAATATAAAAGGTAGATACATGAGGAGCTTTTAAGTAGGTCTTTGGAGGAGTCGAGTGTGAGTGATGCAGGATGGATGTTCAGGCTGACAGTAATGTTTCAGCTCCAGCTCGACGAGGAACAGAGTAGAAATAAACACGCCACTAAGCAATCACAGCAAACATCTGCTCTCTGTCACAGTGACACTGCAGCGATGCAAACAAGTCGCTTTCTCTCCTCCGGCAGCTGTTGTCTGACAACAAACCCTCCCTGTCCCTCTCACAGATGAAAGATGGATCATCTATAAACAGACAGAAGATGGATCAATCTCTGAATTAGAGAACCAGATATGAGCCCGTGTCGCATCTGGCAGCGCAGACACACAAAAAAACAATACTTTTACAGTATAACAGGGATATAGCAAATATGAGAGAGCGCATTTTAATTTGTGTTAACAGCCCTGGAGAGCGGCTGGTGGAGTTACTGTCATGGCTGAGGGGTTTTAAAATTTACTGCCCAAAGCAAAGCCCTCTGAGCTCAGCTGAACAGTTGCTGATAGTGAGGAAGCTCAGCTATTTTCTGCAGTGTGAGAGGAAAATGAAAAAAGACTAAGAGAACCTTAGATAAGGAGAATAGAACCGTTAAGATGTAATCCAGTCAGACTGTTGACTTGAGAACATATCAAATAAGATCAGAGTATTCTAAACAGTGACGACTGCAGATAAAATATATACTGCACGGTATATTCTCATAATAATCCTCGAGCCCTTACTGAATATGCCGTTTGGAAAATCTGTGAGAGGACGGAAGGAATTAATAAATCCGACTTTCATTTAGAGTTATGGTTTTAGTGTAACATGAGGTTGTACATACAGCTTAGGTGTCCGTAGGGGAAAATTAAAAACTCCTCAGAGGGTGAAAGTGGGATTTGGGGTCACAAATCTTTGGTTGTGGCAGGTGTTTCCCACTCATAAACAACAGCAACCAATTAACCTCTGACACCCGGCCAGAATTGAAGTGTCAATCCTTGTCGATTCTTGGAAATATTGCAGTTTAGTTCCTGTTCTAATGGCTGGTTTTATGGATTGAGTATGTAAATCATGTTGGATGGTCTCAGATTTATGGCCAAAGCACAATGGTCTTTGGGTTTGTCTTCTTAAAATGCTAATCAGTTCAACTCTCTTCTCAGCTGCTGCTGTTTTATTTTTCTTTTAACAATCATCTGTGCAAAGAGGAACCAGCCGGAAACACGGGCCGTGAACTGACGCACAGCCTCTGTCAGTCATGTGCTTTATGAGCTGCCTTCACACTTCAGAAATATTCAGGTAAGACAGCCTTTTGAATAGTAAAGGTTCTGATCATTTAAACTGAATATTCTCGCAGAAGATATATCATATTATCACATGTAGAGCCTGACCTCACTTGCCTATAAAATGTCAATTTAGACAATAAATTTGTTAAACTACAAAATATCTTCATCAACTGTTTGATAACAACATTCAAGAATACTGGCCAATAAATCATAAATAATCATCACTAAATAATGATATCTCAAATCTCATCTGGCACACTCATTCACAACCTTGTTACATTCTCTTCAATAACTGGTGACGGTGACGACATGCTGCACTTCCCCTGCAGCCAGCAACACGTCAGCTCATAATTACAGCATGCATGAATGCTCATAGTGATCTATTTTCCACTGAGGAGCCTGAATCTTGTATTGAATGGTAAAACTTCAGAGCCCACAGTTTACTATCGTTTAAAGGGTGACTTCACAAACTTTACACATTAAAGTGGGTTTACAGGTCTTGTGGAGTACTGCTGCATCTGTGTAAAAAAGTACTATAAAGCCTTTTTTGCTGCATATGATCTGATCAAAATTCATCCATTGGTGTCGCTCAGTGTCTGTGTTACACTGTGGGTAATGTAGGCGCCACGTTTTAAAAGCAGTCCACTGATCTGCATTGGAATGCTGTTGGGATCATTATGGACAGTTTAAAAACAAATTATCAAAAATGTATACAGCAGAACCAGAGATATCACCTTTTTTATTCCATGCGTTCGTCCTTCTTTTCTCAACATGGTTCCTACATTAACCACAATGCAACAATGCTTCACTGGAGGCAGTTCATCAGATTACATGTAGCTTCCTCTGGAGCCACATAAGACTTTAAAACACGTTTTTCACATATGCAGAAGAACTCTCCAACACATGTAAACACACTTTAACATGTAAAACTGATGGAGTTACCCTTTAAAAGTGACCGAAGGTTGGATCATTTTTAACTCCACCGATTTTCCCTCCAGAGCTGTGTGAGATTTTAATTGAATTTTCCGATAATGGTGCTGTGCTATAATCCTGCATCTTTACATTCCTCCACGGACAGCATGATGAAACAAAGCTAAAAACAAAAATCCTAATTTTTCATATGAAAATACATCTGATAAAGCTGGAGCCAGTGTGTGCTGTGCACGTCTGATTTTGTTAAGAACCCGTCCTGTGTGACAGGCTGCAGATACAAACGCACCGCTGTGGGTCAAACACGACCACCTGCATAAGAATGAAGGCGAATAATCGAAGCAGCATGATGCAAATACAAGGAGCAGTGTTTGTGTGAGACGGGGTGGATACAGACAGCATTTCACATTGGCTAGAACAGTGAAATTAAAACAAGTAACTATATACATTATAAGATATATACATTATAATGCACATTAAATCGTATTAAAGGAAGGTACAAAGTCAGGCCTCTCAGATAGGCAACGTTTCAGTGGAGCTCGGAAACGCCCCCCTTTGGATGAACTTTCTGCTGACATTTTGTGTGAGTTTGCATATTTCCCGGTGTGGGCAGGGGGCGCGTGTTTGAAAAACCAGAAACATCTAAAATGCTGATCTGTAATGGATAAAAACCTGCCTGTCCTCCATTCAGAGCCAACAGCTTGCACTTTGACCTCATTGTGACATTTTCTGTCCAACATAAAAACGCGTCGCAGCCAAAGCTTCACATGCGCAGCTGCCAAGGCAGTTAGTGTGTGAAGCTGCCGAGGGTTTGACAGGTCACACATGTTTTTCCGACTGTTGGGCAGCCAGATTATGTCCCATATGGGCCGCAGTGGTTTTAGTGTAATTTGATTAATTTGTCTGATTTCAGCGGCTGTTATTTCTACTCTACAGTGTGTTGAACAGTCGCAGTCGATGGCTGATAGATTAGCTCTTTGCCAGTGTTGTTTACTGTACATTGGTGTCTCTCTCTGTCTCTCGCTCCTTGCTTGAAGGCACATCAATAGATCTTTGTTCACCCACTGAATTGAATCGACCCTATAAATGGGATTGCCTGGACAGAGGGTGGGGGCAGGGGGCACAAATCAGGCCTCAGGGACACTTGTTGTTGGCATTCAATATGAGCGCACACACACACACACACACACACACACACATATACACCACACACCCATCTGAGGATATGTCTGCTCAGGTACGTATACTGGACTTTTATATGCGCATGTGGGAGTGCTTGTTGCGCTTCAGTGCATTTGTTTATGGAGGCCTGTCAGCTCCCGATGATTCATCACAGCGCTGAGCTCCTGTGCTCGGACATCTTTTCCTGCTGTGTGTGTGATCCATGTTTTTCTGCACAGATTCATTTTTCCCCTTCCAAAAAAACGCAGATGATGAAGTGTGGTGGACGCTGGTCCATGTGAGCCCTTTCTGTGCTTGTGTGTGTGTGTGTGAGGGCCAAACACATGCTTTTTATGATACCCTGGGAACCCCACATCATTTGATGCGGTCTGGTCAACACTTCGGTTCAGGTTGTGAAGGTTAAACAGGGCTCTACACTGCGTGACATTATTGTGCACGTGGATCGTGCAGGTGAAAAGTTCCTGGTTGCAAATATGGGTGAGGTGGGAAATGAATGTAGATTTTACTGATGATGCTGATATTTAGCATGTTCACAAACTGGTGCTGGTGGGTTGTGACTGGCAGCTTAACACAGAAACAGAGCTACAGGTGCTGAATAGGGACATACAATGTTAAGAACATCTTTGTGGGTAAAATAAAAACCACGTAAAACTTTATCAGGTAGTCTGTGACTGTGATTGAGTATGATGATTGTGTATAACCTCTGTAAATATTTGAAACATGTAGACTTCTTTCATCATGTCGGATGAAAACTTTGATGCCAGTCACATATTGCATATAAAGTGGAGACAGAGAACCACGTACCAGCATTTTGGGGTGGGGCGGGGTTTTTAAAACATTTAATCTAAACTAAATTGTCCCTGTATGTGTCTCTATGTGTCTACCCCCGACTCACAGTCCTTTCTGAGAATCTCCTACTGAAACCAACCCTGCCACATTTCTAGTATTTATGCATTTGGATGATTGGCTTCACTGTGTGCAAATCGAGTTGTTTCTGTGGGGTTTGGAAGTGGAACTGGTCCTGAATTGATTAAACAGATTGTTTTAACCACAGGATCATAGACAAACATTGATTTGATTGATTTCTTTAAATGTCCAATTTAAAAACGCAGATACTTTGGATAACAGATAACAGTCATTTCTTACACACTCCTATGTATTTTACCTGTTGAGGGACAACATAGCTGTAAATACAGACATTAAGACCAGCTGGGCGTTACCGTCAGACAGCGCTAAGCTAGTTGTTTCTGACTTGCTTTTTTCATCTATCTGTTCTTCTGTGTGACTTTTCTTACTGACTCAAAACTATAATTACCTGACGTTCATTCTCATCAGTTTTCTTCTTTCGGTGCATCCATGAAGTTTTGCCTCGCAGCCTCACTGCGGGGCTCACTGTTGCATCATGAGGACAAATAATCAGTTCTCGTCTCTGGTGACATTATTACTAGTGGTGGGGTTGTTTTCGCAGTTGAGAAATGTTCTCTCTGGAGGTCCAGTATCTTAATTGTTCCCTGCAGATATGGGTGGGAGAACAAACTGTCAGGCATACAGGGAGATGCCATTCTCCTCCCGACTGTTCAGCCAACTCAACAATACGATTTTATCGTGTGGCTGTCGCACTTAATGCTCATCTCATCTGTGAAATGTTTGGGTCACATTGTGTGAGTTGAGCTCTTATCTCAGCAGGAAGCGGTGATGTGGTGGTAGTGTTCGTCGTGCTGCTATTACTGCATTTTTCTTTTATACATATTTGTTTCCTGTACAAACTGCATGCCGTTTTTCTCATCATAAGGAGTTAATCTGTTGCAGGACAAAAAAAAAAAAAAAAACTATCACAATGCAATCTGCCAAATAGACTGAAAATTCGATTCAGCTTTATCTGTTTTCAGCCTTTGGCAACCAACAGTTTCAATCTCTCATGATCACACTGTGGTCCACATTGTGCAGCTGATATACAAATGGCTGATTACTGCAATGAGGCACCCTGTCACTCTAATTTACACAAATCATACACTCCCACTCTGACTTCTGTTCAACCGTATTAACGCTGGAGCAAATGTCTCCAGCAGTGGAACCCGGAAAGCCTAATTTAATCTACATGCACACTTCCACACAAATAATCCCACACCGTGATATTCATTCCAACCAACAATACGCGCATTTGGTATTTATTGTTCCTCTGAGCATGTGATTATGCAGTTTTAGCTGAGTGCTGTCTGAGCGGCATCACATCAGTGAGGAGGACTTGTGTATATTCAGCTAATATCTGAATGGATGAAATGCCGCAGGAGGGGATGAGCATGGTGGAGGAAAGTAAAGAAGTGAAAGTGCAGGTTTGGAGTTCACATTAACATCTAATGATGATGGGTGGGTGACACAAACAGCCACATGGATCATTGCACTGTATTCCATAGTGAGACCTGATTGGACAGCCTCTTGGCCATTCAGGAGAATAATGGACTCCTGAATTGCATGTGCTTTTATCTGTCCCGATGATGTATGTGGTGGATACCAGGTGTAGGCATGTTGTAACTTCAACAATCAGCATGCAGTTAGCCCTTAAGCAAGATGGCTACAGTCATGTGCAGTGTGTAGCAGCGCAGGACTGAACCAACATGAAAGGTTCCCAGCTCACTCACTGTGTCTGGGTCAGTATTACTCCATCGTTGTGGAATTAGCCGACACAATGTTGTGTTTGATGCAACTGAATATCACGGTCACGGTTGATCCCTCAGATGCCCTGCATCACCAGCACATACTCACTCACACATCAAATACAGCAACCTGGTCAGTGCCCTGTTATGTTTAAAGTATGACACACAATTTTGCAACCGTGAAGTTATGTTCCCCGTTTTACTGTTCTGTCCACATGCAACCGTGCTTTTGGAACACTGAAACCGTGGTGGTTTGAAACTAGAGTCCAGGGTGAGGTTTTCGGCCGATTCGGGTTTCAGCGGTTGCGTGTGGATATGACAACCGCGAATATTTCCATTGCTTACGTCAGAGCTGAGCGTGTGCCTCTGTAAATATTGCACGCGCAGCAATGTAAACACAGAGTAACGACAGTTAGAAGGTGGTTATAGGTTAACTAGCTTCGCTTGGCTAATATGGACGTGACAAAGTTGTTGTTTATTGGCTTGCTGTCAGCTGTGTTCGGCTGTCATGTCCAGCTGCTCAACCTGATGCAACAACGGCGGTGCCTGGATGAGCAAAGACGGAGACTGCTCCTCTTGCTAGCGAGTCACCATTGTTGTTTGTGTTTTGGTATTTGCCACGCTTCCCCTTTCCGGTTTTAAACTATTTTGATTGGTTAAAACAGCCTTCCCGTTTTACCTTACTTCCCCACCTATTGCTGTGGCATGTGTATTACACGTATATTGCATCACTTGGTGGCGGAATTTACGGTTGCGTGTGTATGGAGTTATTCTCGCTTATTTTTATTACACCACTCGTGTGGACGCGGAATTTTATTTAACAAAACCTTGGTTGCAAAATAACCTGGTCTGGTGTGGACAGGGCCTAAGTAGTTTTGGTGGCTAAACCTAAACAATGACCGTTGACATATCAAAGGTACATATTCAGCACGTCTGTGGTCCGCAGAAATGTCAGATTCAAATATTTTATTCTGGTGACTGAGCTGGTTCATCAAGTCACTTTGCTCTTCTCATTATGAGTTAATCTGTTGGATCTTCATACATTTTTCTTCCAATCATCTTGCTGCCAAGCCAAGAATTTTACTATGTATCACATTCACAGTTCTGCATGGTTATCAAGAAGATCTTTCCTATTAAATCATATTTTAGATATTTTGGCTTAGCAGACCCATAGGTCTTATTTTCACAGCGGATGCAATCTGCCATTTACAGAAAGAGAGTCGACATGGTTGATAATTATGGAGGAGCCAGAAGAAAATAGGAGAAGGACGTCTGACAGTTTGTCGGTTCTCTCTACTCTATGTCAGGTTTAGTTAATCTGCCAAGTGGGTCATCTCTTTGTTTCACGTGCTGTCGGTTGATCAGATATGAGATTCAGCCATGATGGCTGCATGCTGGAGGTCACTGAGTGCACGCAAACATCAGTGAGGGCTCATCAGACAGCTGCTGTCCTGCCACACGAACACACACACATGCATGCACACGCACACACACACACACACACACACACGAACACACACACGCACACACACGCATGCACACACACACACCCACCCACCCACACACACACACACACACACACACACACACACACACACATACACACACACACCCCCCCCCCTATGGTTCAGTAGTAAATGCTTGAGATATTCCTTTTATGAGATACTATTTCTCACATTGTTATATGATTTAGTTTACAGTACACCGTTAGAAGAGAGAGATTATTAGGGTTGAATATGAAACATATAAGACCCAAAGGCTCTAAATCTTCTACCAAAGTACTATCTTTCTGGAAAGGTTCTTAAAAAAAAACAAAGAACCTTTATTGTAATTATATTTTATTATTTTTTCAGAAATTATTTTGCACAATAATAACACAAATGAAAACTGAAAAATGATCCTGGCTAGGACACATTTGAGATCTTATAAAATAAAAATAAATAAAAACCCTATGGATAATAAAACAATAGGCTGTTATATGTCAGCATGTTAATTAGCAATCAGCAAGTCTGTATCTCACTGTGGATAAGCAGACGAGCATAAGGTTTCATTTCTGCAAGAAAGGCAGTTGTGAAGCTGCATTTGATGCATTTGTGTCGCTAAAGTTTAATTTATTAGGCCATTTTTCCTCCACATTGTTTTCAAACACACTACAAACATCTTATCATGTAACCATCACAAAGCACAGCATCCCTACAAATGAGACAAAGGAAAACCTTTGGCAATGTCTTGCCCTAGTCCTGCTTCTCAAAAGGTTCAAATTGGTGTTGAGTTCCTCAGAAAAGTTACTTTGTTTGGATTAATGTCACTGTCTGAAGCTCATCCTCGGAGGCTGCTTTACAGCATGGAAATGAGCTTTAGTTTTTAGAGACACACTGAAAACTCAAGGCTTTAGATGATGTAAAATAGATGCCAGAATATAAAGCACTGATTTTAATATTCACACGAGGAATACCAATATTTCTTTTTTTATTTAAAACCCATAACCGTCTATGTAAAAACACACTTCATGGTTTCCTCTGTGGATCCAATTTGACTATAAATATTTAGTGAACAAGCTCAGTAATCGTGTTTGATTCAAATACAAAGCTGTTTTATATTAGTTTGGACACTTTGGCGCGATTTAAATTCAATATTTTATTTATTTTATGCATTTTTAAAGAGTGAAATCTTAAGAGGTCAAAATGAAACACTAAAGTACATTTTGGAGTACCTTTTCATTTGCAGTTGGCTAATTGATTTCAAGTGTTAATTGTGAAAAGGTATTGATTTAGAAAGAAACCTTTAGAGAAGAGTTATATCTTTCATTGATTGAGGCAGGCAGATATGGTGAAACAGCAGCAGACGGACAATAATTACCATCCATAACAAAAACCATTAATCCACACTTTCACAAACGAATCTGTCTTTATTTGCATTAGAATACGTTCCAGTCATCGTCTGCTCAGTTTGAGTCTGCACTCTGATCGCAGCTTATTATTTTACTTTTGAATAATCAGTTCCTCTCATGTGTAAGACCAATGAGGATTTGTGCTCTTGATCCTAATTCTGCGAGGCAACGTTGTCACTGGATTTCATTAAATTAAATCTGAACTGAAAAGCCTCTTAAACACCTGGCGGCCTGCGACATTCCCTCATCCTGCTTTCTGATTCTGCGTTAATAATCAACATTAAGCCACTTTTAGCTAAATTCCATTGTATTAATTCATAAGACAATATGCTGGATCGCATCGTTATCTATAATCTGCAGATGTATGATGACTGGCATGCAAAGCCAACACCACAGCCTTCCTATCGGCTTGCTTGTTTTAAATTCATATTATATCTGTGTGTTCATGTGCAGCTATCTGTCTTTGGACATATTAGAGAGGTTGAGACAATTACATGTGAGTACGCGAGCCCACATGTTCATATCCACATGACACTTTCCAATTTGCAAGGTGTTCAGAGGTCCATCATCATCATCATCATCATCATCGCTGTCGTGCTCATATCCCACACAAGTCTCCATTATTCATCCCATCTCTTCACCTCCAACACTTTCGACAGAGGCGACTCAGAGCTCCGCAAACAAATCCTACAAATTCGGTAATTATTATTCATACAGTTTAGGCTTTATGACGGGAGTTCCTATAAATATCTCCCCATCATTTTCTCTCCCTCCCTTCCTCCACACACACACACACATACAGTAGTCACACATATGCACTTATCCTACACACACTTATTATCTCCTCTCTCAAACTCTCTCTGTTCTTGTTTTCTTCCGTTTCCCTCTGATCAGCAGCACACAGCTCTGCAGGGAGGCGATAAAGAGTCTTCCTCTCCTTCTTCTTCTTCCTCTTCTGCATCCTCTACATCTGATCCCCCTCCCCTCCCCCCATCACAACAGCACCCATCCCTCACACCAGCTTGTGGGGACCAAACTGGAAGAAGAGGAAGATTATGCACCACAGTAGGAGGAGGAGAAGATGAGAAAAAAAGATAGGAGGAGCAGAGTGAACAAAGGTTTCGCAGGTGATTTAGGAGTTGCTGCTGCTTGGATCTACTCCAAATGCAGGTTCGATTGGCCGAGGCGACTGAGTGCCCCTCCAAACCTCCGCAAGCCAGCAAGAATGATGGAGGGAGGAGGTGAAAGTAAAAGGATGCAGGTAGATCTGATGGGTAAAATCAAAAAGTCAGCAGAGAGTGACAGAAGAGGAGGTGATGTGTAGTAAAACGTGCCCTCACTGGAGCATGAGCTCCACATTACTGCACTTTTTGATTGTTTTCCTCCTCCAGGTGTTGCGGCCCCTGGGATGGGATATTTAATTTATTCAGGCTTTATTTGATAATTCACAGTTCAGAGAGCTAAAGTATTAGAAGAGACAGGGATGACATAGATCCCACAAGATCCACTGGAGCCAACAGGGCGCCCCGCTGACGGGTAAATTGTGTGATGTGGTCCTTTCCTCCTGGGGGAAGCAGGATTGGATGATCTATAATGATCCTGCTATCAAACCAGCAGCCTGGACAGCAGTTAATGGTAACTCATATGAAAGCCCAGGAGAGCCTTCTTCCTCCTCCTCCTCCTCCTCCTGTAATTGCTCTCCTGCTGGAGCTGCCTGCAGGGTCCTCTCAAGCTCAACGCGCCCCCGTGTGGCGGGCAGGAGAGGCGCAGCACGCCGCGGGGGGTTTAAAAGCCTCAACTGAGGAGGAGCTGCCCAGAACCAAGGAGCTCCACACCGGGAAAAGTTTACCACTAACTATCGCACTCGACTCACAGGAGGGAGAAACAGCAGACATGGCAACTCAAGCACAGCAGCCGCCCCACCTGCACCTGGCTGAGCTCACCGCGGCGCAGTTCATCGACATCTGGAAACATTTTGACGCAGACGGTCAGTGAGCGCAAGTGTCCGTACCGCTTCTGATTAATTGAGTGATCAATGAGTATTAGAAGCTAGAAGACATATAATTGTGTGGCTAGAAACGCGTGTTTTTATTGATTGTGTCACAGCTAAGAGAGTTTAATTAATTATGTGTTGTTAAAATAATCAAGTGAACACATTTTAATATTACAGTTTTATCACTAACTACTGCAAGACACATAACCATTATTCCAGATAATCCGACAAGAAGTAAAACATTATGTTTTCAGTGTTATTTTTTAAAATTGAAATGTTTTTTCGTGCGTCTGAGGTGAAAAGCCGCTGATTAATGAGTGTTTAATGCTCTTATGTACGATGGTGTTACTTCAGCATCCTGAAACATCATTAATGTGGTGTTGTGATATAGCTATTTGTAAATGTGTCAGTGGTTTTTGTTTGTTTGTTTTAAAAAACAATGAAGGAAATTAAATAAGACTCCGTCAGAGTAAGTTATGGAAAGGAGGCTGGAAAAGAGGGAGAGTGAAAAAATCTAAGAGAGAGGATGAGGAGGAGGATGAGGAGAGGAGGAGGAGGGGGATGAAGGAGAGAGAGGTGGGGGAGGGAGGGATAAAAGAGATGCAGAGGGGGGAGGTAAAGAGGTGTGGGGGGGATGAGAGTGGAGTCTGCTTATTCTACTGGACTTTACTGGGAGGAGCTTCTGAATCTGAGAGCTTACTGGGATTGAACTGGATGTGCGTGCGTGCGTGCGTGTGTGTGTGTGTGTGTGTAGGGTCCTTTACAACCAGCGATTTACCAAACAGATTTGAATCAAGCAAAAGAAAACTGTAACACATATAACTGTAAATATGAAATAAAATCAAAGTATCAATTAAGCAGGAATGGAGGATGCCTGTGATTGTTCGATTGTAGTGATGGATCATTAGTACTGATGCATTAACGAATAAGCAGCCGTTTGATGTTAGACGGTGGAGATGGAGCTGAACTGTGATCATGCTGCTGTGTTAAATCAATAAAAATTAGAGCTGGAGTGATTTATCAGCGAGAAGATCGACTGTTTCGTGAATTCATTCATTGTTTAAGTCATTTCTATGCCTCAGCATCTGCCACAAAACTCTATATTTATATTTTTATATTTTTATTACATCTGGCACAAACTTCCACTTTGACTGATCAGAATTTGGTCAGAAGTCAAGACGTAACGTAACCAATTCATAATTTAATTATGACGACATTTTACACAAATGTCTAATAGGATAAAACTATGAAGCGATGGCGTTTTACATGCAAAAGTTTAAAGGTCAGCTCCACTGTGACAACATAATGTTCTGCAAAAACACTTTTCTGGCCGATATTCATCAACATACCTCAGGAACAGAAGGGGAGGTTGGTCGGACACTGAATAGGAGAATCTAATCTTGGGTGTCCATCTTGTAACTGTGGTTATTGTAGAAGTCTTTGGGTCAAACATGTCTGTGAAGCATCCATGTTTTAGAATTTACACGGTATAATACTTGAAGACCTACAGAAGTAGTCAAACATGAGCTCATTGTGTTTGCTGATATTGAGCGTCAGGGGATTGTTGTTGCACCATGTACTGTTAAAAATAGTCCCTAAGGGAGGACAGCATGTGTCTCACTGGACATTCATCAGGGGAGTTAAACATGTAAATACTGTGGAGACTGGACAGACATGGATGCAAAATGGAACTTGACTGGCTGTTGGAGACAGAAAACCACGAGGCAGCTTTTCTAGTTTTAAGTAAAAAAAAAAAAAAAAAGTCCAAAATGTCAAACTGTCTTGTTTTCTTAGTCTGCAAAGTATCTCCAGCTGTTAAATTAGTGTTGTGAAGAGAATTGAATACAGTGAACTAGAAGTCTGTAACATATACCAAAATACCTAAAACTGTCACACTGACTGAAGTTTCACTTTCAGGTCTGAAAGTTGTGGGTCGTATTTTTTCCTGGTAGCCAAACTGCAGTGTTTCATGTTGCAAATTGAAGGATTATTTTTCTGAAGCCATTCAGAAAACAAGCTCAGCGGTTCTGTAGATTTGTGCTGACCAAAGTTACATCATACATATGTTTAAATCTTCTCACCAAGTCTCAGAACCTCTCCTCAAATAGTTCTGCCATTTTGAATGTGCCTTAACTGTGACACACGTATCGAAACTTTGTTGTATAGTGTCTCAGTGTGGTTAGGTTTAGGCTGTAAAACTACTTGTTTAGGTTTAGGAAAACATCATGGATTTGGTCCAAATGTTACTTATGTGTCTCTTAGGCGTACCTAAGTGTACGCTACCTACCTGTTATATAAGTGACGTAACTTCACTATGTTGGTAAGTAAACAGAACTTACCGTTAACTTCTGGTTTCACACTGGACACGAACAGTTGTCTGATGTGAAAACATGTAAAACTTTGGGGCGCTGTTTAGCTCAGTTGGTAGAGCGCGCGCCCCATGTGCCGAGGCTCTGCAGCGGACCCGGGTTTGACTCCCGGCCCGGGTCCCTTTGCTGCGCGTCACTCCCCCTCTCTCTCTCCCCCTGTTTCCTGTCACATCTTCAGCTGACCTATCAATAAAGCCTTAAAAAAGGCCCAGAAAATAAATAAATAAAAAAGAGATGTAAAACGTTGCTCTTGTTCCCTCAACAACTGTTAGGCTATGAACAGACCGCAACAATCATTTCACCACCACTAAGCATCTTACTACACGTTTCCTATCAACTGATTATTGCAGAAGTTGTAAAGTTAAAGTTAGAACAGTTTGTAACTTAAGTCGACCTGTAAAGACGGATGAGTGAGTAGCTGAGTCTCCGTGTTCGTCACGATGAAGTTTCATCTCTGTGAGAACTTCTGTAGTCTCATTCAGCTGCTTGTTAGCAACCAACGTTTGAACAAAACGTGTAAATAACTTAAGTTTGTGGTATCCACAGACCTTTTTTCAAACATTTAACTGAAATTTAATGTTAAGAACCTCAATGACTTTGAGACGAGGGAACTGAACGTGCTGAAATGCTAACTGACTCATTACCAGAACACTCTATGTAAGTCCTCTGCTTGTTTTCCCCAACTTCTTCACTTCACAGACTCTTTATACTACTTGTCCCCACGTCCTCTTTTGTAGTTGTGATAATTACTGCAGCCACTAGAGGTCGCTGCCGTGAACATGGGTTATAAAAGGCTGCTTTTAATTGTGGTTGTTTTTCGGATGAGGAAAGGCTTGATGACGATCAGAAAACACTTATGATTTAATTGATTTAATTACTTAATCTATTCAGTCATTTAATTTGAGGACACTTTGACTATTCAACTACCATCTTGATGTCCGACAACCATAGATCCTACCATCGAAGCATTTACAGGAGTGTCTTACTTTACCACGAAAGGAAACATAACCAACTGCAGTGACTATTTTTTTCTTTCTAAACCATCGTCTTCAAGCGGCTCCACTGGGGGAGTTCAGTGGGTTAAATGTTCAGCTCGAGGACACCAGACTCATGGTAATGAGGATGAAGAAGCCAGAGCTAATTACCTCCGCTCCGAATGGGCAGAATCATGGACTCATAAGCATAAGCGACAGAAATGTTTTTGCTTTTCTCAGCCCCGGACCCTTGTAAATGTCCCCCTTGTTAGTTTGACAAAATGTTTTAAAGCATTGCCTTCATCCGATATCATCATCAAGGTGCAGCAGACACGTCTGAGTGGAGCAAATTGGACCACATCTCAGACACAGCCTTAGTCACACAGTCATACATCCACTCGCCGTAAAACAGTCGTCGTTGGCTGAGAAGGCATCGCAGCAGCAACAGGTTGTTTTTCGACCACAGCTGCAGTGCAGCAGTGACTGAAAACTGGGACAAACAGAGCAATTGAACATGTGAAGGGAGGGTTTCCAGCAGCAGCGTAAAGTTTTCAAACTCATGTGGCCTTTTCCTTACATTCAGCAAGTCACTTGTGTATTTGGCACAATCCATTTTTTTGTCAGTTTCCGTCATCTTGGGTTAGGTGGCTGGATTGTTTTACTAAGTGCCAATGGTCAAACAGCAGTTGAGATGTGTTTGTAAATGATTTGGGGGAAGTGGGCTGCATCTGCTCAGTATGCAGCGTGCAGTGGTGTGCTCCATGTGGCAGCTGATATTTGTGTTGCTGCGGAGCTCTGGCAGAGAGCCCCAGTGAACTCTGGACACAGTCATCTACTTTACTTGCTTTATTACAAGTCACAGGATCTGAACACACTCGTACTTCAGCACACATTTTACTCGATTCGACTCTACTCTTCATCTGCTTCAGCCATGTATTAGATTATATGACAGCATAGTCCAAAAGAGCAAACTGGACATGACATTTGTCAGGTGAATAGGTTAGCTAGACTTGAATGTAAGGTGTTTGGCAAATTAGAAATCGAGGACATCATCACGGTTCTTCATGGTCAGTCAGAGTGAGATTTGTCGGATAGCGAGAATTTCTTTCGCTTGAGTGTTTTCAGGTCATTGCAGGACAACAAGAACACATTCAGATACACAAACACACACACTATGTGCTGTGTGGACCACTCTGCTGACACTGTTATGCACAATAAGTTGTGTACGCTTCTCTTTCGTGACACACATTTTGTCACACTTGATCTGGCTTAACCCGACTGGCAGACCCAGCCAAGCAAAAACTTATGCAGCAGCACTCAGGAAAATAATTACTGCTTAAGGACACTTAGTCACAAACGTTTCTGTGTAAGTTTGTTGGCAAATTAAAAAAAAAAAAAAAAACAGTTTAGAGTAATGTGATTCTGTATTTGATAGCCTACTTATTCCTGCCGAATTATAGTGATCCCCCGACTTTTCCTCGAGCATCAGCATCAGGTGGACATTTGTGGTTCTCAGTGCTAAGCTGATGTTAGCACTGAGTTTATAGCACTGCTGCAAGTAAAGTCTTGTTTCCACGGCACATGACACTTCAGATAGTACCTTAGCATGAAGGTTGGATTATTAGCTGATTGTTTTAGCAACCCCGCTTGAAACTGCCATTTAATTGTGTTTAATGCAGCTCAAACACAGGAAAACTGGAGTATATGAAGGGATGGTGTGCTTCGATCTAAGAATATGGCCCTTCCCAAAAGGGGAAAAGGTTGAAATCCTCACACATGACAGTTCTATTGACGGTTCTCTGACAATTTGGTGGTCTTTCACTCTACCTTTAAGTATCTGCTCAGTTTGCTTTGAAACTCCACTGAGGTGTTCGCAAAAAAAAGTACAAGGTACTGTCTACAACTTTTGCTGATGGAAAAACTAAAAAAGAAGAAGGAGTTGGTCAAGTTGAGCCACACAGTAGAGATGAGGCGTTAGCTTCAGAGAGCAGCTAGCTTGGATGTAGACTAGGGATGCTCCGATCAGCATTTTTGGGGGCCGATCCGATCACCGATCACAGGAATCATAAATCTACCGATACTGATACTGGTACCGATAACGATCACCGATCACCGATCACAGAATGGATGGGAGAATAATAATAATAATAATAATAATAATCCTCAATGTCCTGCATTTACCATCTAGCCTTCTGCAGCACTTAAAGTGGTAAAACCATTTGTACTAAAATAAATAATAAATACAATCAAGATCTTTATGTACCACAATCAACTTTTTATTTGTGTAAACATTACATACCCTGTCAAGAGCAATAGATGAAATAAAATAAAAATAAATAAAATTTACTTGCCTTACTCCCCAAGTGAGGCAAAAAAGTCCAATGAATTCTATAAGCTTTGTTGTTATATCCCTCCACCTTTTACTGTCCCTGCTGTAAGGCTCCAGACGTCTAAACGTTTCACTTACAGTGAGCTGAGTGACAGGTGTCTTTGGGATTTGTTCTGCCCGGGCTTGTTTCTCATACTCGCCGTATTCTGTTGTGTGGCGCGTTCTCAAATGCCGGATGGGGTTAGTTGTATTAAATTGTCGTTGTTGGTTACCACCTCTTGGAATTTCGGCGTTGCATGTCTTGCAAACAGCGAGTTTTACATCTTTTTCGGAAACCGTGAAAAAATTCCAGACCGGAGAACTCATGCTGCCAGTGCCAGCCTCATTCATGTGGGCGGAAAAACAGTCACAGGTAATTTACGTCACGCGCGGAAAACAAAACAGTGTCATATAATTTACGTCACGCGCAGAAAAACAGTCTTGGGTAAAAAAAAATAATATATATATATTTATATGTGATCGGCTTTTCTGAACTGCATTTTGAGAGCCCACCGATCAACCTGTTTAGGATCCATATCGGCCGATGACGATCGGCGGCTGATCATAATAGAGGACTTAATGGGTGCAATATGTAAGGATATAGTTTAAATCATCCAAAAATTAACTTGAATTATCATCACAATGTGATGAAATAATGGTTTTGATGTTACGTCAAAGATGTCAAAGACATATTGTGTTGCAAAGCTATCTACTGAAGCTAACCAGCTATCATTGGGCTTAAAAAGCTCTTTAAACAAGCTCTGCCGGTGGTCCAAATGTCCTGCGCTGGTGTTGTAAACATCAACACTCCAGCTAGCTGCACAGCTAAGCAAGCTAACTAACAGTAGCTACAGTCATAAACAGGATAAAGTTAGCAGAAGTTAGCTACTCTGATGTTATTCTGCTCCTATTCACTGGGAGTTCAATAGGTGACCACATATAGATTCTGACAAAGATGAAATTTGAATTTTCATTGCTAAAGCAGAAGAAATAAACAATATCCAATTTGAAGCAAACTGACAGTCAAGAGACTTTTTTTTTTAATTATCTCATGGGTATTTAAACAATTTCCATCCAGTTGTTCTCCAGGTACCAAACTAGTCCTTTTATATTTAGTTATAGATATAATAATTCTGTCCCGTCATGTCCTGTCATTACTCTTGCGGTAAACACCGCAAACTATTAGCAGTCTAAAAGCCGTTTCACACCGGTGCGATACGAAAATGCGGCACGGATTTGCGGAATATCCGTGCAGCAATGTTCCGCATGTAAAGCATGCACACTGAGTCCGGTGCGAAATGTTCGCATTCTTGTGCTCTAATTTCGCACCAAACGAGAAAAAGCCGCGGTTCATTATCTGACAGGAGTGCTCAAGCTCTTCAGCACCTACAGAGCCGGCTAATAACAATAGTAATTGGCTGGGTCCTTGATCAAGCATTTGTGTGTTGTTGTTTTTTTAATAACTCAAAATAATGACTGTATTTCAAGCTAGAAAACGTGCATCTCTCTCCTCCCTCCATTGTTGTGTGTTTGTGTCGCTGCGTGGTGTTACAAGGGTTACGTGGTGTGTTTGAAAGTGAAACTGAACTGAAGATGAATGTTAGGGCATATTGAGCCAGCTCACTTTGTTTTCCTGCAGTGATTTGTTTGAATCTAAAAACAACAGCTCAACCGAAGCACAGATGGTGACATGGAGTACCTATAAAATACATGTGCAAATGAATCTGGGTGGGGAGACATGAGGAAGGGTGAGGTTAAGAGGGGGAGGTGAGGGAGAAAATGATCAGAAAGGAGAGAGGATGAGAGGAGATTAAGAGATAAAAAAGGGGGTGGAGGGGTGAATCTCTGCATTTTATTCTGTACATCTGTGTTTTATTCAGAATTAAAATAGCAATTCTATTAACATCTATTTTGTACTATAAAAAGCACCAACCCTGCGATCCGGGCTCAGACTGTAGACAAATGGGAGTCATTCTAATAATTAAAAAGAGAACGTCGAGTGTCCTATATGTTACACTGTAGCTCGCAGAGAGAAAACAGTGGAGTAAGTTGTTATTTTGAATCATCCCCGGTCATGTGACTGTTGTAAGAAGTACAAATCCAGCAGGGACAGAATGCCCCAATAAGCATCAATCTGACTGCCCACTTTCACCCTCTTAGGCAAGAAAACACTCATTATACTGCTTACACTCAAACGGCCCCGACTCTTGTTTTTTTCCTTCCTGCTGCCACTGCTAAATGCCAATTCGGCACGAGATATATGGATGTGAATATGGAATATTCTCGAGACATGAGCTAGTTTTTGTGTAGGGTGACTCCAGTTCATCAGTGAAGTGAGTTTTTCAATTAAAAGTTTTGGGTTGTATAGAGAGGATATAACATGTGTGAATCTTTAGTTCCCCTTGTCATCGTGCTTCAGGCTGCACTGAAGACGTGACGACCCAGAATTGTATTGTGACTTGTGAATTCAGGGCTAAACCACCCAAATACCCTCAGAAATGCTCAAACTTAAGCGCAGATGTAAGCATGTATATAAGCATACACTTCTGTAAACAGCTTTACTTGGATCCAATCACAAGAGGACTTGAGACTGGACTAGTGCTCGAGTTTTCCAAAATTTAACGACCGCCTGTGACCTTTAATCTTTCATCCACATCTAAGTCTTTCATCAGACTTTTTGAACAGTCCACAAAGCTTCAGGCGTCTTAAAGGCTTCATAACATCACTTGTGCCAAACTCATTGAGCTCCTCTGGTGCTCCGCAGGAAACGGTTACATCGAAGGGAAGGAGCTGGAGAATTTCTTCAAAGAGCTGGAGACTGCGAGACGAGGAGCGGGAGCAGGCGTGGTGAGCGAGTGCTGACAGCAGCAGCTGTTTGCATTTTTCTGTCCACCTTTAATCCATCATTTGAAAAAAGATAAAATAAAGATATATTCATCACAAACGCTTCGGCAGCCTCTCTCCTAGAAATTACATTTATAAACTGCTAATCTGTTTGCCAATTGGGGGTTAATATAATGAAAGTGCTGCCTGGATTATATGTTGTATTTTAATATAGAAAGTGCTTTGGTTGCCTACCATAAGATAGCTCAGGGGGGTGGAAGAGTAATCTTTATTTATGTTAACAGAGCACTGCAAATGCCTAAACATAAGAAAGGAGAGACACATTAAATATAATTTTACTGAATGTTTTCAGCATTCTGTCAAAGTTCATCAAGGAACGATCTGAACACAGACAACATTTTACAAGTTACAAAAAGGCAGGCATACAAAAAGCACCAAGGAGAATCCAGAAAACTAAACAGTACTACAAAAAAAACGCAGGGATGCCAGGACAACAGACAGATACAGGAAGTGGAAAGTAAGACATGAAAGTTGAGGATAAGCTTTCAACATAAAACAGGAAATCAACTGAACTAAAACCTACGACCATGACAGATTGACTGTAAGCATTTTGCCTCATGTGTTAATGAACGTTTTCTCATTATCTCGACAGTAAAGATTATCTGGGCGGCCTTCCATTATTTTGAACTGATCTACTGATACAGATTAGCAGGAACATACATTTCTGGGGGGGGGAGGGTTGTCTTGGTTAGCATGTTGTAATTGGTTTTCTCTCACATGTATGTTTAATTAGATAAGACTGTGTTATTGTTTGTCTCTTTGATGCGTGACCGTGTTTGCAGGATCCTTCCCATACAGCTTTCAAAGAGAAGATGAAGGAGTTCATGGCCAACTTTGACAAGAACGCCGATGGGAAGATTGAGATGGCAGAGGTGAGAGCGACAGTGCTTGGGGCGACTTTAGCTTTGGTCGCATGTCATAACTCACCTCATTGTTTAATCTGTCGAAACTGTTTCTCTGTGTTTTAACATAAAACAAACGTCTCTGGAATAAAACAAATTTTTTACCTTTGTCTTCCTCTCTTCAGTTGGCTCAGCTGCTGCCAACAGAGGAGAACTTCCTGCTCTGCTTCAGAGAGTTTGTTGGATCCAGCTCTGAGTTTATGACCGTAAGTTTGTTCATATTGTATATTCAAGTCCTTCACCTTTAGCCCTTACAGTCATCCAAACCAATTCTTTTAAATGACGGCAAGTAATATAGATTTTACAGCTCAAAACGCCGCTATTACCCAACCCTGTTCCTTTTTGGAGAAATTTGCTCACTTACCAACTGCTTTAACTTCACTGGGCTGTGAAATCTCCCTAAGAATGCCTCAAGTCCTCAGTGCCATCACAGCTCGTCCTGTGGGACTCATATTCATCTGCCATGCGATTCCCTTTGTTTATCTGCCAAGCTAGGACGTCTGTTAAGTGTGGAAACAGTCCAGTTAGGCTGTAAATTGTTCATTTAAAAGCTGGATGCTGCATCTGGAACTCAGACACTCGCAAAATGTCAAATATTGTTTTCAAAACATTTTAGATTATGGTCAGAGAGAGAGCGGCATGAAGGTGACTTAAATTGTCTTAAGCTAAATTCACAGTTGTTAATACTCATACATTTGCATTTTCAGTGGCTAATTGTGCCTTTATCAGTCTAGAGGAACATCAGTATCTTCTCGTCCTCTTCAGCTGCATATGTTAAAATAATTGGAGAGAAAACAGTGAAGCATCGAACATCTGGTCCTCTGTGATTGAAAACAACTCGTGCGTACACACACTTGGTGTACTCTGGGTTGAGTTGAGGAGGGTTTTCAGTGGGGGTGTGATGCTCAGGCTGCTCTGTGTGTTAAGGCTATTCTCAGACAGCCATACATTATGGATGGAGCGCAGCTTTCTGCAGGGGAAAGGCAGTGAGTGCTGTAGGGGTTTAGGTATCCATCTTTGATAAGGGCTTTGACAAATTCTATATTTACACAATGTCAGACGACACCCAGCTACCACTGTCTCCTAGTCTTTTAGCTTCTGTTAAAACTGACAACGTAAAGAGAAGTTCTGAAAGTCGACAAAGTGAAGTGTGCGTTTTGACTCGTCATGTTTGTGTCTCGCTCACTGCATCACTCTTCTCCTGCAGGCCTGGCGGAAGTATGACTCTGACCGGAGTGGGTACATCGAGTCGAATGAGCTGAAGGTAAAACACAACATGGCAAAAATCTGCAATAAAGCTAATTGATGAGGGATCATTTCAAGTGCACAGCTGCTCTGACAGCAGCGCGGCACTATCGCCGAGGTTTAGTCATTCTGTCATTTAGACCCCAGCCTCTGCAAAAACATGCACACACTCCGTTCTGCATCTGACCTGTGACGTATTAAAAATGCCCTCACACATGGTAATTATAGTCAGAAATAAGATTGGATCCGATTCAACTTTACTGTCTGTGCACAGAGTACAACTACTGAGGCAATAAGTACAAGTATCAAATGTATAGAGATACAGAAAGTGTCTGGTTACATTATGGAAAAGATTCCTTTGGAGGCAGACATTTTTGTTTGTCCATTTCCTTCCAGAGATTCACCTTTTTGTTACACGATAAGATCTGTTTCGTGAGCAGAAACTCAAGTCTCGCTCATGGAGAAGTCTCACTCTGAAATCACACGAGAGGTGAGTTGTTGCAGGAAGAAGACAGTGGAAACTTGATTCGGAGTCGAAGAGATGAGTTTACTTTGAGGAACTGGCAATGAGAATTTATGTCTAAAGTCATGTCCGACTATTTAACAGATTTTTGCAATCAGGATGAGGAGACAACTGTAGCAACTCACCACGCCAGATTTCTGAGCGTGACCTGTGTTTCTGGTAACAAAATGGACAAATGAGAAATGTCTGCCTCCGAAGAAATCTTTTCCATGATGTTGCCAAGCTCTTGGAATAACAACCTCAGCCTGTCAGTGGCAAAAACAAGCACTTTTAGTGGCTCGAGCTGATGGTTGGAGTTGTCCCCAAAGGATTACACTGTAGATGCGTTGCAGCTGCCAGCAAAGTCGATTTTCTGGACTGAATCCCTAAACTTTTGGTAAGCTTAAATCATTTTCACACCAAAATATATAAATATGGGACCCAGGTTTAAAAACACCAGAAATCCCCTTCAACACTAAAACCAGAAAACTGTTGATAAGTGCATAATAAAGGATTTATTATATTGTAATAAGGCATTTTTGTTACTTTTAGATCTGGCAGCTGTAGAAAGGCATAGGTAGCTGGTGATAAATGGGCACTGAATCATTTAACACAACAATGACAATGTTTGTGGTTAATAATGACATAATAGATAAAACAGATGTTTGTTATGTTATTATAAACAATTAGAAGAAACTCTTCTTAATCTATAAATTGTTGACAGATTCCTTATAAGTGCATATAAATGACTTATAATCCAACAATAAACATGTTTGTGGTCCTATTGTTAACACTTATATAGTCTTAATGATAAGAATAATGTTCATACGTACTTTATGAGGACTCTCACGGGTATTATTATCTATTAACACAACTACAAAGACCTTGCTGTGAAGTGTTCCTTGTATTTTTCAGGTTGGTTGGTTTCCCTCGAGGTTACAGATGCACGTCAGCTCTCTAGTCTCTAGAGTTGTTTGTGGTTGAAGTATAATAGATGTGTATGTGCATATTTTGTAATTACTGTAAACAAACCAGGCCTTGTTGATGAAAAGCTTTTCTCTCATGCCTTCAGTATAATTGTCTCTTCTGAGGGAGCTACTCTGAACCTGAACATGTGTAAAAACAAACCACCGTACGCTCCACTTACCTCCTGAGCTCGGTGCGTTAACGCCGTTCGTTTTCACCGTAAGTGTTAACTGCCAATCATAAACGCATTATGTCGTCCAGGGTTTCCTGTCAGACCTGCTGAAGAAGGCTAACAGAGACTACGATGACAAGAAGCTCAAAGAGTACACACAGACAATTGTGAGTATCAAGAAGCATTAATTAGGGCTTTTTCTTCTCTCTGCTTTGACAAAATTTGAATTGTGACTCCAAGAAACAAGACTTCACTGTAAAAAATCCACCATTTCTTTATATTTGTCCATATTTCTATGACATTGTGGTGACGACAAGAACCATTTACCTTTAAGATCGAGAGTGGATTTAAGATAAAATCTATTGTATCAGTTTATGATGTTCTCAATAACATTTTATATGAAGGCATTTCGTCACACATACACGACTAAATCACATTTACACTCCTCAACAATGCCTTCATGCTCGAATGTTTCTGCATAATGTAACTGAAATCACTTCCCTAAAGGCTTGAATTTTAATGTAGTGAACATCGGTGTCTACATTCACCTTCCAGCTCACCTGTATTGCTGAGGCATCACTTTCACATGGTCTCAATCGCTGCCATTTACATTTTCTTGAATGTTTTAACATGTGATTTGTGTGTAGGACTGTACATGATGGTATTTTCAGACCTCCTGTTTTGCTTCTCTGGTAAATTCTCTGCTGATCTTCTTTCTGTGCAGTTGAGGATGTTTGACCTGAATGGCGACGGTAAGCTGGGCCTCTCTGAGATGGCGAGGTGAGTGCGTCCCCGGTTGTTTTTGTCGGTGTGTAAAGTTTGAAACCTTTCTGAAAGGACGCTAACAAGATTAAACCGTCCTTTGTTGTTTTGTTTTTTTTCTGCAGGCTCCTGCCAGTCCAGGAAAATTTCCTGCTGAAGTTTGAGGTAAAATTAAAGCCACAGTTTATTTTTAGGAATAAAATCATGATGACCGAGGCAACTTAAGACTGAAACTGTGATGTGGAGAAGTGAGAGTAGTACAATTCAACATTACTGGATTCACTACAAGAGGATTATTTGTCATCAAAGCACTGAATGGACAAATGGGTCCCTGACACAAAGACGCAAGTTTACTCGCGCGAAATCCTTCGGGATTTAAATATTACTGTATCATTTCTTCGAGAACATCTTCTTACACCCCTCTCATGTGTTTGGGAACAGCTTCTAAGTTTTATTGAATCTATTCGATAAGTCAAATGAATTAAAGTCCTGTGGGTGTTTATATTATCATAGGACTTTAATTTGCATCTTTAAATGAAAATATCTTATCTAATCCCACAGATTCATGTATAATCTTAGTTAAAGACATGATCGGGGGAATACATAGCCACTACTAGAGCATTTTGATGCCTCAAGTTCAACATTTGTAGCACAGGGACAGTTTTTAATCTACATTCATGTCCCACATGTATTTTGTCATGTGTGTTCCTATACGTACACGCTCGCCTGCCAGAGCAGATCAACAATTCCTTTCTGACAGCGGATTAGTCTGTCTGATCGGGATTAACTCAACTCTAGTCCCAGTTATCATAATCTGCATGGATTAATATCAGTTCTGGATCTGGCGGGGCTTTTACCACTCTCTAGAAAATGTCCTGCAGTTTCTAGCAATCTTCACATCTTTTTTCTTCCCTTCTTTCTCACACGCAGGGCATCAGACTCACAGTGAAAGAATTCGACTCCCTCTTCACCTACTATGATCAGGTGAAATGAGCTTCTCGGTCTTTGTTTTTGCCTTCATAAATCCTACGTCTGTGTGATACACATACTAAGTACTATTTCCATATTTTCTATGAGACTGTGTGTGACTGATTACACACTGCTGCTCATTCATGCGCATATGGTTTAAGATTCATTGGGTCCTTCCACTTTCCACAACTACAAACAACTATTTGATTGATTGCTTTAAAATGTTGTGCACACATTCCTGGTGTCCAGATGATGCACCTTTATGATTAAAATAGTCCCATTAGCTTTCCTGGAGCACCGCCATGAGGTTTACATTTCTGGTTTGATTTCCATTAAATCTGGTACATGATAGGTGTATCTTCTGGCTTCGGCCGACACAGGGTTTTTGAGGGGCAGGGGCGAAAATGATAAAAAAGGGCAAAGGGCACCAGCTGTAGGCACTGGTGCATCAGCATGCAGACCGGGCACTAGAAGGGCAGCCTAGAGGGTACTTTTACAGCGTCTTTTTGAACAAATACATCTTCCCAGTACTTTTGTTTATGATCTAACAAAGATGAATTCCCATCAGCCTTATCTGTGGTTTATGATTTGTGCTCATTAGCAAACATTAGCATGCGAACGGGAGCTGCAGCGATTAATTGCATCAGCACACTACAAATGTTCTATACCAGACCATTAGTTCCTTTATATGATCAGGTCGTTCACTTTAGACATAGAACCACTAAAGCCGTCCCACTGTTTCAAAAACCGCATCATTTTTCCAGTTCAGTCTTCTCAGCCACAATTCATCATTTCAACCCTCCACATATTCACAGTGTGAGGGGTTTGAGGCTCCTTCCAAAACCATAGAATAATCTGTGCACAAGTTATTGAGCCAGCTTTTAACACTCTAAATGCAAATGTACTTAATTGCAATGCTACAGTTTTGTCTCCAGGGAGGCACAAATCTTTACTTTTTATCCATATAATCTACAACATTCCTCCAGAGGGGAGAAACCCTGGGACATTTCCAAAATGCATCTACATTTCAAACATAGATCATCTTTAATTAGACCCAATCTATTCTGTCTTGTTGGAGTATAATGATATCTTTGAAGTATCTGATTCCAGCAACTTAATGTGAATATTTTCTAGTTTCTTTACTCCTCTGTGACAGTGAACTGAATGTCTTTTCAGTTGTGAGCTAAACAAGACATTTAAAGAGTTATCTTTGGCTTTGGGAAACACTGATCATCATTGAAGTTGATCAGTAATCATCAATTGTTCGAGAAAAAAACATCAAGCCCTGATGCTAGCACAATAAACTAAAATCCCTGCTGATTATTGTGCAAATATGTGACATGGTGACGCAGTGTGACGTAACAAAGTCATGAAATTAAAGGCGGGATTACTGGCTAGGCGTCTCATGTGCAGTGTTTTCCGCGGGAGAGAGGAGCTTCTGTTGGTGCTGACTATGAACTTTTAAATTTTCAAGATCTTTTACATACACAAGAACACAAGAAAACACTGAAGGAAAGGGGGGGAGGAAGAAAAGCACAATAGGTCTCCTTAACTTTCACATTGGATTCTTGAACATCTTCTATGTAATTCAGAGCTCTCATGTTGTCTTTCACCAGGACGGTAATGGGTATATTGATGAGCAGGAGCTGGATGCTTTGCTGAAGGACCTCTGTGACAAGAACAAAATGGTAATGAATAGTTAGCCTATTGATTGATCAGTTCAAGTTGCTTTTCTACTCGCCAAATTTAGAGCGGCCTGAGATACCTCTGCAATGTTCTGTACGTTTGCGCCACCCATGGACCACCTTGTGCCCGCTGACTGTACGTGTGTGTGGTTTCTGGCAGGACGTGGACTCATCAGGTATCGGGGGGTACAAGAAGAGCATCATGGCTTTGTCAGACGGAGGGAAACTGTACCGCACTGAACTGGAGATCGTCCTCTGCCGGGACTCCGAACTGTGACCTCCCTGCCCGCGATCCTGCAATCCTTCCCCCCCCCCACTGCCTCCGCCTTCCTACCTCCTGATGTAACCTGGTGCATGTGTGACCCTTAACCTCGCTACACCACTTAGAGTGAAGACAAAAAGCGTACCGCTGAACTTGCTGTTTTAGCTTCGAAACCCCTCCAAGGTCTTTTTTTCTGTTTTTGAACTTTACGTCCATCGTGAGATAGCCATAGCAACGACTACAGAAGTATATTGTGGTTTTATTTATTTGACTTTTAATATGCATTTGTATTTTTTACATTAATCTCTTATCTATTATTGTTCTCCTCCCAATGATTTAACACTTCTGTGACAGCTATTTGTTTATTTCATTTTCTATTTAATTTGATATTATCCTGTTTTGTTAGATGAGGCTTGAACTGTTCTATTAATGATATATTAAAGATATTACTGAGAGAATTAATAAATGTACCAAGACAACCCTTGTCCCACTTATTCAATTGCATGAAAAAGTAATGTCTTCATCTATACAGTGTTCTGTTACACCTCTGCTGCCAGGGGGATCATTTCAACGGTGTCGCTGCCTCCACTGTGCAAGGTTTGTTTAGTTTTCTCTCTCAACGCGGCGTAGAAGAAAATAATTCTACCCCCACTCTTAGAGTAGTGTGGTTTCAGTGAAGATTACAGATGCCCAGAGCAAGAGTGTTTTCTCCAGTGTGTGCTCTACCTTCGCTTTTCTAATCTCCTGGTAACAGAGAGTGTGATGTCAAAAAAGCTTGTGCTGCTCCATTTTTCATAGCGGTGAGTCTCATGAGCTTCTGTGGCACTTCGAGATGAAGTGAGCAGAGCGGGACGAGCCGAAAGATCGGGACAAGAAAAAAAGCAGCCAAAGGGTTGTTTTGCTTTTTTTACATGTAGAAAAATCTGCCACAACACAACATGAGAAAATACAATTTGGCAGTTTGCACCTTTAAATAATTCAAACGTGTCTCTTTCTCAACCAAAAATGCTCATGTTAGGATCCTCACCTGAGCTGACGGAACAAATCTCCAATACAGGAGTGATTATGACATGACAACATATCTTTATTGTGGATTAAATTGATTATTTAACATTCATTACTCACGTTTCTTTTTAAAGAATGCTGTCACAGTTTATACAATTTTTTAAAATGTCTTTATTCAGAAAAAAAGGCAACACACCCCCGTATTTCAGCATTATGGAACAGTCTACCTTCCATCAATTAATAATCAGCTCTTTCATCTTTAATTAAACTCACTATCTTTAAAGCACACCCCTCCACACACACATCATCACTGCGCTCATACACAGAAATGGTATTTCAGCGAGTAGTCGATGTGACACACGTGTGGGCATACTATACACACACACACGCGTACACACACACGCGTACACACAGGGAAATGCACAGGGGCACACAGTGAAGCTCTGCGCTGTAGTTCAAGCTGCTAACTGCTGACAACGTGGAAAAACAAGAGTTACATCCGCTCTGATTCCTTCACACACATCAGTCCCACTCAGTGAGAGCAATGAGACAAGAGGGAGAAACGGACAGATGAGATTCCCTCTGTTATTTACCCCTCCGTGTACAGCTGACACACACACACACACAGTCTACAAAGACACAGTTGAATGACTGATACGATCATGAATTTAAAAGACAAGGACAAAACAATACTGCACTGTGTACCTTCACTGATATATGACACACAGATATGTAGCACACAGTACGGAAGTCACAGTGCGTCCATCTGAACCGCGCCAGAGATAAATGGACATTTCTTCTGCAAATGACTCAAAAGATTCCATGATGCTGATTATTCATCTCTTTACTGTGTGTTCTTAAAGTCATTTAAAACCAACGTTTTATTCATGTTTGCCCCAGAAAAATTATCAGTGGTATTTTTGGATCCTATTCTAATTGCGTGTCTCTTATGACAGCCACTGGGGACAGTGTTTGTTTTTCCTCCACAGAAACCACAGAAATCAAATGACAGCATCCAATCTTTTTATATGGGATTCCAGTTTCTAGTTGAATAGACCATGTAGAGCACTGGGATCACAATACTATCATAGTACAACTTCATTATTATAATTAATTATTAAAAGTACTACAAGGAACTTTTAACTTGTTATGACACAGTCTGAATTTATCTAGTCTTTTATGACTTACATAGAGAAACAAGACCAGCAGCAAGAAGACTGTCTATCTCTCTTAATTTGAACTAATCTTAATTTCTGTCACAGGGTTTGATTCTGATTTATCTTGTTCGGAAAAGTCGAAAACAGAAATCTAAACTATTTTTCATGTTGCAGTGCTGAGGATGAATTTGTACCTGACGAAATAAGCTGCTCTGTGTTCTGGTGATGCAGCACCAAAAAGATTCTTACCTTGTTTCATCGTCATCTTTTGTCAAAAAAGGCTGCCAAAATCAACAAAAAACATGCAGCTCATTGTTGTAGCTCTTTTAAAAAAATGAACCCTTTCATAACCATTTAAGATGGAGAACCATATCTCACTCACCAGGCAGTGGATCCTCAGAGTCACGTCAATTTAAATTCAATTTAAACTGAATCTTTATATGTCTTGGTCATTTTGGCACATGGCATTATACATTCAAAACGGTGGAAAGACGAGATAAACCAAGTCCTTCTGGGAAAACTGTTAAACCATCTAAAACAGGCTGTGAGAACCCATTTCTCTGTTTTTGCACTTACTGGACAATTTCACACACACATATTTATTATTATTCAACAACACACTGCCATACTGCTTACAAATACACTGTTAACAGTGTAAAACATTATTTATATGCAATGTATATGAGTCTATTTCTTAAATTTTTATTGTATTGTTTATTCTTTTACTATTATTATTGTTTATTACAATACCACTGTCCTTTGGCTGCTGTGATGAAGAAAGTTCCCTGTTTGCAGCACAAATAAAGTAAATTCTGATTCTGAAAAACCCTCAAAGAATCCACTAAATAGAGTATTCCAAATACAATTATCAAGATTTAATTAACAGTTTTCTTGCACATTCTTTTCTATGGCTGAAAATACATCTGTCTATGCCTGTGGATTTATTCTGCTTTTTCAGATCTGCCTTATTTTGAGTATTTTACTTAATAATTAACCCTTGCATAGTTTAATCAAACACCAATATTAAACAGTCTTTAGATTTGAACTAAATATATTTTTGGTGCATAGTGTCTGCTGGAGTTGACAGATGTATTTTCAGTCACAATAAAATAAAAATATTATTAAAATCTGGTTGAAATCATGTCCAGCATCTTAATTATTAGAGAAATGTTACTTACTGTCTGGCTTACTGAGAATTAAATGATTTAACAGTTATTCCAGGTTCACTTTCATACCATCAGTGCATGATATGGACATCTATGTAAATGCAAAAAGAAAAGTGAATGCATGATTTTTCATTTGCATATTAAAACACCATGTTTTAAAGGCCCTGTACAGCTTCACAGGTGTTTTCACTGATTTTGGCTGACCAGACTTTGGCTCAGATTGAGGTTTAGTGAAGCAGTTCAGATAAATACATGTGATTACCACAGCCAGCTAATAATGAGAATGAATAAAGTGTAATATATCCTGCACAACAAAGTTAAAGAGGGAAATCTACATTCATCTTTTTCTCAGAGGTCTTTTGGACATGTAGCATTAAGAAAAACGGGCGTAAATAATACAATTAATGATGGATGAATTCCATTTGGCTTCAGGGTCCTGCTATCATGCAGGCTGGTTCAGTGTCACACTGGCAGTGGTTTACATGGACCCTTGAATACAGAGCTATTGTCTATATTATTATAATAACAGCTGTGTCTTTTCTGCTATGAAAAGTCAGAAGTGTGTGCTAATCCAGAGAAGAGCTCTAATCAGCAAACTGTGAAAACACCTGTGTGGGTGGGTGCGCAGGGCCTTTAAAGTCACAATATTAATTCTCAGATCACTGCCAAGAGAGACTTTCATGTTTAATATTTGACTGTACTTATCGTGAAAAGCATGATTTATGAGGCATTCACTTGAGCTCAAACTTTGCCCTAATTTCTTAACACACACACACACACACACACGCACTAGATGTTCTCTCACTCATAAAATATAGGCACATATACGTCAAATACTGGAGGCTGAGCCAAAGAAGCTCATCATGCCATTGTTTTATTCATTCGTCTTCGCACAGAGGGGGCTGAGCGCATTGCAGCTCGACATACACGAAGCATACGGAGGCACACACAGTGAAAATTCACTGGCACCGTCTCACATTAACTCATCATCACAGCCGCCTGCAGTCGCACAACCTATTAACCTATTACCTCACAGGAAGCGCAAAGGTGTGAGAATATTGTGTGTTTGACGATGGGGGAGTGCACACACATGCACATGGATACACTCACATATTCACTCCTCAGTGGGTATCAGAGAAGCCCGTTCAACTCCAAGCTGAGCTGTGAGGCGTCACTCAGCATTACAGTCAGTAACTCTTCACTCTTATCACTTTTTCCATTATTAATTCCTGCTGCTCTTTCCTTTTAATGCTTCTGCTCTGTTTGCTCCTCAACCTCCTGCTGCTCGTCGTCACTCGTTGCTGTCATCAGTTTCTTCCTAAAAAAGATGTTCAAGGACAAATGTGGATTGATTTCTACGGAAGAGGATTAGGGCCACATGTGAATTTTTTTTTAGTTCTGACTTTAAAGTCAGAATTCTGAGATTAAAGTCAGAATTCTGATTTTTTTCTCAGAATTCTGAGATTAAAGTCAGAACTAAAAATTTTTTTACATGTGCAAACTTCTGACTTTATTCTCAGAATTCTGAGAAAAAAAGTCAGAATTCTGACTGTAATCTCAGAATTCTGACTTTTTTCTCAGAATTCTGACTTTAAAGTCAGAACTAAAAAAAAAATTCACATGTGGCCCTAATCCTCTTCCGTAGATTTCAGTATAATAATACAAAGTATAATATTAAAGACACAAAAATCAAAACACGGCATGTTTCCTGGCATGCCACTGAATAAACAGTGGAAACTGTATTGTATTTTGCCTCATCTCTGTTTCACCTGGTTGCTGAACATCTCTGACTCCATGGCTTTTTTAAAAAATCCATATCTCCTTAACACACAGGCAGTCCCGCATGCAGGCCAAGTGGATGTCCCGCTCTGTCACTGTGTTGAGGTGCCAGGGGGAGTTGTCTGTCTGGTTGCAGGAAAAAGAATTGTGTCATGGACTTCCAGGCATAGTTGTGTGATCTTCTTCCAGGTCTCCGTTCCCTCTGTTGTTCTCATAAACTTGTATGATGTCATCTTCATTTAATGCAGCACTTTTGCAGAAACATCCCTGTGTTTATTTGAGGGATATGAAACCACTGGAAAAATAACAGAGTTTTCTGAAGGTTGGAACAATTTTCTATCGAATATGTTCACTAATGATTCAATGATCTTTAAACTACAACACAAGAAGCAGTGAGCGCTGGTGAGCTTTGTGGAGTGAAATGTAGAGAAGGTCTCCATCTGGTGGGACGTTGGAGACACCAGCCATCAGGGAAAAGGGAAAAGTGAAAAGTAAATCAGTAATGAATGCTATATTTATAAAAGAAAAAGAAAAAAAATGTTTCTGCAATGTGTAATTTATCATTTAATGTTCCATGTCTTGTTACATGGCCACAGATGGTTAAAGACTACTGCTGGATAAACATGAATGGAGGTACCGCAATAGCAGCTGCAGCTCCAGAGATGAAGCGGTGTCCGTTGTGTGACACTGCCCTCAATAGGACAAATGAAGTAACTGTATAATGCTACTGCCAGGGAATGGCATCATTTCTGCCATCAAGTATCAGATAAAAAAAATGATGTTTGCTGGTCTGTGTTGTCTCCTATATCATATCGCATTCTGGAAAATAAATCAGCAAACCATATGTATGTGGATAAAAGACCATGTTTGTTATGCCAAAAAATGAATATAAAGTGTCAACATGTTACAGTCTTACTTTGATGAATCCAGTACACATGTCTCATTGTGACCCAGCACATCCATCCATCACATTAGAGATGTGGCCACATCAGTCTGTTATCGGTAACTCAGTATTTATGTTACTGAGGTCCATGGCTTTGACCTGCAAATCTTGATCTGACAATGACTCCTCCATCAGAGACCCTTCCTCTCAGAAAATGATGACTACCGGTTTCAATTATTAACATTCACTGCTAATACAAATGTATCATCCATTGCCTATATTGGGTGTTTTTTTTTTCATGCATTCTGGTACATTTTAACAGGTGGCTTGATACTTTTTTCTGGATATACTAGCACAAGAAAAAGCAAAGGCTCATTCTGCCGTATCATTTTCACATGCTCAGACTCCTTACATTGGAAGCAATCACCGAAATGAGTTTTAGTCAGGCCACCTGTGCCTAGTTGGGCAGAGGGTGGAGCCCTGAGTTAGTCGGTGGGATTATTACTTATTTAACCTGTAAGGCATTGAATGACTCAGTATTCCCTCACCGGGTTTATGTGTTTGTTTTGTACATGTATGTTATCCTTGGTTACATTCCCTGTGATGTTCCTGATGGTCGTGCTAGAGCAAAACATCTAAAGTTCAAAACTTTGAATATTTATAATAAATCAGTTGTTTTGAATCATCAGCACACAGCAATGGAGGTCACGGCTGCAGACAGGTTGATAAATGAAAGTGAAAATAAATCATCTTTTCAATACCCAAAGTTAAATAGTAATCTCTGCGCTCTTGCCCCACTGGTCAACGGCTCCAGATCAGAGCAGAATCCGTTGAGAGCCATCAGGGTGTTTGTTCCTCCATAAGGTCAGGATCTGCACCTGATCCTCACACAGTCACACTAGTAGTCTGCACACACATCTGACATGCTCGTAGTTAACACACCAGCTTATTTTCACTTCTTTTTTTGAGTAGGGATCCATTCACTGCATGCTCTTTCGAGACATCTACTAACAGGACAATGACAAACATGTATGTTCTTTTGCAACATGAATTTAATATTTGCATGTGAGATTTAAGTTGGCAGTGATGAATGACTAATGTAGAATTAGTAGTAGAATTATTTTTAAAGTCATATAGGCTATGGGACATACTTTTCATTCCAATATGTAATTTTTACTCTACTCTTTTTTTATTCTACATTCATTTGTACACATTCATTTATGGGGAATAAAATGTCTTTATTTCATTTTTTTTTTCTCTGTATTTCTCGATTTTGTACTCAAACATGGACATATGTGATGATGTTTTAGGTCTTTTTATGTCTTTTTTCTTATTCTAAATATACACGACATCTTAGTGGAGTCTTTTCGTGGATGGAAGGAAGGTACATTCATTTAAATGCTGTTCAGAAGTAAAAAATCAATGTACTTGTTTTCTAACTAACCTTGAAAAATTATAGGGGTTAAATATTGTACTTTTTACTCAATTGCTCGTACATGTAAATAAAGTATGGATGTATGTACGTGTGGTGTTCCTCTCACACCCTTTTGAGAATTAACAGTCAGATTGTAACGTCAGCTCTGCCTCACCCACGCTGCGCATCACTGTACGCTGCGTGACGTCAGCGCGTACTCGGTGCGTAGCGTCGTGGTCGTGCCTGCCCTTCACATCCTTCCACATCCTACCAGGCTCTACTCCCAAGCGCAGTCCGACGATGGCCCTGCTCAAGTCAAACAAGGTGATCTCCTGTCTGGGGAACATTTCCCCGGCCCTGGGAGTTCTGTCCAGCCGGAACAGGTAAACAGCGATAAAACAGTCAAAGCTAACAGAGAAAGAGACGTTTTGATACAGTTGCCATGGCGTTCCTTACATTAGTTTAAGCTAGCTTGACCTGTAGACAATCTGGTATTTTAAGGTTATCGTCAACAGTTAATGCCAGTTGTCATGTTCATGTAGAAATGTCACTGCTCTGTTATTACTTTAGCCACACCAGCTCGCTATCTTATCATAGACAGGGGTCAAATGGTTTCAATAGGCCCCGGTGTGCTGTGTGGAGTTAGCTCCTCTGGCGAGAGCGCAGCTAATAATCTCATGTCGGTTAGCTAGTTAAGGTTACAGGCTGCAGGTTTATGACTCGATAACCTCCCAGCGTAACACCTGTTGGGCTAGACATCGTGTCAGAGTTGCACTTAACTGACCTCAGAGGTTTGCTTGCCATCAGTGAAGCTCGTTAAGTTACTGATGAAAGTCACGTTGGTGTGTCAGCAGCACAAGTTCCGATGGAGCAGTCGCTGGTGTGTGGGTGAAAATAGCAGCCCAGCTAACGGTAGGTTTGTTTCGTATTAAATCATTGCTTATTAAAATATTTTGTCTAAGGTGGCTGCAAGTTAGCTTCATTTCATATTGAGCGGCAACTTTCTGAAGGATTTACAGATCGCGATGGCCTCAACTGTCAAATCCCACGCACCGTTTGAGCTAAGCGACTTGTCGTAGTTGGTGAAATCGTGTGAGCTGATTGGCTGTCGTGTTCCGCTTTTGCTCGCCGATTGGCTAAATTGCAATGGTGAAGCTGAGATAGGAACCGATGTCCTTTCAGGGTGTTCTTGGAGGGCAAACTAGGTTACATCCGTTACTGCGCTTTTATTGTGTTAAAATATCTCAAATGTAAGTTTTTATAAATGTAGACGTTTTGCTCGGGCGTTTTCCCACATATCTTCATATCTTTATTCAGCCCCTGCATCTTTCTCAGCAGGTGTAAACGAGGTTTCGCTTAGCTAGCTGGTGCTATCATATTCCTGTCTGTGTGGGTGTGTTTCTGTGTTTCTGCTTTTGTCTCATCTTGTCGTCTCGTGTTCCAGCACATTGGTCTGGTTTCAGAGACTGAATAAATCACATTAGGGGTTTTCCACTACCTACAACCAGGTTAGATGCTAGTGTCAAGATTATTGCAGAAGGTTCATCCATTTTAACCCCAGCAGTCCTGCCCCGCAGCTTGCCTAGAAGGCCTTTATTGATCACAGATAACTGCCAGTCACCGATGTTTGTGTTTCTATAAATGCTGAAGGTCAGCTGTTCAAAGGTTGTGTGTACATAAGACCATTTGAACCTAAACTCCCCTTACTGTATGTAGCATTTAAATCCTCCGAGTGATTCACAACTATACAGTACCACAAAGTAAAATAATTGCAGCCTCTTGTGTTTGCAATTTGCACAGACAGCTGATATTTTGTTCCCGTATGTATATCCAAACACACAGTGTATACATTCATGCATGCACAACTCAAAATTAGTAAGGGATATTAGGAAATTTTTGTGATTTTGGTCCCAAAAAATAATGCAACAAATTTCAATTGATTTCTATCGCATATTAGGGCTGTCACTTTTTATTTGAAATTCGAATGTTCGTTCGAAAGTGGGAGGAAAAGTCCATGACACAGCCCTATCGCATACCAATGCACATGCATATATGCTCACATATCCCTAACTATTTTTGAGTAGTGTACATGCATGCAATCTTTGTAAAATGCCCTCTCAGTTAGCTGTTTACTGTTTTTCCCCTGCATTTGTACAATGAATATAAGGACATTTTATCTAATCGTAAACTTCAAAACTATATAGCATAGCTCTGATAACAGCATTTACAATACACTTGTAAATTATACTACATCCTCATAAATACAATGGAAGATATACTTATCTGACGCTGTATTAACATTATAATCGTCAGAACGGTTGACATTGTATTTTATTGTATTGTACTGTGTTGCTTCCATTGTGTTGTCTACTGCTTGTAGTATCGGGATCAATAGCTGTTTGTATCAAGCTAAACAACTGAAAGACTGGACAAAGCACATACAGGACATGCTTTTAAAAATTCCACACTGCTTAAGTGTTAACACTAGTTAATAAAGCACTGTGATCCTTTTTGAATTATTAGCAGGATATTGGAGACCCTTGCCCTTTTGCGAAGTGTTCAGTACTAAATTTAGCTGCAAAGTTTAGAGGGTTTATAAAGTGGAAGAAACCTGAGACAATATGCGCAGTGGCGCAGTAAAGGTTACATCAAGCAGCAACCCTCATTTATCAAGCAGATATATGTGTCTTACATGTTCGTATTGTGTTTGTAATGTATTTGATTGACATCCCAAGTACAAAAGTTTACAGTTGCAAGATGATTTTTATATTTGTAGCAAGCAATGCATTATGATATTGTAGCCAAATATCCAGTAACAAAGCAACCAATAAAGCATTGTTTTCATTGGCCTTTAACAAACAAATGGTTTAGAGATACAGATTAGTTTCTAATTTTCATTTTTTTAAATTTTTTCTGTCTGTACCTTGTAATAATGCCGTCATTAATTGATATAGATCTCCATTTTAAGATGAAGTTGTATTCTGAGAAAAAGATGAAATGTAAAACAGTGTATGCTTTATTTAATGATTGAAGGGATAAGCATTGTGTTTGTATTTGCTTTGTGAGTGTGATAAAACCATTGAGGTGCCTTCAGTAGATTTCACATGATGCCATTTTATTTTTTGATGCAGTACGCTCACCATTCACTGATGACTCAGCTAGTGTGATTCTAAGTTGTGGATATTTTTCTCTGATCCATTCCCTTTTCACTTAACAGTATATCAATATGCACTAATCTATCTATCTATCTATCTATCTATCTCTATCTCTATCTCTATCTCTATCTATCTATCTATCTATCTATCTATCTATCTATCTATCTATCTATATATCTATCTATCTATCTATATATCTATCTATATATATATCTATATATATATATATATATATATATATATATATATATATATATATCTAGACACTTGTTTCTTTAGCCTCAAAGAAAAGTATTTTAAAATGATTCATCTTTGTTAAAATGGGAGCGTCCAGAATTACTTTCTAGAGTGACTGACTGACTTAACTCTAGTGCATGTTGTAGATCACCAGTCTAAACTGGATCTAATACGTTCACACTGTCATGTGCATAACAACTGTAGAGTGCATCAGGCTGAGGTCAAGAGGTCAGAGTGCATGACCTTGTGAATTTGATATGCAGCTTACTTTTACTGTCTTAAATTCTGTTCTACTTGAGTCTTCATAGCCTTCTTAAAACACTTTTTTCGCATTTACTTGATATTGCCTTTGTGAATGGTAATGAATAATACAATCCATTGGTCCTTCAGTTCTGAATATTGTAGCAGAGAGCAGCATGCAAAACACAGTAAGTTTAAAACTGTTCAAATATAAGTGTGACATGATTTAACACTGTCCTTGAACTAGAAAAATATGAAAGTCTTCAGCATGCAAGCAAATGATTAATGAATAATTAGGAGAAATTGACAAGTTAAAGGACTGACAAATGAAAGTTTTGAGAAAGTATGGCAAAAGTAAACTTGGCAAAAATAGTGAACATGAACATTTCTCACTATTTTATTGGTTGATAATGGTGAGAAAAGTGACTCGATAAACAAGCTGAAACCGTTTACTTTAGGCCCAGATTACCTCTTGTTCTTGGACTTTGGACCGCAATGGATTATAATGTTTGTTTCATGAAACGTGTGCCCACTGAGCATGTGTCGTTCATGAGTCTCTACATCAGTGTGGTATCCTCAGGTCACATGAGGAGTTAATCTCAAGCATTAGGTCCACGACGTGTTACAGGAACACGGGTAATTAGCGTGACCAGTGTCACATAAGGCCAAGAAAACTTTAGAAAGCGGCGCATTTCATCACCTTGTAAAGACACATTAGTGTTTCTGTTTCGAAGGGAAAATAGCTGTTTTTTTTAAGCACACACATGAACTCCTGACTTTGTTCAGTTTTTCCGTCTCATCTTCATCACCTGATTTTGATTTTGTTGCAGCTCATGGTGGGGTGGAGTGCAGATGGGTCCCCCCGATCCCATCCTGGGGGTGAGCGAAGCCTTTAAGAAGGACTCCAACCCTAAGAAGATGAACCTGGGAGTGGGAGCCTACAGGGATGACCAGGGCAAGCCCTTTGTGCTCAGCTGTGTCCGCAAGGTACAGCTGTCACCAAGCCATGCATGGAATCCACAATGTCTCTCTCATGTCACATGATATCCCACATGCAATTCAGGGTTCAGGGAGATGAACAATTGTATTATAGAGTCTACATTTATTTTGCTCAAGCAGAAACATAGTAATGCACTATTAGACTGTGACATTTTTTTAGCAAGTATTTCAAAAAATGGAATAGCCTCTTAGAGTTGGACGGTTTACAGGTTCACTGGGTGTTTGAGGGGTTAAAAATGTGGTGCGGGTCAGGGTCTTTCTCATTGGTGCATTCTTGCCTTGTCATTCTGAGCTCAGCATCTGTAGCCCCAAGAAACATCAGGAACACACATGTTAATAATTAGGAGAATTTCTGCTTTATCACCGTGACAAAGTGTGTATGCATTTGATTTTGCCAAGATGTGTAAGCTAAATAATAGATGTTTTATGTACATAACAGGAAATAATACTATGTGTTGTGTTTTATCCTTTTTGATTTTCAAACCTTCCTTCTAGGCAGAGGCTATCATTTCAGCCAAGCAGCTGGATAAGGAGTACCTAGGCATTGGTGGTTTGGCAGAGTTCACCAAGTGTTGTGCCCAGCTCGCTCTTGGCAATGATAATGAGGTCTTGAAGAGTGGCAGGGTAAGTTAACTCCTACAGACTAAATCAAATTCAAATCAATTGATAGTTTAAGTCCAAGTCAGTACCGCAGTCCTCTTCTCCCAACAGAGCATCACTGTCCAGACCATCTCAGGAACTGGTTCTCTGCGCATCGGGGGCAACTTTTTGGTGAGGTTCTCTTGTGACGGTCATTTCAGACAAACCAACGTTTATGTCCGGCTGGTCATCTCACCAGGTCTTTCCTTTATCACAGTCTCGTTTCCATGCGGGTCCTCGTGATGTGTACCTGCCCAAACCGTCCTGGGGAAACCACACGCCCATCTTCAGAGATGCCGGCATGCAGCTCAAAGCTTACAGATACTACGACCCCTCCACCTGTGGCTTTGACTTCAAAGGAGCTCTCGACGACATCTCTGTAAGACATTAAGTCAAATATTGTAATGGCTCCAGTTTGACACCTTTTCATGTGTTCTGATTTAAAAACAAACACAGAGTATTCTATGTTTTCTTGTGAAGTTAGTTACTTAGTTTAATTAGGAATTGAGTTGTTTACCTTTTTAAGTTTGGGCAAAGAGGGATTTCAACAGAGCCACTCAGTCTGTGTTTATGTTTTCACGTGTATTCACCTGTATTTTTACTTGTGTTTACGTGACTGCCACCAGGGTGAACTTTATGTTTTTGCCCCCATTTTTGTTTATAACCAGGATATTACGTAGTGACTTGGTTGACAGAAGACTGTTTTATTGTGTAGCAAATAATTGGTTATGTAACCAGTTGTATGTCTAACAAGAGAGTCAAACAAGAAAGTCTGTACTACACATGGTATTATAAGGTGATTAACCAAACCCTTTTCTTATGTTGCAGAAAATCCCAGAGCAGAGTGTGATCATGCTGCATGCTTGCGCCCACAACCCCACTGGTGTGGACCCCAGGCCTGAGCAGTGGAAGGAGATTTCTGATCTTGTGAAGGTCAGTACAGGTCATCTCAGTAAAGGCCTGGGAAAGTAATATATATATATATATATATATATATATATATATATATATATATATATATATATATATATATATATATATTTATATATATTTATATATATATATATATTTATATATATATAAAAAAAAATGTCTGCACATTTTCTTTTACCTTCAAATCAGAAGGTCTGTGACAGTTCAAAAGCCGCAAGTGATAAGCACAGTACTTTATCAAGCTGTTATCACTTGAAAAATTACCAACCTCTTGTCTCTGTCTGTGTCTCTCTTCTGTGTTCTCCCTCTTTTGTTTGCACCTCATAGAAAAGGAACCTGCTCGTGTTCTTCGACATGGCCTACCAGGGCTTCGCCAGCGGTGACATCGACCGTGACGCCTGGGCTGTGCGCTACTTCATTGAGCAGGGCCACAACATCCTGCTGTCCCAGTCCTTCGCTAAGAACATGGGTCTCTATGGTCAGTCAGAATTTTACATGAGCTTAATGAAATACTAATGAAAGATCACATATGTACAGACATGAGATGAAAACTCTGAGCTGCATGTTAGTTTTATTACAGCTGGACAGGGTCTGTCCATTTCAGCATTTGGTTATTTTAGATAATATAAGAATGACCAAACTGCAGAATCTGTTGAAATGAGAGATGCTTTAAAATTACTAGAAACATATATGCTATACTGTACATACCATAAAGCTAGGGATACATTTATGGAAGACAGCATGAATGCATGCATTCCTTTATAGTGACTGGGTGAACTGTATCTTGTGTTTTATCACCACCTAGTGGTAAAAACTAGGTGTTCACACATGATTTATTCCATTGATTGAGAGACTTGAATGACTAAATAAAATTGTACTATTATCCGAGAAAAAATAAGTTATTGTCAGCTCTACCTCTGCTACTTAGTTATGTTGTGTTAACTCAGAATATGCCTATAAAGCAGTCATCTAGATACTCTTTATTGAGGAGTATGTGGTAGTGTTCAGAGTGGTTTTGTTCTTCACCAAAACAATGTTTTACAAAGTGAATGCAGTGATCTATTAAGCTGCAGTGACTTATCCTTTCAGCAGTTAGTTGTCAACTATTAAATAAACTATGTTGATAATTAATTGGTTTAAGTAATTTAATTTTTTTTAGTCAAAATGTGAATATTTTCTGGCTTATTTCCTCGCCTGTGACAAAAAACAAAATATCTTTGTGTTGCGACAACACAAGACATTTGAGAAGGTATTCGGGGGCTTTGGGAGGTTTTCTACAATTTTCTGACAATTTATCGATTACTCAAGAAAATAATTGACAGATTAATCATCAATGAAGCAGCCCTAGTGATTTCTAGTCTTCTTAAAACATGTTTCGGATGAGATCTCATTCAAATTAAAAGTTTATGAGAATGTAAATCTCACTGATGGAAGCAATAAAATAACTGTTAAATTTTTGAAGACTTTACTGTCTGTTTTGGCTTCCTATTTAGTGATTGTCAAGTGCAACCCCTCATACCTAATTCCTTAGTTAAGTTCCTTAACACACTTCACTAGTCGCAAATTTACAGTTTTCCTTTTTCACACACATTGAGTTGGTCAGACTCGCTGTAGACCACAATGTTTAACACTGAACGTGGATTTTTAATATTCACAGGTGAGCGTGTTGGAGGCTTCACTGTGGTGTGCGGCGATGTAGACGAGGCAAAGAGGGTAGAGTCTCAACTTAAGATCCTGATCAGGCCCATTTACTCCAACCCACCAATGAATGGCGCCAGAATTGCATCAACCATTCTCAGCACACCAGATCTGCGCTCACTGTGGTATGTGCTGATTGATGCATACACACACACACACACATTACCTGAACCCCAATGTGTGGTTTGGATTTTTGCAAAAGCACTTTCAAGTGTCCATCTTTCATTTGCACCAAACTGTTCCAAAATCCATTTCTTGATCTGTTTGACCCTGCTGTCATTGATCCCAGGCTGGAGGAGGTCCACGGTATGGCTAACCGCATCATTAAGATGAGAGAACAGCTGGTTGCCGGTCTGCAGAAGGAGGGCTCCACTCACAACTGGCAGCATGTCATCGACCAGATCGGGATGTTCTGCTTCACAGGCCTCAAACCTGATCAGGTACACACACATTCTGGCCTTTGATAGTTGATATTATAGAATGAGAAATATGTTTACCATTGAAATTTAGCAAATGTTCAATTCTTTAATAAAACCTACTGTATTAAATGTTACCATAGAACAATGGCTTATTCTCAGAGAAACTCACCCATTGATCGTGCATGATTACAATTCTTTGTATTTGTAATGTGTAATGATTATAGACCTACAGCAAGCCTCCCGAGTAAAATCAGCTGAAAATCATCTTGGCCTTAAACAGCTGTTGTGATGGTTTCCTTCCAATATGATCCCACTACTTATTACAGAAAATAATCATCTTGCCATTTTTTTTTATTTTTTTTTTATGCGAAGGTCACATGTCTAGATAGATTTGTCCATGCTTTCATCTTCAGTTGATTCAACTATTGTAACTTGTGGCAGACGGCTGCAGCAGATTTTGGATGGCTGCCAAGTTACAACAAAATGTAATTGTGTGTGTGTTCATTTATCTGTCCCGCAGGTTGAGCGCCTGACAAAGGAGTTCTCAGTGTACATGACCAAGGATGGCAGAATTTCCATGGCAGGCGTGACCTCCGGGAACGTGGGCTACCTGGCACATGGGATCCATGCGGTCACCAAGTAGACTGGATGCTGCAAGGAGAGCTACGAAAATCAAAGCAGCAGTGTTTAAGAGGAGCTTAATGCGTCACTAATTCGCTGTCTCCTCCATTCCACCATTTAGGAAAGAGCTCAATATTTAGTTAGACATTTTCTTGATTGGATTTCAAGTTCAACTTGGAACATTTGCTGCTGTTAAACCGTTTAGTTTCTGGTTACCTTTTCTTAAACATTTCACTCAGCAGGCTCCCCTGCCAAATTGTAAAAGGCATGTTTGCTCCCACCACAGACAGATCATCTTTGCTTATTTATTATTTGGAACCAGCTGTCGGTTGTGCATTAGTGTCCTTCTAAATGTCTGCTGTTTTATCTGCTGTGAGCTCATTCACTCAAAACATCAAGGAACCAACATCGGGGTAATATTAGCCTGTGCATTAGTGTTACGATCATGTTGAAGTCTCTGTTGCATTTGAAAGCCTGTCAAAAATGTGAGTTCTGTTATGTTTTTTTTCCTTAATTTTTATGGAGGAGTCGTAGCACTTTATAAGGTGTAAGGCACTGTTTGAGGTTCAATATTTAGCTGGCGCTCTTTATTTCTCAATCAAGTAATCGGTTAACTATCAGGCAGATCTCTGGTTTTTCATCTGAATTTATCAGTCATCCAGTAATTTCCTCATTATTTCTGTTGGGAATCTCCCTCAGTACATTTCCAACAGGATTCTTGAATGATTTCTGGTGGCAGCGCAGCCGTCTCTCCGTCAGTCCCTTTTAATCCCAGATACAAAGAAGCACATAAGCCAAAAAAGGGTTAAACTCAGTACAGAGAACCAATCAATTTTGAAGGAATTACACAGATAGGAATGTTTATTCATATAGCACCACAGCCCCAAACTGAATGTCCCATTTCTTACTTTCTCTTCATAATAGAGTCCTTGTATTTCATCCAGATATCTCTGTGTTGATAATAAAGATGAGTGGGGCACCTCATTTGGGTGAACACTGGACAGTTCATGAAGAAATATGCACATGCTACTCATTTACTCAGACATCATGGATCAGTGAATGAATCTGTTCGTCAGTGAGACCGTTGGATACACAGGGCATTTTAAAAATGTGGGGTTTGCCCCCAGTCTGGTAATACTTCTGAAACTTCTGGCATGTCGCCTCCACATTTTGCATTCTGTCAAAAAACAATGGAACCGTGATCATCATTGAACAAACAATAAATGGCTATAGAGTATTATGTGTTCTAATGTGTGTTGTTTCTCTAGATTTCCCCCCTCTTGTAATCAGTTACATTGACCATTTTACTTACAGTTTATGCAACTTACCAAGTTGATATACCTACTTCAGGTCTACAGATGTCATAATGCGTGTTTTATTTTAAAAAACTTACTGTATCATGAGTCATTTACCAGAGTGATGTCACAGTGAGACTGGATCTAAAGCGTAGCTGGATTAAAGGGTAAATTCCAAAAAATTACAATTGCATTATCTACTCTTCCCCATGCCGAAGGAGTCTTGAGAAGTTTCTTCAACTACAAAACATTTCTGGAGCTTCACAGTGAAACAGCCTTTTTCTAAACAACTGAAGTAGATGGAGTCTTTTTAAAGATGAAATCTTTAATGTAGCAGCTAAACTAAAAGTGTTAACACACACCCTATCTGAAGTGGGTGCATGAGCTGAATAAAGATTTTTCAAATCAATTTGGGATTTTAGTGCTTTTGGGCGCCAGTCGAGCAAGCGCCAGTCGTTTTTCTGATATTTTTTATAAGAAGTCCCCATCTGCTTAATTTGTTTAGGAGATTGCTGCAACACTGCTTTCCCTTGAAGCTCCAGAAATGTTAAGTCGTGTCTGTCACAGAGCCTCTCTGCAGGACATAACAGGCCTGGAAGATGAGATGATAATGCAGAACTGATTTAAAAGCCATAATCACTTCAGTTAATCTTCTGCTTTATTAGTAGCAACATTTCCAAAGGAAATTGTCGTCCATCAAAGCACCACAATCTTATGTGACACAGCTGGCCAGATTTCCCAGTTGATAACCTGGCTTTAATCTCCAATGCACTGATAAAAAAAAATGTAGTTTATCAGCCATTGAACTAATTGTATCTGTTGAAGGCTAAAACCCCACATTAGATTTCTCATCTAATTTCCAAACGATTATCCTTGTGCTAAATACGTTTTCTTTATATAAATATTCAGGTTTGGCCTGTTTAAGGAGGAGAATGAGGCTAGGATGAGTCGTTTAACTGCAGATAACTACAATACCCACAATTCCAAGCAAGCGGAAGCCGCAGCTTGCCAGTCACGTGACGCGGCGTCAAACGCTCCTCTGCTTTGTGCTGGCTGCCAAAACACAGACTGGTCAGTCATTACCTGCCTGCAGTGGAGGCGGCTCAACACTGAAGGTACTGCTCCTTATTATCAGCATTTTACACTCTACACACCACTTAACAGCGACGACACAACAGCGAATATAAATTATGAATATGAATGAATATGTGGACTGTCTGGTGAATAACGATCTCGCTTGTATTTTGTGTTTGGCTAGGTGTAACGTTTGCTAGCTAGCTATTGTAGGACACAGAGCAACAAAGGTGTTGACTGCGTTGACAAAAGTTATTGTTGTGATAATGAAAGGAAAAGAAAAGCAATACTCTAATCATATTACAAGGTGAAGTGTTTAACCAGTGTTTAATGTTGGCAGCTCAAGGTGTGTCTGTGTTGAATAAGATAGCAGTACATTGAATTGAGGTCAGCTGGACATCATCAGCACCTTCTCTAATGTCCTGTAACCCTTGTTTTACTCCTTACTAAACCATCTCCTACTTGTGTTTAGTCCAACAAACATACACTACTCAAAATTGGTTAGGGATAGTGGGATATTTCAGTGTTTAACTTGATTGTTTATTCTGTGACATATCTGATTTTTTATTCTGTGTTTAGTAAATATTGGTCCCCAAAAATAATACAACACATTTCAATTGACTTTTATTACACATCTATGCACGTGCATATACACACCCATATCCCAAAACCCCCCTTGCTAGTTTTGAGTTGTGTATACATATCGGTATTAAAGTCAGCCTGTGTTGACGGGGAAATACTTGTGCCGTTTGACTTGAGACTCTTCACTGGTCCCTGTTGTGCATTAACTAGCTTGTTAAAGCAAATTGAACAGTCTAACTATAAAGCGAGCATAGTCTCGCCTAGGGGAAGGTTTGCACTCTTCACACAGTGAAATGTGTAATGTACAGCTTCAGGTCACCCCCATGCTTCTAGCTATGTACATTGTGGTGTTTTTGTCAGTTAAACAAAAGTAAGGAACAGGTTCATCTGAACTTTGAGTGGTCAAAAACTCCACAAGGAACCTTTTAATACATTCACTAAGATTATGTGAAACGGCAGTATGCAAGTTTCATGTCACGCAAAAGGAGCCTGATGTTGCACACTGGACAATGGAAGTGGGCTCTGGCATGGAAAATGTTATAATGAGAGGTGTAATAGAGAAGTAACACACACCAAGACTTGAAAGCAAAAAAGCTGGCCTTATATGCAAATTTTAAATTGGAATGACTTTTTCACCTTCAAGCCTTCATTGAGATCAACAAGGCCTGACTAACCTGCCTCGACTTTTCACATTCAATCCAAACAAACCTAACAAATGACTACTTTATATTGATTTACAGTGTGTGTTGGTTTGATACCGGCATTGTAATTGATCAGTTTTTAATTTACCCAAGAAGTGTCTCTAAATGCAATGATATTTCATTACAGATCACGAAACAGCTCCACCATCACGCAGATACGGCTGGTGATAACCTTGAGAAACATCAGCTGCCACCTGACTGTTGCGGAAACTCAGACACTGGACATAAACTGCTACTACTGCTTCTACCTCTGATCAACGTCTCTCCAGTTGGATCCAGAGTGTTGGAGACTGATCTTCTTAAGTGTGTAAAGCTTGGCAGGCCAAGCTACAGCCTCTTGACTCATGGCAATTAACACTGATGTGGAGGACTGGGGTGGAGTTGGGAGTAATGACTCTGGAGAAAGAGCGTGGCTCTTGCAGAGCCCCAGTGTGGATTCTGACCGGCTTCTTGAGACGGACAGGAGGAGGAATGGGGGTGTGTCGTCATTCGGAGCTGTCTTCATTGTAGTGAATGCAGCACTGGGAGCAGGCCTACTCAATTTCCCTGCAGCCTTCAATATGGCCGGAGGAGTTACTGCAGGAGTGATGCTTCAAATGGTGAGGAGATCCCAGTAATGACTCGGCACTGTCTCTACCTTCTACAGGCCCTTTGTCCACTGCATGAGGCACATGTTCGGTCTATAAACTCTTGCTGTAATCTGATAACTTGTCCTGCAACCCATAATTCCATTCATTATTTAGTGTGTAAAATGTCAGTCCAATGACAAATATTAATTAGACATTATTAGAGGCCAACAGAGGATATTTTAACTTTGGTATATTTCAGAACACTGAAGTTTGCAGCCCTGAAAATGCTGCAGTGTAATTGTCCACTTAAAGTGCTTGATGTTTTTGCCACTGATTGACCCATGATGTAACATGTCTGGCAACATTTGGGAGAGGATCCCCACAGGGAAAAAAACTTTTTATTCAAGAGTAGATTTCACCCTTGTTGTTCTCACCGAGGCCACAAGACTCCATTTGCAGAAGCAGTAATTGCATGCCATGAAACACACCAGTTATTCTATCAACTCTTCCAACTATCTCCAACTCCGGTTTGGTTTAAATAAATCCTGAATTTACTGTAATGGATGTGAAAATAGATTTGGATGTGGTTTTAGATGCTGTTCATGCATCTAACATAGTGGATTAAGGGTTCATTTCAACTAAATGAGAGTTGTTTATTGTTGGACCACTGGAAAGACAAATCAGGATGGTTATAATGAGTATTATTTAAGTTTTTTTGTCAAGTGTAAATGACGTGTGTTTTACAATGATAAAATTACTGTTTTTGAAAATGGAGTCTGTTGGGTTTTTATGATCAAACCAAAAAAATGACTTTATTCCTAATGAAAACATTTATCCTCGAAGGAATCATAACCACTTTGAACGACAATCTGAGCCTGTCAGTGGCTAAAACTAGCCTTTCAAGTGGATGGACTTCGATAGCGCACAGGTATTACGTTGTAGCCAGCACATTGAGCCAATGGCCACCAACATATAATGAGAGAGAAGCAAATATTTTTGGGTTTAAGAAAAGCCGAAAGGAAAAGACATGGTGCTTTGCTTACAGTTTTCTGAGCTTAATTGTTTGATTATTTGTGCTTGACTCTAACGTACGTGCAAGCAAAATCAGGGCTTGAGCTCATAACTGCTGACGGCCTAAGCGTATTTTCTGTTTCCGTCTTTGGACCAACACAAAACTGCATATAAACAATATTAACTGGAACTATAATGTGCTGCTTCCTGTTTCGTTTCAGTTCATGTTGATCTTCATAATCAGTGGACTGGTGATCCTGGGCTACTGCTCCAAGGTTTGTGTCTCTTCAGGACGGTCATATTCTTTATTTCCATCTCTTACCGTTCCACTTGTTTCTCTTTCAGCATGTTCAGTAGCCTTTTAAATCAGACTACTATTTTTTAACATGAGCATGAGTTTCCTTTAGTAGTGGTGAAATAACTGGAGCCGCCTTGTGCAATAACTTGGTTCCGTGGTTGTATTCCTGATTAAATGTAGTACATTGCAACAGAGCTCAGACTTTCACTTCCTGATAGCTCAGACTTTTGCTTAATAATTAAAACGTAAAGGAGAAAGAGTCTATCCAGGTTTAAGTCATTTGTATACATTAATTTTACTTTACAGATGATATTTGTTCTGACCCAGAAACATCTGAAGAGAACTGCATCAATCAGTCGTATTCACCTACAGGATGAACTTTGTGTTAAAGCATGAAGTTCCATGAGAGCCACTGACTTCATGAGTATGATGACTCAACAGCCCTTAAATGTTACTTGATTCCAGTCAGCAGTGAGGCTCCTGCTGCTGGTTTTCTGGTGGAATAGAGAGTAATATCTGAGATCAGTGTGTTTAAACCTGCTGGAAATATCAGATGGAAGAAAGTCAATCATAATAAAACGTATACACCAGTATATTTCATATTTCTGTGTGGGTGGCAACTTATCTAATACCTTGTTTGGACTCCACGCTGTGCTGTGTCAAATCTTGAATCACATGAGCTGTCTCAGCAGAAGGTTATTTTTTGTTGGTTTTAACAACTGTCAGCAAAAAAACGCAGAATGAAACCACTGTGGGCACATGGTTGACAAAAATGGGAAGCTGACGGTTAGGGGACTGTTCCTGGATCAGTCAATTTCTAGGTTTTTTTTTAATCTTTGTCAGAATTTTTAGCAGTAATGATGGTGTTCTGTTGTTGCAGGGGAAGGTTTTCTTGGTATCATTTCGAGCCTTGTTAACAGATCTACATTGTATAAAAGCCACAGGTTATGTCAAACATTATCTGCTCAGCCGATGCATCCCCTCAAGGCCTCAGCTTATCTTAATGTATGTTAATGCACCATCTCACAACACATCCATCATTTCAAGCTGGTCAAAGAAACTGGACAATTACTTTGATTTACTCCCAACAGTTACAGGTGTTACAAGTCACAGGTGTGTGCATACTAGGGCCGACTAGACGATTAAACGTTGCTACCCTCGCAATACAGCCACAGGTCAGATTTAAACGCTGGGCCTCTGCGGCGAGGTCACAGCCTCTGTACATTGGGCACATGCTGTACCAACTGAGCTACCATTGTGCTCCCTTAGACAGTATTCTGTGTGCTTAATTTCTGTTAGACTAATTGAGTAGTCATCTGTTTCTCTGTACTTGTTTGGAAAATCACTACTGTTTATATACATATTATAAAATGAATATCAATGATCTTCGTGACATATTCTGTAAACAGCTATACGAATATACCAGTTCCCTTTCCTGTTGAATCGCTGTCCTCTAACTATCTCTAATTATGTGTTTGGTTTCTTTAGGTCAGCAATGAGAGCACGTATCAGGAGGTTGTTCGAGCCACTTGTGGAAAAGTCACCGGTGTCCTGTGTGAAGTAGCCATCGCTATCTACACATTTGGGACCTGCATTGCTTTCTTCATTGTCATAGGAGACCAGCTGGATCGCTGTAAGTATATAAAGTCAGTACAGCCTCCCTGTGTCTGTCTCCTGACAGCCGTTAAAATGCCATTTCCCAGAGCTTAGTTTTGTAAAAAAAGTCCTTACTTAGTGTTCTCTCACCTACGTTCACATGGACTTTGTCGTTATTGTGCTACATTTTAGTGATCTGTGTGTTTAAACAGAGGAAGATGTCTGGAAGCTGTAGTAGGGTCGATAACATTTTTTAAAAGGCAGTGCCATCATTGACGAGGGTAAAGGGCATCAAGGATGACTCCACTCAGCTTTTTCACTCAATAAACGTGTCACTCATGTGACCCACTCGTGCTGAGACGCTGACAGTGTAGAATTCCTACTTCCAGGAAACAGACTGTGACCCTCCACCTCTGTCAGTCTTTTGAAATAAATGGCGAGGTTGTGACTTTAATTATCTACTTTGCTCAATCTCTTCCATGTGTACAGCCGTCTGCAGTTAATTTCCACGATGGCAATCCTCACTCTATACATCTTACTGTCCCTTATCTGTGCTTCTCAAAGTTTATATCTTCATTCCTGTGTTTTGTTTCAGTGATAGATGCGATAGCTCATAGACCAGAGGGTGCAGAAAGCTACTGGTACACTGACCGCAAGTTCACCATCGTTGTTACTGCAGTCCTGATCATTCTCCCTCTTTCCATCCCCAAAGAGATTGGCTTCCAGAAGTATGCCAGGTACAAATACTCGGGTTATTTTCTCACAGAGGATTAAAACAACATTAACCTTGTACAATCATCATGTCTGAGTTCTTGTTCTTGGTCATTGCAGTACACTGAGTGTGATGGGAACCTGGTATGTTACCATCGTGGTCATTATAAAGTACATTTGGCCCGATAAAGACATGACTCCAGGCTATGTTCCCCCCAGGTGAGCTCTGCTGCACACACTTCATGAACACTGCTCTTTAATGCGTGCAGCTAAGCTTTTTAACAACTTTTGATGATTCATTTTAGCCTTGTCCACCCACTCATTCAAGCAGAAGCATCCACGTCATCATGCTTTGCTTGAGTTGCTAAATCGTTGTGTTTGTTGCAGTTCTGCTTCCTGGACCGCAGTTTTCAATGCAATGCCCACCATATGCTTTGGTTTCCAGGTATCTCTTCATTTGGTATCATTTGATATGGCCTCCTTTTAAACGCTTTAATATTGATTAACTTTTATCGTCTGATCCTCTTCCTCCTGATTTTTCTGCAGTGCCACGTCAGCTGTGTGCCAGTGTTCGACAGCATGAGCAAGAAGGAGATCAAACCTTGGGGAGTCGTTGTCACTCTCAGCATGATAATCTGTCTCTTCGTTTACACAGGAACAGGTATTATCAGCACTCCTTACTCACTGTAACCTGTCAATGAGTCTTGCATATATTGGATTTTAATTACATTGAGGAAACTGCTTGTTAAGACGTGTTTGATTTCGATAACATTACCCAGACACAAAACATCTGTGCAGGCTGCAAATCAGTTGTCGTTCCTAAAATTCATCATATAATGGGTCTTAATGTTTCAGTTCAAATTGCGCTGATAGCAGAAGTCCGCTATTTTATGGTGCTGCCACAAGTAAGATCGTTCGTGTTTTGCTGTGTTTTGTGTTTGATCAGGAGTCTGTGGCTTCCTGACGTTCGGCTCGAATGTCAGTCAGGATGTGTTGATGTCATACCCTCCCAATGATATTGCAGTCGCCATCGCAAGAGCTTTCATTGTCATCTGTGTCATCACGTCATACCCTATTTTACACTTCTGTGGCAGGTAATAGACACTTCTGGTATCCATGTTCAGCATACTGTTTCTCAGTCAACCAGTATCTATGATTTACCTCATGCACAAATGAGCACACAAACCCTCCCTTTCACACAAACAAGCAGCTCGGTCTCACTCACGCAGCAAAAAAGCTGCTATTGCACAGACCGATTGTTTTCATAGCATTTGCGTTGTGCAACGCACTCTTGCACAGCCCAAGGGATTTTAGTGACAGCCTTGTATTACTTTCCACATATAATTTCCTTTCCATTTCATCACTGCTCTCTGCTGTAATCTCGCGTTCTTCCAGGGCGGTCATCGAAGGACTTTGGCTGCGTTTCCAAGGCGAGCAGGTGGAGGTGTGTGTCCGTCGTGAGCAGAGGAGGAGGATCCTGCAGACGCTGGTGTGGTTTGTTGTCACCCTCGTCCTCGCCCTCTTCATCCCCGATATTGGTCGGGTGATCTCACTGATCGGAGGATTGGCAGCCTGCTTCATCTTTGTATTCCCAGGTAACACTTCACTCCTTCTTAGCAAGATTGTGGATTTCTGTGCAATTCTAATATCCTACTGTAACGTCTGTCTGATGTCTCTTTAACTTAACAGGTTTGTGTTTGATGCAAGCCAAGTTGTCAGAGACAGAAGACCGATCTGCAGGGTGAGATGCAGCTTATTCTCAAAACCCTTTCAGCTTCTCGGGAACTTTTCAAGAAACAATTACATTATAATGTTTGTCTCCTTGCATCTGTAACAAGAGCTGGTGCTGCACTGTATTGACCCTTTGCTAATGTTCCCTCAGGATGGGTGAAACGGAGGATAACTTTCTTCAAAGGAAATATTAATGTATAACTTAAAGATGCATTATCACACCTTGACCATTAGGGTGCAGAGAATCTTCACAATAAGCTCCTTCCCTGTACTGTGGTTTAACAATTGACTTTTGGATATTCTCCCTGTCTGTTGTTTAATGATGAGCAGGTAGATGTACAGTGTACCTAGACAAAACAAGACTACAGCTGCAACCGTTAGTCCATATAATTGATTGCAAAACTTTTAATAGTAACTTTTTAAGCGAAAATCCAAACAGTTTCTGGCTCCAGTTTCACCAGTGTAAGGATTTGCACCAATCCGGTTTTTTGTCACTCAATACTGATTATTCATGGGTTTTGATAGATTGATAAAAGAATCAGCAGATAAATCGATGATGAAAACCGCAAATTTCCAGAGTTTGGTGTTGTCTATCATTCTGCTGCTTTCACATTAGAAACTTTTCAGTTTCAAGTGTCAACATAAAAAGTGTTTAATGCAGATGGGATGATGCTCTTCGTTGGTCTCTGTTTCACAGCTGGCATGGATTGGTGATCTTGGGTGCCGTCATGGTTACGATTGGAGCCTTCATCTTCGGCCTCACCACGACCAACTCCATCTATCAAGACGTCGTCAGCTAAAAGGAACAGTTTCTATCGTGGACAGCAGACTCCTTGTTAGAGACAGAGGGAGGGGTGCTTGGCTGTGTGCTGCTACTTGAACTGCTGGATAAGATGAAGCATCTCATGACACTCATTTTAAACCTCTCTGGCATGTCACATCCCTGCTCCATGTTGAGTTAGAGCTCCACAGGTCTTTACTCCATCAGGTAGTCATCAGAGAAAACGCCAAGTAACTCCGGACACTTTGCCTTTTATTTGATGTAAAGTTTAAATTGCATGTTCTTATGATTTTTAACTTGCAGTGGAACCAGTTTTTGACGGTTTAGCCGTCCCACAGGGCGCAGAATGACTTCCCTGTATGGACGACACACTGTCCTGTTTACAAGAGCTGAAGGACTTTGTACAGAAAGGTCTTACAATCAAATTGATTTTAATGATGAAATTGTACCAATTTCTGTATTTTAACTTGCATGTTAAATGTTTCTTATTGAAAATGACATGAAGTGGTTTCCAGGTCCAGACTTTAAGTTGACGCTGCTGTTGGTCAACATTAAATCTAAACAGACAGGTTTGCATCAATGTTTTATCTGTAGGGCTGGGCAGTTAAAGTCTTGTTGGTTTAATTTCAGTCAGTACCTCTTAATGAGTTGGAAAACATTTTTTTCAGCTATTCTGGCAAAGCAAAATAATTACATTTTAACACTTATAATACCTAACTTAAATAATTGGAGTTATTTATTTTCTATATTTTCGTACACATTTGATAAAATTAAGAGAAGTACGATGATGATGATTCTGTTATTGACTTTAAGGCCGAGTCATTTTCATTCAGATCTGGTCACAAAGCTATGCTCACGTGAGCCTGCAGGCCTTTTCAAAAGTCTAAACCAGGATGTTCGAGGTGAGCAGCGCCTCCACATTCAGGATATGAAAACTCTAAGAGTGTCAGTTCCTCTCAGAGTGGGTTTAAAATGAGACAGTCTTTGAATGTATGCAAAACATGGATGTAACCTACACAGACTTCAGTTTGCACATAATTTACAGGAAACACTTGCTCTGGGTGCATAGACCAGGGACAACATGTCAAACTGAGGATATGTCTACTTGAATCAGAAAGCACCACTGTAGATGTTTCTAGTTTTGTTGTTAAACCTAAGACCAAAGTGTGAGCTTTTGTTCTTTTTAATTTTAACAATATTCATTCTACTGAACACTAATTAAAATGTTCATAATCACAATTATTGAAATCATTAAATTGTATTGCAATTACATTAATATTCAAGCGCTTACAATGACAGTTCAAGACTAAACAGTGAATTAAATCCCTGCTTTGGTTTATTTAATCACTATATCACTACTAATCTTGGGGACATTATGAGTTATGAAGTGAGATTCAATACTTGACAACCTTTTTTTTTTATTGTCAATTGTATTATAACCAAAAAGTGTTTTATTTGTGGACATGAGGGACAGAATGTAAAAGGGATTGCATTAGTAAATTTAGAGGAAGTGAAGAAGCTATAGTCAAAACAGTCCTGCCGTCTGACCTGTACAAAGAATCCATTGTTGGAATACAAAGACTTTGTAGTCTAATAGCTTAAGGTTTGTTGTTGAACCATTTGTGTCAAATCTCTTCTTTTTTTTTAACCTTTTGGTGCTGCAGACAACTGTTTGTCTAGTCATGAGTGAATGTTGGTTGCAAATATGATTTCTGTCTTAAGATGTACATTTTCTTTCAAGATAATCAGAGATCATGTGACCCTGTCTTCTCTCACAGACAGCTGATTTGCAAATATGAAGTTCATGGAAAGTTTTAACAGCTTTATCTGTGATGTTCCAATAAATAATATACGATCAAAGCTTGTGAATAAATCGGACAATCTGTATGATACTGGCAGTTGTTTTAATAAAAGACGTGAAGCTGCAGTTTTGATCAAGGCAGTGTTCAACTTTCATGCAATTGTCAATAAAAATCAATGACACCAAAATTCAGCTTTACATCAGTGCTACAGAAAATTGCTTAATTGATCATTTAAAGTGCAGTTGAGTATCAGGACAAGGACAATTTCTGTTTTGCCCTTTCTCCTCAGCACATTAGATATGAAATAAGACTGGAGTTCAAAGTGTTAACTTCTAAGCAGGGTTTTCACTTGTAGTGATGGACTTGTACCCTTTTGTACACGCGTAGCTCCCTAGTTTCAGGACAAAAATCAAAGTCAAGGCCACAAAGAAGCTTTTTGAAGTTACACAGAACTGAGCAGATGCTTTTCGCTTACTGAAAATCAACCTGAAGGCACAAAATCTTAAACATGTACAAGAAGTGAAGCTGGCTGGTAACCGAATAAATTGTTTTACTGATATTTGTTGATGTGTATACGGAAGAGGATTAGGGCCACACATGAATTTTTTTTGTAGTTCTGACTTTAAAGTCAGAATTCTGAGATTAAAGTCAGAATTCTGAGATTAAAGTCAGAATTCTGAGATTAAAGTCAGAATTCTGACTTTTTTCTCAGAATTCTGAGATTAAAGTCAGAATTCTGAGAATAAAGTCAGAAGTCTGCACATGTAAATTTTTTTTGAGTTCTGACTTTAATCTCAGAATTCTGAGAAAAAAGTCAGAATTCTGACTTTAATCTCAGAATTCTGACTTTTTTCTCAGAATTCTGACTTTTTTCTCAGAATTCTGAGAAAAAAGTCAGAATTCTGAGATTAAAGTCAGAATTCTGAGAAAAAAGTCAGAATTCTGACTTTAATCTCAGAATTCTGACTTTTTTCTCAGAATTCTGACTTTTTTCTCAGAATTCTGACTTTTTTCTCAGAATTCTGACTTTAAAGTCAGAACTAAAAAAAAAAATTCACATGTGGCCCTAATCCTCTTCCGTAATACGTACAATTATTTGTGTTCTCTTAAAAAAAAAAAGAAAAAAAAAAAAAAGGGGGGTTTTAACTCCTACACCGTCAACCCAATATTGATTTGAACATCGTCAGATGTGGTCGTGAACTTGTTTGCATTGTTTCATTTCAAATCAAAAAGCAAAGCCAATGTGTCTTTCTCAATATTCAAACTGCACTGCAGGTACGAACAACACAAATGATAAAATTGCCCGAACAGTCCCTTTTCCTCCAAAATAATCTTACCTGACAAAAATTTACAAACTAACAAGTGAGTGCAGGTATTTGACATTTTGGCTCAGTAGGAGCCATTTGTGAGGAAAGACTGGAACATGTCGAAAGCTGGACCTGGAGCCCACTGAGGAACCATGTGACCTGCACCCTGAAACACAGAGGAAAGCAGTACTTCACAACAACGCGACAGTATAAAAGTAAAACAGGACAACTCAAGAACACACTGATGGTTTACCTTGACTGTCAGGAACGTGAGGTTTCCAAACTGTTGGTAGAAACCTGCAATCTGGTCGTCAGAAATCCACAACTGGTACTTAGTGGTTTCCTGAGAACAACATTTATTATTAGGAAAACATTTGAGGTTGGGAAAAATATTTATAATCTTTTCCAAACTGAGTTCCTACCTTCAGGCCGAGGTCCTCCACAAACCACTGGTCTCCCAGGAAGTTGCAGGCCATGTCGGTGTCTCCGTTGTAGACCAGCCCCCGCAGGCCCAGAGAGAGCAGCTTCAGATACACGTCCTTCATTGTTGGATACAGGGTGGTGTATTGCTCGCCAACTTCATCACTACAAACAAAAGGGTTCATTAGGATCAAGATCCACATGGATCTACCTAAACTGCATTGACAGGATGGGAAAATAACTAAATTACTGTACACCTAATTTCAAGATTGATTCATGAACGGATATAAGACAGCTGTTTAATTTACTACTTCAAGTGTTAAAAACTCCTGTTATCAAAGCAAAAATGAAGATTCCACACACATTTTTTTATCATTGGAGATTTAGATTATATTGTCACAGCATAAAACAGTCTGGAGTCTCTTTAGGCAACAAATCTCCCGTTTTGTACAACATATGGTAAGTAAACATTTCTCCTTTAGTAATAGTTACAACAGCAGACAGACATTTTTTTCTAGCAATGCTAGGGGCATGCAATTTCATATTTCAGTACTTTATACATTTCATCCTTTCCCTTGTTATTAATATATTTCTCCATTTGAATCTTATTATATATATAGTGTTATATTTATATTCTAGAAAGAAACCAACCATGGGGATTTAAAAAAATAAATAAATAAAAAAAATTTAAAATCATACCACACAAATTGGTATTATAAAATAATTTAATAACCTAGAACATAATCATGGTTTCTTCATCAGGCTAATGTTTCAGAATAGATTGAAATTACACAACATATCCAACCGCACACTTAAGTCTTATCAGCCTAACATGCAACTGAAGGAGGAAATGATAAATGACACTGCTGAGTTAAGTTATTCTTGCCAACAGTCTCTGACTTTTAAAAGTTAATGGGGGGAAGTAACAGATTGTGAAAAGGGAAATAATTCTAACAAAATGACGGATGTTTGTGTTGATGTTGTTCAGATTGTTGTAAAGCTCTCCATCGTGAACCTAAAAAACAAATATAAAACATTGTCTTCACTCCAGTAAAGTCTGAGGTATTAGACTACAAAGATTAATATCAGACTTAAAGACATGTAGTCATTACCTTGTGCTGTTGCTTTCAGGAGCAAAATAAGTCATATTGTTATTTTGCAACCTTATGTCTCAAAACATCACACTGTGCTTGTCGACCACTACCTGACATCACATTCATCTGACTACATTCCTTATTTTGCAATAACATACCTGCAGAGGTCCCACGGTGGCAGTGTGTCTGGTATGTGTAAGGCTTTCCTCACGTCGCCTCTGTTCAGCCAGTTCATCTGAGCAGTGCTGTTGATGCAGGGGGGGACTATACCCAGAGACACAGAGGAAGGCACTCCATCTGAAAACTTCAGTCAAGATTTTTAGCATCAACAAGAAAATGAGAACATGGTGCACAGGTGCACTCACCATGGGCAACACTCACTTTGTGGGTAAGCCATTGTTTCATGTAGTTCTTAAACAGGTGAGTCATGGTCCTCTCATAGCCTTTGTGGGATCCTCTGACACCCTCACAATTCAAGTACAGGGCATACTCATTAAGTCCACTTTCATACACAATGCCAAAGGCCACACCCACCTGAAGGGAGACAAGGAAGGAATTCAATTCAATGAGTTCTTGAGGAACACCAGAAAGTCCCGCTGACTCCTAAAGTAAAAGTGCACATATACCAGAGTCTTGCAGGTCACTGAGCTGGAGTTGTAGAAGTTACAGCTTCCCTTGTCACAGCAATTTATATTCAGATCACGCCACAAACTGCACATAAAACACAGGTTTAAAATGACAATCAATTCATTGACTACATGATAACATGGGTTACTTCTTGGCTTGTTCATGATACTTAAATGTCTGTGTCGATGCTGATCAGTCCCAGAATCACTGCCAAATGGACTTGCATTTCTATAGCACCTTTCCAGTCCACAGACCACTCAAAAGCGCTTTACATCGCTTGTCACATTCACACACAGTCATACACCGAATTTGAAATAGCAACCTTCCGATTAGTAGACAGCCCGCTCTACTTCCTGAGCTACATGAGCCACAACACTGGGAGAAAACACTTAAAAGTATTGACACTGCTTTCCAAGGCAAACAAGCTTCCTCCACCACAAAGTGCCACTTACTCTTCTCCAAAGAGGCCGTGGTAGTAACCGAAGTATATCAAAGACTGCTTATTGAGAGCAAAGCTGGTGATGCCATTTCCCACTGCAAAGCCCTGAAAACAAAATGTACTCAATATAATCACACCGCTTTAATGCAAATGTCTTTTCCTGAAGGGTAAAACAACAACAGCTCTTTAGTCATCAAACTGCTTTCTGGTGCTTTTCTGTTCATCTCAGGCCCAAGATAAGCTGCATGAAGCATCTCACCTTGAAGTTAATGGTTGCAGCTCCAGTGGCCACGCGGAGGCTGAGGGTTGGTGCATAAATTCCGCCATAACTTTCCCCAAAAATAAAGAAGTCATTTTGAGCAAACTTGGGGAACTTCGCAAAGAAACTCTGCAGAGCTCTGTAGTTATCCTCAGCGACCTGAAGGAAGAACAAGTGAAATTGAAAGGCTTCTTCTATACTCTACTTCTCAAAATGGAGTCTGAACTCACCTGGTCATCATCGGTAGCGTAGTTTTTGTCATCAGAGTAGGAATATCCCACTCCTGCAGGAGATTCTACATACAGCACATTGGCAATCTTGTTCCAGCTGAATGGGTTCTCATACAGCGTGGCACCGTCATCATTTACCTGAAAAGGAAACCCATCAATAACTATTCAGAGTTTCCCTTAGTCGGTGTACAGCAGGCGTGGGATGATAACGTCGACAATCACAAGTTATTCCATTCTTTATAGCCCCAAAGCTGAGCTGAAGCCGGATCTCAAAACATAACCATTTATTTGGAACTTAGATACACATGACTCTCCACAAGTAAAACCAATTAAAGCAGCAAATATACTGTTGGGCAAAATATATGCACCAATATGTAAATATCCCTAACTGATTTTGAGCAGTGCAATTGCGATTCACGATATGAAATATGCTGGAATTGCACTGGCGGACATAAATAGCGGGCACCTCGTCTCCATATTGTTCCTTAATCCTTAGTATCCACACACATCTTACTTGAATTTTGTGGGGAATCAACATAGCCATGTTGACATGCTTGAGGTTTTGTTATGAGTAGAAGTGTGCGGCCTCCCCTTCAAAATCAGTATAAGTCTAAATGTTATCGAGCTAGACAGTTTTTTTCAAGTCACTTGTGAGTATATTCACGATTATCCTGATAATTGAATCAACCTCTCCTGCGTGTTTTTAATCACAATCTGCGATAAAAATTCTCTGATCCTCCAGTTTACTCATCAAATTAGCATTCTCACATGAAACGGTCCGTTCTCTGACAGGAATCCATCCAAGGAGCTGCAGCCTGGACCTCCATTCAACCAGAGCACCAGAGGGTCTTTGACTGGGTCCCTCTGAGAGGTCACAAACCTGCAGGGGATGAGGACCAGGGTTAGATAATGCATGACTTCAAGAAAGGTCACACAACAAGGTCACACAACAACAACAACAACAACAACACCACCACCACAAATACAGGCACACAAATTTGGCCTCATTAAAAATGACTTAAGCACTCCAAGTGTGAGATAAACTGGCAGTGTTAGCAACAAACCGTTTGGTTTGTTAGAAAGAACAAAGTACAATTACTTTCTTAACAACAAACATCCCCTCAGTATTGTTGAATTTGCACCTCAGTGTTCTGGGTCTCAACACGTTGTTTGATTTTCAGTCACTTAATTCTTTTTACGCTGAGCGAAACCGAAGCCAAATTTAGGCGGAACGAGGTGGAGCTTACCGGGAAGCTGCAGAAATCAAGTGTGAGTGTTTTCTCACCAATAATGGAAAAACTTTCCCGGCCGAGCCTGGAGGTACCCCGACCACTGTCGGTAGTTGGGTTTGAACGTCATGCCCGGCAGGTAAGTCACCTCATCAGGGGCGTAATGAGCCCGAGAGCCGAGCTGAAACACGGCCAGCAAACACAGCAACAACCCGCCGGCGGACATCACACTACACTACAGCTGACGCTATTTTAAGAGAAAGACCAAGTTTCTTCGTCTTCTTTGTCGCAATAACTTCCTCCACTGTTTTCAGCTGCAGCTCCGCGTGAACAAGTCGAATCACACCGTCATATGACTGCGTCTGAGGGTCACGTGACCAGCGCCTGACTCCACCCGGAAGTCCAAAACATCTTTCTTTCTTTCTTTCTTTCTTTCTCTGATTAATCCCCGTCAGAAGCCGCTGTGACATGTTGGAGGCAGGTTTTTTGAGCTGTAATCAACTGATGTAAAAGCTGGACAGCTTCAAACCTTTTTAAAATCAAACACACTGACATTACAAGTAGAAGAAGAACACAGTCACAGGGTCAACAATAATAAAACAACACAAAGTTCTCTAAAGTCTACACAATCGTTTGACATTGAAATCAAGATTTACTGAAATATAAAGCATATATTATTTTTTTTAACGACATGGGTAATCTTTCCAAATACTTTCCAAATACTTAGGATAATTACATTAACCATCAAATATACATGTTTATTAAGGTTATTCATGTAATATAAATTTCAGGCTTTTGTTTCTTCATCTTTTGTTTCTCCTGCTTAAAGGTTTTTTCTTTTTCCTTACTGGAATCAACAATCTACACTCTTAGCTAGGATTGAAGATTATACAATAAGCCCATTGAGGCTCTGTGATTCGTGGCTATATAAATACATTTGATTTGATTTGATTCCAAGTTCCAATAAATAATTAAGTAAAACAAAAAAAAAAATACCTCAGTGGAAAAACAAATGGCAAAGTTAGAAATAGGCTAAATAAGGTGAGTCACACTCCTCTGAACAATCATATTCACAATATAATGCTGGTTTATATAACAGGTCATTTTTCGCCTGGTGTACAGAGAATACCAATAATACATAATTTACCAACAACTACCAAACGTAGACTCCTTAAGACACCCCGAGCCTGGGACATTTTGATTTGTCATAGTATGAAAAAGACAGGTGCTAATAACACAAACAATGTCTCTGTTCTATTAAAGTGTCCCAGTAAGCCATGTGGGTGAAACAGTGAGCAGCATGAGCAAAACAGGACTTGCTGAAACTGAAGCAGCTGCATGGAATTCATCCATCATTGATTTATTATTAACACCTGTGCTTTTCCTGCTGTGACATGTTAACAAGTCTCCTGTGGAAGGGGGCTGTTTATAGGGTTATAATAATTATAATAATCCTGTTTTTAGGATATAATACAAAACTCAAAAGTATTCATATTTCTCTCAACTGAATAAATAAGCTGGTCATAATAAGTTGAGCTTCAGCTCAGAGGAAAATAACTTCCCCAGAACACAGCTTGAGAGCTAGAAAGGTGGCAGGGTCCGCCAAATATAAACAAAGTACAACAGTATGACATGATGCTGTCCTTTAAGGTTAGACTGTTTATTTAGAAAGATCCAAAGAGTTTGTGTAGGCTATGTAGTTTCTTAAGGCATCACAAAAACAGTCAATGAAGATCTTTCTCTACTGACAAAAATGTATTCCTCCAAACTACATAGTGCACCTTTAATTTAGATGGAATACATATAAAATCAACAACTGGGTTCATCCCTCTTCCATGATTACTTTTTATGAAGTTGTATCATTTCAGTGCCGGAGGATTTTATTCTGGTCAGTTTGGACTTTTATTGTGAAGGCACGTATGAACAACTACCGGAAAAACTCGCGCCTCATATCAGTAGGGGGGAGGAGTACCAGTAAAGTTTGGACTAAACCGTAAACATTGGCTTAACCCTAAAAATTCACCAAAGATAAATTAACCTGTCCGTCTCAACTTGTTTCTCAAGTTAAAGTACCAACGGTTGTCGTCGTCTAGACTGCTAACGTTAGCTTTAGCTCGGCACCCTCGGCAGAGACTCTGTTCCGCTGCTCCCTACAACGCTCCAGGTAACAATAATGCATTATCATATATACCAAGCTTGGCATTGAGGTCACGTACACAGTATGTTTGCATGCATGTTTCAGCGCTTTTCCAAAAAGCCCAAAGTAAACAATAACGTAAAGGCTGTTTAAAATGAACATTAGCTGTGTACTAGGAGTGAAAATGTACACAAAATGCTAGTGTTTCCGGTACAAACTTTTCACAATAAATCCGCGGTAGGTAGAAACGACCCGGTGTGAAAGTTGTTTTTAACATCATATTTTCAAATCCAAGGACTATTTCTCAAGAACACCCGAGCAGGACAGTCTGTCTAGATTTGTGTCGAAGTGAATCCTGTATGATTGTGAGAAGCAGACTCTGGGCAGATGTTTGAAACAGCACCGCAAATTCTGGACGCTCCCATGTTTGTTTTCCTCTCACGTCCAGCAGAATGGATCCTGAAGGAAGCCCACACAGTCCAGACAGGGACACCCCCATGCCAGAACAGATCCCCAAGTGCCACCGGAGTACGAGGAGCCTTAACCTGCTCGCCACGAGGTTCGTCCGCCTGTTACAAGAAGCTGAGGGCGGAGTGCTGGACATCAAAGACGTGAGTGAGCTGACACTAGTCAGTCACATGCACAACAGACACGGAACACAACCCTGCAGATGTTTCATCATGAGTGCACTATGAATAAAAACATCTCTTCTACATGGATCTTCCAATGTGTTTAATGTCATAGTCTTGGATAAAGACTACACACTCCAGACAACGCATACACATTTTTTTATTTAACATAAAATTCTTCGTCTTATTTCTCATGAATTTCGGTGCTTACTGTATGTACAGGGAATAAGAATTATTTTTGTGTTACTTTGGGATGCTTTATAATAAATGTATTTAAATGTATTTCTGGTTCTGGTACCAAATGTGAGACCAAGAGAAAAAAGTTAACTTCAGGCAGTTTAGCTCTTCTACGAACTAAAGCCCTCAGATTTGTATATGATGTGACATTTAGGTGTTAAGTGTTCATTTAGGTGAACTCTTCAAAGCAACACTATATGTCGTTCATGTTGCAGAAGCTGTTGTCTGAGGCGATTGTCAATAGGTGCATTTAACCAAAAGCTTTATGTTATCAAAATTGAGCATTCCTATGATTGTGTTAAGTGCTTGATTTGGTTTCTGAAAGTGTATTATCAACTTTCAATATCAACTGTAAGTGATCTCCAAATGTTTCAGTACCTCTGGCAAGCTGATCCCCTGACACACCTAGATCATAATACGTGGATCATTTTTTTGGTGTTCTTTCAGGCTGTCAGGATCCTGGCTGTCGGGCAGAAAAGGCGTATATACGACATCACAAATGTGCTGGAGGGCATTGGTCTGATTATGAAAATTTCCAAAAGCATTGTAAAGTGGAAGTAAGTTTTTAACCCTGCATTGTGTGCTTGAAATTGGATATGAATGTGCAGGGTAAAAAATGTTTTATAATATAATACTTGTCTTCTTTTCTTAATAAGTGGTTCAATGCCTGGATCAAATGCACTTGAGTCATCCAACAAAGTAATGGAGTTGAAGTCTGAGCTGGAGGATTTGGAGCAGAGAGAAAAGATGTTGGACCAGCAGAAATTCTGGGTTGAACAGAGCATCAGGAACACAACAGAAGACTGCAGCAAATATCCTTTTGACAAAAGACAAAGAAAACAATGCAGAAACGAATGTGGATATAAGAATTAAATTTAAACTGTAAATGAAATGTGGACTGAATTTTGTTCAGATTTGATCAGATTCCTTGTGGTTTATTCTTTGATCAGACTTGGCAAAAGTAATTCTTGTAAAAATCTCTCTCTGTGCTACACACAGACAGAATCATGTTTCTCCTCAAACTAACACAATATTTCAAATTGATCCTTAACTCAAGTCAACTCTGACTTATGTGAATCATGAAGATATCTGCAACTGCTTCAGTGGTAATGTATAAAAATCATTTCCCTATTCTGTTGCAGTGAAAGACACATCCTAGTACTCCTCAAAAATATCTCCTAAGCACATTTCTTTGAGGAAGACTCAGAGATTCAAGATTATAACTTTTTTTTCTTCGTAAATGTATCAAAACTTGAAACAGTTGAGACTTTTAGTCCACATACTTTATTCTTCATTGAGAATTTTAAGATCTGAATATCAGAGATGCAGAGTTAAACTACGTTGCAGCTCAGAATCAGCTGATGTTTTGTCGAATCAGCGAATTTTCCAAGTTGGAGTAATGTCAGCACAGCTGGACAAACACTGCTGTAGAACGATGGCACTTAACAGAGCAATATTTTGATCAAAGTAAACACAAACAGACTTAATTTCCTTTTTTTTTTTTTTTTAAATATGCAAAGACTGGACTAAATTATTGTGTTTTAACAAACATTTTCTGTCTCCTTTTTCTCCAGGCCACACTCTTTTAGCAGTACGAGCACCATCTGGCACACAGCTAGATGTTCCCATTCCTAAAGCTGTAAGTTCTGCATCACCTGAACCTGATTTACTTTGTTCTTTGGCTTTATTAGAGGATGATTTACTATGTTCATACACCTTTGTCAGGTCCAGAACTGCCCGGCAAAGTACCAGATCCACCTGAAAAGCATCAATGGGCCGATAGATGTCGTGCTTCTTAACAAACTCTCTGTCAGCTCTGCTCCTGTCGTACTGCCAGTCCCACCGCCTGAAGACATTTTACGAAGAGCCAAGTTGGCCATGTCCATGTCAGATGTGACAGAAAGCAGTTTTACACCATGTCAGGCCCCTGCCAACGCCAGATATAGCCCCAGTTTTCTACGGACAGCAATGGAGAACATGCAGCGTCTTGAGTCATCAACAGTTAGAAACCCTGAGCCGAACAGAACTGAGGCATCTGGATGTGAGTATTTGAGCTTGTACAGTTTCTGAAGACCATTTTTGTTGATAAAAAAACCTCACATACCCTTTTAGCTTCAGCTCGAACCCCTCTCCATATTGATCCAAACTCTAGATCTGAGATAAGGACTTTGCTTTGAATCGAGAGGTCATGAAGAACAAAACGTCATACAAAACATGCTGTTGCATTAACAACTTGACACTGAAACCAGAGTCAGTAATTTGGACAGTATAAAAATATGAGATGTGCATTTAACTTGCTAAATCAAATAAAACAGTAAATTCAATGTTGAATTAAAGCATGGCTAGTGCTTCTTATCGGAACTGAGGTGGAAATAACACAGACCTCAAGCTCTTCCCTCAGTGACTAATAAAAATGTTTTATCAGTTATATGTTATCAGTGGTTTCCTGTTTGCAGTGTCTGTTCTCTGCGTCTTGGTTATTTTTTATATGGTCGGACAATAATGTGTGTCTGCCGCTTTTACATTTATTGTTTTAAAAATCTTTTTTCCAGTGAGAAATTTATCGAAAGAACTGGAGGACCTACTACAGCCCACCAAAGGTAGGGTTCGTGTTGTTTCTTGAGTTCCTTAATTATTTATGTTCATTAAACTTTTATCAAAATGTTTACTGTATATGTATGTATGATTAAGAAAATCTTCCCATATTACGTAGAATTGATGAACGCAGATCTAATCAAACAGCTCCTGACCTCTGAAGGTAAGCGCATTTATTTCTGACTTCATGTCATATTTGCAGTATATTTGTGTTCATCATGTGTTTACTTCTTCTTCTCAGTTCTTTCTCCGCTACTCCGTCTATCTCCGGCCCCATCTGAACAGGATTACGCTTGTAATCTGGATGAGAGTGAAGGCCTCTGTGACCTCTTTGACATCCCTGTGCTCAATGTTTGACCATGAACTCCTGTGTCAACACTACTAAAGTAAATATTTTTTGTATCCAGAAATGTACATAGTTGTCTGTTTTTTACATAGTTATGTGATTATAAAAGATAATAAAGAAATGATTTTGAATTTTGTGTCCACCTCATTCAAATATTCAGAAGTAAACTACTGCAAACTACTACAAACATATTGCAATATCATGCAATCCAATATGACACAACAAACTGCAGCGTCACTTTTAAATCTATACTTCTTTGACAGTGTCAGCAATAATAACGATGCTTTAAAGTATTTATTACAGGACTATTGATTGGATTTTAATGTGTGTGAGGTTGAATTCTGGTCCTCACGTGAATCTTCCCTCAGCCTGCAATTTTCCTAGTTTTGATTTTAATTATGTATATACCGATATATCAGATGCATGAAACTTACCACTTAAGTACTTGCAAATCAAAGACTATGAATCTACAGTCATGCCTGCAGCTCCGTGAGACTACTCTCTCTTATTACATACTTTGTACTTTAAGCTTAATGCTAACATTTATGCTAATTTGCACAAAACACTACAACTGAGGCTGATTGAAATGTCAGAAGTTATGCAAGTCTTTGCTCATAAACTAATGTATTGGAGAAATTAAAATTTTTACCCGATGGTTGCACTAGAAGAAAAGTCAGAAGGATCAGCAAAGTTAATAAAATTCATTCTGTAGGGGACAGGAACACCTGCATAAGATTTAATGGAAATCTGTCTTATTTTAGTTTGCATCACAGTGGTGGACTCTAGGACTGACATTGCCATCCTGAGAGAGGTTGAAATTCAAAAGAAGGAAAAAAAAACCCACCTTTGCCAAAATGTATACTTTATACATGAATACAGCCAAAACAAAACAACCTAATGTGCATCAAAAGTTGCGTGAGTATTAAATGTTTATATACTGCTGATAAATACTAAAAAGAGGAGCTTGAAAAGTAAAGCTGATAGAACAATTCACATGTACGCTTTCTTTTCCCTTGTCAATGTTTTTCTGGGATGGCGTAGTATGACCCGCCCTACCCTGTATTTGATTGGCTTACTCTGATATTCTTACCGTTGTCCTGACCAATGACATTCCCCCTTTATAAATATAAACGAATCAGAGACCGAGTAGGGCGGGCCATGTCTTCGTTACGCCTCTGATTTGACAGCGTGCGGGTGTTGCTATGGCAACATATGTTTGAGACGGCGTTGAGATAAAAGTGGAATAACTTCTGAGTCCAAGTGCCAGCTAATTTTATACTAGCTTGTCACATCGATTAAAAAACACCGCATGTGACTGCGTGTTATTTGCGCAGTATTTGCAATGGTGAGTCAAATGTTATTTATATTAATTCATCATAACTTCTTTGTGGCCTCACACTCAGCTATCTACACTAACGTTACATAGCTAACGTTAGCTGTTAGCTACCTAGCAGCGGCTGTGTTTCGGTGTGTGAATTTCATATTTGCGTGATATTAAGTGTTTCTCATTTATTATCATTACATTAACGAGATGCAAAGACCCGGACTAGATACTTTGCCACAAATGCTATGTTAGAGAAACGCTCCAGGTTGCCAGTGGGAAGCAATTTTAACCTTATTTCTATTATGTTGACCTTTGTCCAGCCGCCTAAAAGAAAAAGCTCAAGTAAAAAGCCAGCAAAGGCAACGACGCCCACACTGATAGACGGCCTTACCAAGGAGGAGATGTCCAAGGAGCAGGTCAGAGTTAAACACTTATGTGTGTTTGAAAGTGTGCAGTGATGTCAGGAGGAAAGAAAGGTTGCCTCCTCTAGGGACATTTCATCAAGTCAGTATTTCACTTCCATACAGCTGGGGTGGGACCCCCAAGAGACAAGTTTTAATAAGAAGGGTTCAAATAAATGCAGCACAGGCTGAGACATCCTGAGTTGTGGTTCCCAACATGCGTCAAGTTCTAAAAACACTTGATACTCCCGGAGCAACTTTTCATTAGAGCTTCTCTGCTTGTTATAATGTCTGTTAAGCTCCAGCCACCAAGGTGTTAAAGTAGACTTGTGTTACAAATGTGTAGTCTCTTAGCCCTGACAGCCTAAAAGTCATCACTGGAATAATTTATCTTAGACTTTTTTCCCAGAGCCGCAGATGACATATACATCGCCTGCTTCAAATATTCCCACAGTGAACACACATTTTGATTTCAGCTGGAAGAGCACATTGTGCGCCTTCGCGAGGAGCTGGATCGAGAGAGGGAGGAGAGAAACTACTTTCAGCTGGAGAGGGACAAGATCCGCACCTTTTGGGAGATCACAAACAGACAGCTAGAGGAGGTGAAGGCTGAACAGAAAAATTTAGATAAGGACATAGAGGAGGATGAGCGCCGCCACCTAGTAGATATCAGGGTAAGTTTAATACACAGGTATGCTACACCCAAACTCACAGGCTAGAATTTCCCATGTGACTACCCTGTATAAAGATACAGGTAATACATTCAACCTCTTTCGACTGAATGAGAACACAATTAGTGTATCCTTTGCCACCCTCAGTATCGCTCAATCCGTTTTGTGTCAGTCATTTCTATATTGGCTTGTAAAAGTTGTCCTCTCAATGTTTCCTCAGAACTTGGAAAGAAATCATGTGATAGCATTCCTGAGTGCTCATATTGTCATCAATCATATATATCCGATGAAATAGGTAACTTTCAGTATATTATTGAACTTCTACACCAACCAAAAGTCAATTTAAAGTGTAAATTATGCAATTCAGCCAAGCAATAAATTCCACAATTTTGTTTTTATCAGCATCCTAGACATTACTTAAAGTCCCTGTCCTGGCATTAATTAAACTGCTGAAAACTCTTCTCAGTTCCTCACAATTACATATTTGGAGGTTTTACCCCTGAAAAAAATCCTACGTGGCTTTAGAGCAGCTTGGATGTAACTGTACAACTTTGCCTCATCACATATGCAATGTTCTATTGATATGCAAATTACCACAAATTCTAGCCCCATCCTCATTCCACAGCAGCTGGAATGTACCTGCAGTTTTTACAAGTAGAGAAACTCAGAATGCAAAATACAGATATTAGGTTACATCTGCACACCTGACTTCTCTGAGTACAGCTAGCTCCCCTGCAACATTATGTTAATGAGATGGAATGCCTCCTTAGGTTTGTGACAGATGAAACCCCGGCTCTCTGAATCTGTGCTTTTAGACTGTCATTGGTAAACAGCTCAAAAGCAGAAATGCTCAGCCATGGTGTTGACTGGTTATTTTGCTCAATACATCTCTTCTGTAATATAAAAAACACAAATTTTAAAGGTTAACGAGGTTTAAAACTTGATTCTCAATGGAGCTGGTCTTTACATACTATTTTGTTGTCAATCACAGAATGCTTAAAAAAATTGGTGTCATGATTATGTTATTGTGTTAAGTTGACCTTCCAAAGTCAAACCTGTGAAAATAGGTCTGACGAAACTTTGCCCAATACATTTCCCAGTTTCTCAGCAGGTATAAGAGTGCACTCTTACCCATAACCATAGGAATGCTCACCAGACTTTTGGCACATTCGCTGGCATAGATAGATTATCCAGGGACAGATCTAATGGCTGAATCGATTTTATATTGCTAGTTGATTTCTTTCTCCCCACCAGGTGTATAAGCAGAAGATGAAGCACCTCCTGTGTGAGAAAGAGAACACAATTGCTGAGCTGAAAGCAGATGGCTTGGTCTCCACTGAGCTCGTGCAGAAAGAGCAAGAACAATTAGAGACTGAGCTTCATAAGGAAATGAAGGTCATCATGGTAGACTTGCAGGAGCTCGACATTGAAGACCTTGTCAAGGAGCTTGAACTGGTTTGTAGTTCACACCTAATATTTTTTTTCCCCTACAATTAAAGATCTGTTGATCTAATGTTTCTCTTTAACCTGATGTATCTTCAACAAGTTAGCATCAATGCTGCAAACACCAGTTTGTTTGTCGTCTCAACAGAAACATGATGAAGAAATGTCTGAAACACGAGACACCTGGGAGAAGCAGCTCACAGGTAAATAACTCATCACATTTTAAGTTGAATTCATCATACTGTGCTATCCAAATCTAAAACGGGAGCCATAACTGTGTTGCTATTTGTGTAGAAATTAAAGCCAAGTATGAGAAAAAGATGGAGTTGCTGCTACAAGAGCTTGACAACATGAGGAAAAACAAGTTCAGTGAGAGAGAGGATCACTGGAACAGCTACATTGCCGCTCTTCAACAAGACCACAGCAAAGCTCTCAGTGACGCTGATGTGCTCGTTAAGCAAATGCAGGAGGATATGGAAATGGTGAATGATTCAGTGAAGGTATAAGTGGACACAGTCAGCATCCTTGTCAAATTGACATCAAATATATTTGAGATGTTTTGCATGCCACTAACGATTCTTTACATTATTGGCGAGTCCCCTGATTATTTTTCACAATTAATTGATAAATTGTTTAGTGCGGAGAAAAAGCCCATCACACCCTCCAAGATGATGCATTTCTTCATAACAATGTTAATCAATTTGATATCTGATTCTAGAAATGTGTGTGACACGTGTATGACAAATTGTTGCAGCATTTGTTTTGATCCAGTCATGTTTCATTGGCTTTTCTTAGAAACAAATAGAGGACATGACGATAAAACAGGAGGAGAAGAAAAAGGACCTGTTCCCTGTCATGCAGGATAACAAACGTCTTGCCAAGCTTCTCTCAAAAGCTGTGGAGGAAACCACTGAAAAAGAGAAGAAATTGAGCTACAAAGGAATGACAAGAGTTGGTGTTAATGTTGATTTTTTAAAGCTGAGTTTACTGTTGCAAATTGCACACTACTATCTGGAGCTACCAGTCCCTTTAAGTGCTGCCTTGTGCAGCATGTGTCTCAGTAACTGACTTGTGGTATACTGTACAAAAGCATGATCTTTAAGCTGTGACACTGTTTTTGACAGGACACCAGTGAGAAGGTCAAGAAGAAGCAGCTAAATGATCTGAAATGGGAACATGAGGTGCTGGGAAATAGATTCAGCAAGGTAAAGTCGAATATTATCAAATGCACCCTGGACGTGAGCCATATTCTTTGTGCACGTTTGGGCATTTATGTGTGGGTGTCAACATTCTTGCATCTGTTTCTGCACATGCACATGTGCTCCTGTGTACGTGTAACGCAGCTTCAGCTGGAAAGGGACCAGCTGTATGAGAAATTCTCTCAGAATATTCAGAAGATGCAGCAGAAAGCGAGTGTGAAGAGCGAGCTGCTGGAAAGGCAGCTGGACACTCTGTCAGACCATCTGCAGAAGACACAGGCTCAGCTGAGTTTGGTGCTTTCTGCGTCTAACGTGGACCAAACTTCCCTCAGTGGGGTCACAAACAAAGTTGAGGTACTGTTGTATATCCCCCTTTTGTAAGTTACACTGTATGTTTAACGCACACTGTTCTACTGTTTGTATAAGACTAAAGAAACTTGTTTTTTTGTTTTGTAGCAAAACCTTGATGTCAGTAACAATACCATCAAGAACTTACAATGTAAAAAAGCTCAGATTTCCAAGGTTAGTGGTTCATTTGCTTCCTGAACAAATGATGATGTTCAATCTGTTTTTGTAGTTTGTTTGTGCAGTAAACTTCATACCTATACATGAACAAATTGTATCTGGCAGGCCCACAAGGATTTGCTGCTGACCTTTGAAGCGAAGCAAAGGGCCATTGGTGTCCCTGTGGAGGTACTGTGTGTGAAGCCCTCTGACAGCAGTGTAGCTGAGAAAAGTCTGGAACATCTTGAGTTTTCCCCTTAATGATAATTCAATGAAATGAAAGACTTAAAGTATTTTGTGCAAATCTCACTGTCTTTGCATGCAATCTCATGTGAATCTGACATGTTGTTCAAACATTGATCTTAAGTAAGACAAATATAAACATAAAATATTGTTTTCTCTCTGTATCTTAGAATTGTTGAAGAGCAACCGGGATAGTTTCAAGTAAAAGGTCCTTGATGCTCCTGATTTAGGCTGCCCTCCAGAGGCAGAGATCATAAACAACAGAGACAGTGACATTTAGAAAATAGGGTTTAAAGTTCTCATGTAATAGATAAAAAGGCTGTAATGCTTTTATTTTATGCCCTTTTATGCTAATTATTACAGCCTTAAGATCTTTCCCATCCAACAGTCCTCAGAAAAAACACAGGACCTACAAACAAAATGTGTAACTTCAGTTTCTCCATTTGAAGTAGTTTTCTAAAATAAACTGTTTTGGGATTATTTATAATTTGTTGCATCATCATTTAGCAAATAGATCATAAGTGTGTTACATGTTTATGCTTTACTGTGTGTCTGTCAATGTATTATAAAGATGTATATTGAAATGGATACAATAAGTGAATATAGAATTAAATACATTGAAGTTTAACAAAAAACTTATTTGACTTGGAGCAACAGAACAAATCTGGAGTGCTGTGGTGGTCCTGTAGAGGTGTGTGCTGTGTCAACATGCAGCCACGTGGTTCACTCAGCACTATAAGCCACATTGGATGGGATTTTCTTCTGTTAATGTACTTGACGGATGTTTTGTCATTTTAGTGACTGGACAATAGGTGGCACTGTCCACCTAATTAATAGCTTTGTTTTTGTGAAGAAATACAGTCTGAGTCATAACTCACTAGAAACAGCTTTGGCATGGAGACATGGACCAACTGTGACATAATTTGTCTCATTTTGAATATCATGAGCAACTTTCTTGTCGATAACCATACTGTACCTCCCATTTGTTGCTGTTATGTTACAACCGAACCTGAACTTCATTATTTTATGAAGGGATAAAGAGAGCCTGTCTAAACCTTTCCCAAACTGTGAAACTATAATGTTGGGCTAAATTCAGTTTGCATAATGCTCCTGTATTATGTTGTGAAAATTGACAAAATTATCTAAAAAAAGCGTTAGGAGCAGTAAATGTGATCAGGTCACCTCTACTTTTCACTGAGCTTTTTTGATTTTCCAACAAAGAATGTGTAATAACCTCATAAAGAGGCCTCTGACCACGAAGTCACCTGGACCTGAGCCAGGAAGGCCTGTTCATTAATCCACCCCTAGCATGGAGAGGCATGGAGAGCTGTGCTGGGAAAAACTGGTTCACATTTTTTCTTTGTGGTAATAAAGTCTGTATCCTATGTATCAGCATAAAGAGAATTGAAGGCCCTATTATATACTCTGTAGATTCATTAATGTCTTTCACAGCTTCAAGAAGAAAGACGATGTTCCTGTGTGTGTTTGTGTGATTTTTAAATAATTAAAAACTTATTTTATTTTTTGCTCTTCTCTCTTTGTAGAGCACAAAGGGGCATTCTTTTAAAATATGTATGTTCATGTCATTCTTGAATAAAGAATTGAGGAGTTAAGACAGTGCTCAGAGCAACACAGTGTTCTTAAAATGAGTCTCACAGCAACTCCGGCACTTCCAGCGCTTCCTTCTCACAGGCTGGTCAGGATTCGGTTGAAGAACACCCTTTTGTATTTTAGCATTACTTTTATATTAATGAGCAGTTTATGCATTTCAATTATATGACCTAATAGTAGTAGTATTTTCAATATTTTCAGTAATTTCAATAATTCGTCAAACATTTTACTGATGCAGAGAATCTGCTCTTTTTAGGCCAGTTAAGCAAACTGTCTATTCTTTAAAAGTGTTTATAGGGTTTATAGCCAGCTATGAGGACATACAGTGTAATACATGTAATAAAGTTAAAGTTTATTCTAGTCAATTTATAATTCTTTTGGTAAATAACAGCTATACAATAATAACAAATTATTGTTTTTAATTTCATATTTTGGTATCTGGTTACTCTGAATCAATGGACTAGATGTTTATGGCCTTGATGTCACTGTAACAAGAAAACTACAGAAGAGGTCATTCTCAAAATTAGGTGACACAAATAAAAAAATCAAAACAAGCACACCTGATTAATGTGTTGTCTGTTATCAGAGTTAAAGTGCATGATCTTCATAACAATCTACTTAATCTGACTGGCTCTGAAGATTAATTAATGCAGAAAATGAGACTAAAATGTTAATTTGACATTTAACACTAAGTGCTGGCAATTACAGTCTATTGAGATTAATAGAGTATACTCACCATGAGAGAGGTGGCACCCGTCTGTTCCAGAAGTGGAACATTTTATTTTTCTACCCATTTCCCCCCCTTTTGTTCTTTTTAATGGATTCTTAAATACTTACAAGCCTCAGGCCTATAAATTCAAATGTTTCTAAGAATAGCAGTAATGGCTGCCAATTGGAACAGAAGAAATAATAACCAATTTAATAATTTCGGTTAAATAAATTATTTATTTTAGGGTTTAAACTTAGGGTTCCTTGATAGATATGAGAGAAAAACATGAGGTATTGTAGATAACTTTATTTAATAATTATCTCATGTGCATCGCGTTGCAAAGCATGTTTAGCATCTCTCACAGTCTGCACTTTTAACTACACGGCTAACTGAGCTAACTTGGCATAAAATTGGCGGCAGTTAGTGGTTACTTTGATACGTTGCTCCTTATTTGTGAGTATGAATTCAAGAGGTGGCCAATTCTTACATATTGTACCTTTAAAGTGATATATACATGATTAATCAGTAATTACATTCCAGTATGATTCTGAAATGGGCCAATTTGCAGTAGTAACTTGTAACTTTAGGTATTGAAGGCACTAACTATATTTTCATGCTGATACTTTTCTACTTTTACTTTGAATACAGGACTTTTACTTGCAACAGAGCATTTGGACCCTGCTATATTGCTTCTTTAACTTAAGTAAAGGTTCTAAATACTTCTTACATAGCTGATAAGGTGCAATTTAAATAAATCCATCATGGTTAAAACAGCAAGTGAAATCAGTTCTTCAGCTTCTAATGTCAGTAAATTATCGAAAAATCCAACTCAGTTTGGGGGTAATTTGGAGTATTTCTGCTTCTACATATCCATGCGAGGATGGGGCTGAAAGTTGGACTCAGACCAAGTATTCCAATCTCAACAGCGAGTTTCGCCAGCTGATTTATGCCATGCCTGAGTTTCCAGCGGAGACAGGAGGAGGAACGTATGGGGTGGATCCAGTTTCTCATTGAATATTCCTGTGGCGAATCGAGCCCTGCTGCACTGAGTGATCGCTGTTCCCTGCCGCATCAATAATACAGGAGGAAGTTATTGTCCCTGTGCAGGCCACAGTATCATACAGCTAAGGCAGGTGGATGGAGGGGGTGGTCCTTTCACTTAGTCCTCTAGGGTTTCAGGGCCTGCAGACAGTGGTCTGACTCTGGGGAGCCGGCTGCCGTGCCCTCGCACAGGGCTCAAATGTGAGTACGCCTGACCAAGGGGATAAATGTGTCTAAACAGTGACAGCCTGCACAGTCCCGTTGGCCCGGCCTCGTAGGTAAGACAACACCCCCAACAAACCCAGAGTCACGAGATGAGACCCAGCTGAGAGACAGCTCAATGGGGAATCAGTCAGTGGGAGACATCGGACAGTTAGAGAATGGGATAGATATCCTGGGTGTGATTAACATGATCCAGATTTTCACCTTGTTTGAGCACCTAGCTGAGTGCTGTGTCCTTCCTGTAGCCTCTCGATGATCCAAGATACTGAACAAGGAACACAACGTATAGCACATCCAAAAAGGATTGAGTACATGCAAGTCTAACCACACTGCTGTCTTTTTTTTTTCTTCCTGTGCATTGTCATAGAAAAAAGCCCACAAACATACTGCAGCATCGCAGGATGGACTGAAATATGAAGCCATGCCTCAACTCTTAAGCCCCAAAGACAATAACGCAGCTTGAAAGCACAGAGAGGGATAGAGGACACAGGTGGGAGGGGTGCAGGAGGAGAGAGTGAAAGGTAGAGAAAGTCAGAGTGATGGTGTAACAGAGAGTGGCACTCAGAAAGAGGTCAGCTCCGAGTGTGTTGACACGACCAAGTTAGAGAAGCTGGCAAAAACTTGAAGGGATACTTGAATAAATGGATTGTAACTGCTGGTGAGTTCTGACTTTTTGGTCCTTACATTCTCATTACTGTTGGTAAAAAATGCTTTCAACAGGATGTATTCTTTTTGTAAAATGTATCTCTTTAATAATCATAATTTTGTGTTTAACTGTGTGTTTAAATATCTTCTCTCACACTCACAACCTTTCTTTGGTTACTCTTTCCAGCATCACATGTGGACTCAGTTTTCTTCCAGTTTTTATAAGTTAAGTACATTTCTGATGCTTGTTTCAGTGACCATGCAGTGAAAGTGGTAAGGTGATGTGGGAGCTAGTCATTAAGGTTTAATGCCTCCTCTCCGCTGAGATACTTTACTCCTTGAGTCCATCTCATCAATGAAAATTAAAAAAAAAAGCAGCATCTGTTTAAACTTGAGGTGTTGTGAAATCAATAGGAGAAACAGGATGAGGACAAAGATGTGACTGGCATGAGATGAAGATGGCAGAGAAAGGGCCAGGGATGGTCACTCTTAGATTCACCAGCATCATAGTTTGTGCTGTTTTACTGGGACAAGGATCCCCGCAGAACACAGGCGAGTGCACCCCCAAAACATGTCGCTAGTTGCAATATTTGTGTTGAATGAAAATGTAATACCTGATGCTGGCTCTAATGGGACTCTTTCAGGAGGTGGTAAAGAGGACAGCAGAAATGCCATTCTTAAGGAGATACTTTCAAAATGGAGTACAGGAAGTGGTTGGAGTCCTCAGAAAGCTCCTCCAGAAACAAGCAAGGACGAGCCTGTTCACCCTTGGGTGAGGAATATCATGGGGAGCATAAAAACACTTTTTCCAAACAAGAACCTGCCTTCTTTAAAAAAGCCAATTGACAGGCACCGTTTGTCGGGCTTCCTCTACAACATCTCTCTGTACCTCCAAGAGATGGGTGCTGAGCTGGAGGAGGCACCAGCCGAGCCAGATGAGGATCATCTTTGGGAGAAGGTGCTGGATTTCTTTCTCCAGTCTGAGGGGAGTGCTGCACTGAACCAGTGGAACGGCCGGGTGCCACCGCGACCCAGCGTCAGAGTGCAGGACTGGTTTTTGTCCCTAAGGGGCAGCCCTCACTGGGACTGGCTCCTGGGGCTGCTGCAGAGCCTGCTCAGTCTATCAGAGCGTCAGCCCAACAGGCCCCTCTTGACTTACTTGTCTCAGAACTGGAGGACAGTGAGCGCTGTGCTGGAAGCTTCGCTTCAGGCTCTGATCAGTGGGACTTATGGCCAGGCTAGTGCAGGCCTGCAGGGCTTTATCTGTGCTCTGAAGGGTCGTAGTGACTGTGCCTTCAATGTTAGCTGGCTTCAGCAGCTGCTGCGTTTCCTAGAAACCCGCAACTGGAAGCCTGTGGTCAGTTTACACCCAGCAGGGGAAGGTGCTGAACACAATAAAGGCTCAAGTGCCTTTGGACGCTTAAAGCCCTTCAGCTTGCCCCCTGAGGCCTTGAGGCAGGATGGGTTTTCTGTAAATGGATCTATGGATGAAATGATGGCGACAGAGGATGATCCAGACTCTGTGCAAAGTTTACTCCTACAGGTGTTATCGCGCTCAGGTGGAGGAGAGCGAGGCGGCCACCTGGCACAGAAAAATCTAGCTCTGGTGCAGAGTTTAGACGGGCTGAGGAGAGGCCTCCTGCACAGGGTGGGTAGTTCTGTCTACAATAACCTGAGGAAAAAGGTGTCACGAGTAACCATGGTGCTGCTTGATGATGTCAGCACTCTGGTGGACGTGCCACAGCCCAACCCTCAGGGCCGGTGCTCTGTTGGTGAGTATGCTGAGCAGTTGGCCTCACAGGATATTTGCACAGTCAAAACAGCCATGAAATCTTGAAAAGTGTTTAAGACTATAAAATCGGTATATATTTAAGAAAGGGCTGCTTCCAGCTATAGTTCATATGGCAGATGCTGCTGTGTGTAGATGCACTCTCACATTTGGATGCTTTGCTTCAAAAGATGACTCTGAGATAAGTGGTGATAGTAGAAAAGTTTGAGTAAATCATGCATTATTGAGATTGCATTTAATGTTATTCATCCAAGATAAACCCTTGTTAAGGGGCCTCCTGAATTTGGCCCTGGTTTCACCTGAAGGATCCAGGAGAGACAGTGACAGTGAGTGCCACTGCTTTAAAATCTTTGTGATCATCCTGGCCGATGAAAGCATCTGTTGTTAGCCCGGCTAATCTCTTTATCCTCTCATTGATGTCAGTAACATTATATCTTGGGCATTGTTAGCTGAGCTGCACTGTTACATCAGGCACGTACTACAGGAGTCTCCACTTGGTTTTTCCACCACTCATACACTTTGATTTTCTGTTAATTTTTGCTTTTTGTTTCTCTCATGAAGGCGACCTGAGACAACTGATCTTATGGTAAGATATTTTAGGAATATGACCACATGTTTCAAAATAATTTGTTTGCAAAAACAGAATTCTACCATTGTTCTGTCCATGCACATGTAGGGGGATAAGACATAACGTGACGTGGAACACTCAGGCCTTGGGCGTGATGTCCCAGGGTCTCCCGAGCTCAATCCCATTCCTGTCCTGCCCCTCCACTGAAGGAGATGAAGTGAGATCAAAAACAGCCCCCTCTTCAGGAACCTCCAAACAAAACCGCCTTCATGAACTCCCCACCGCACCTCATCACTCGCAGTCCAACCAGCCACAAACAGGGAAAACAAGAGAGAGCATCGACCTGCAGAGAGAGATGGAGTTCTCCACCTCAATAGAAATACTAGAGGCAGCATGTAACGAGTCGATCCCGGGCTTGACAGGCGTCTCCAACTTCACTGTGTTCCTCTACTGCAAACTGTTTGAAGGGGAGAACGGCTCAGTTGATCCTGCAGTGGCTGAGATGGGGCTCGACCTGCACGCCACATGCTCTGATGCGGCTTGGTACCTGTCTGCTGCGGAGGAGGACTTCCTTTGGGTTCACGTCTGCAGTGAGTTCTTTGCCCATGAATTCAACAACACGGTGTGTGCCAACTCCTCTTTCTGGGTGCAGAGAGCACATCAGGTAATGAACTGCTTGCAGTGTTTTCCGGGAACTTTTTGCTAAATGTCTGTGGCTTCTGTCGGTCCCTTTACTTAATTTTAATTTATCCTTACTTTGCTATTTGCAGGCTGCCTTGACAAAGGACTATCATTTTTTTAACCAGACAAGCATAGACGAACTGTGTGTGCAGCTGTCAGGTGAGCCGATAGGAAGTCCAGGACTCGATGAGAACTGTCTGGCCCAGTTGGGCAGCAGGTCTCTCAGTGCCCAGACTTTCAGACATTGCTTTTTACCCAACAACTCCGTCCTGATCTCAGCTTTATGTGGGAGAGAGTCCACGGACTCGCACCAGTCCTTGCCAGAGGGCAGCTGGGCCACGGCTTACTGCTCCAAAATACAAAACCTCTCCCATGTTGACACGATCGAGGAGACTTGCCAGTACAAGGACTGGGCTGTGCATCATTTCACAAACTCCACGCTTTTGGAGCTCTGTGGGCATACACATGGATTGAGAGAGTACATCTGTCTCAATGCCACACTCTACCATCGACTCCTGAGATCAATGCCTCAGTTTGCTGATTTCTGTGCTGATCTGCAGGCAGAGCTGGAGGGCAGGAAGTGTCTGCTGCAGTGGTTTTTTGACATGCTACCCGCGCCTTATGAGTTTGACACCTCACAGTTGTGTGTGGACCCGGCTCCGCTGCTGGTGGAAGTCATACACAAGCTGAGTGTGTGTGAGGTGGAGGGAGGGGAGCGTGAAGGGTTTTTAGTGGTGCTGGGATATGTGTTGCGTGTCCTGGACTTCATGGTGGGCCTCTCTTCTGGATTGGACGAAGGGGAAAGAGAGGCGAGGCAAGGTTTGGGCCAGGCCATCCTGGTCTCCACTCTCCTTGACAACACCTCCTGGGCCACACTGCAGCCAGAGGCCTCCATGAGCGTCCTTCACACTGTGGGAGTCTTCCTCCGCAGAGAGCAGAACACCACCCTCAAAGAGGACCTGCTGAGTTGCTTCAGTGTAAGATAGCTGAGTGACACACACCCACACACACCCACACACACACACACACACACACACACAGAATAGAGAGTAAATAACTTGTTTCTGCTGCTACATCAGCCCGTCTTGTGGGACCTCATCCAGCGGGACGACAACTCATCTGCACTCAGGGTTCTGCTGCAGGTACCGGCCTGTGCAGCTACATTCACATTTCAATCTTTCAGATCAGCTCACTGAACTTTACACTGAGGTGAATCACTTTGTTCCGCCAGGAGTACCTTCAGATGCCAAGAGACAGCATTCGTACGCTTGTGATGTCTGCAGAAAAAGATGCTGTGAAGAGATTCCTCTCACATATGCATCAGAGCTGGGACCAGCTACATGTTGAAACCGACCAGGTTTGTTTTTAAAGGGGGAGTTCACCCCAAAATCAAAAATACACATTTTAACTCTCACCTGGAGGGGAGTTTATCCATCTGGATTGTTCTGATGTGAGATGCTGAGTTTTGGGGCTGTGGAGATGTTAGACATTAGAGGACATTGAAGACATTATTGGCGTCCCCTACCTCTAAGCTGTAACAGTAGCTAGTTTAGTTATCTTATTTAGCTAGCCTCTCATCCATGAGTAGATGCATGCGTCTTCTGTGTGGTGATATGTAGGTATGTAGTTCTCATTCCTTCCAACTAGGGCTCTCATGATATCAGTATTTTACAGCAAGATTATCGTGGCTAAATGAATTCAGGATAATGATAATATCGCGATATCTATACAAATATAAAAAAAAATTGTGCTAGGAATTGAATCTAAATTACCCTCAAATTACATGTGTAGGGAGGTGAGAGAGTCTATAACCATAACCATAAAAAAGTGAAGGAAAAGCACAATTACTAAAAAATACACTATAACCAGTGAAAAGATCATAAACAAAAATGCACGAAGGTGAAAATCTTCCATGGATTAGTCATTAGACATATTATCGTATTGGTGATCATTAGCTAATGGGTTGTTGTATAAACCTACAAGATCTGACAAAACATTATCATTTCACCACTTTGACCACCACTGATTGATAACCGACAAAAAATATGATTCATATTGAAATTTCAGAGGGACATCGGGCTGTATTTCAAGGTAAAAACAACATATTTGATAACCCATTAGCCAACATTAGCATTCAACCACTTCCTAGCTAACATTACCGTTTGATTACATCCAATGTGTTTCACTTCCAGGCTTAAATAAATCTATCCAAGCTGTATGCTTATATTTAGGAATTAATTCATGTCTTTCCTGTCATATATCAAGCAGTGACGTTAGCTTGGAAGTGGTTTAATGCTAACCCTAGCCATTGTCTAACAAAAGCTAGTGGTTTAAAATGTTGCTTTACCTTGAAATGTGGCCCGATGTCCTCTATCCATCCTCTTATCAGTCTCTTATCAGTGGGGAAGTGGTGAAATAATATCATTTTGTAAGATTCCCTACATTTATATGACAGCGGCATCATCCCAGCATTCAAGCTTCACACCCTGAATGTGACATCAAGGTAAAATGGTCACTGTGGGAATATGTTCTATATGTGACACTTTTTATGAAGCATTTTTAGCAGATTTAAGTTCTTTTTAGAATGTACTGTGCTGTCTCTCTGCCTATAGTTCTGTTAACACTCACCTGTGCTGTCTCTGTTTTACTTTGATCTGCGTCACAGCCCATGCATATTTAAAGAGGGCCAAACTGAATACACATACAGTTTCTGTCCTGCTCTATTGTTATCTCTGTCAGGCCTCTCAAAAAGAGCTGCAGGCCATGGAAACAATGACCGCTGCTTTCATCCATAAGTTCCCCCGAGTGACCCCAGAACTGTTTGTCGACCTGTCGCAGTTCATTCCCTTCATGTCGGTCTCTGACATCATGAGCTTCCCAGCCTCCCTGATAGTCAACGACAGCGTGTGAGTTGCCGACCTACGAAATGATTGCGTTCAATTTAATATACAGTATCTTTTCCTGACGGTAACAGAACAGCGTCTGTGTTGCTCTCCAGGTTGACAGCCATTCGTGATCACAGCTCTGGGATGAAGTCACTGCAGAAAAAGGCTTTTGTAAAACGACTCCTGCAGTCGAGTGTTCTGGGTGATGTCCCTACGTGGCCACCATACTTTCTCAGTTCCATCCTCCCGCTTCTACCTTACCTCCCAGTCAGTCATTTTCAGCAACTGACATCACAGCAAGTAAGAGGCCAATCTGCTAATTTTAACATAATCTCTGTCACAGATGTTAGTCATCACAGACATGATCAGGTGATTATTCAGGCCATGGATTGGGGATCTTACATAAGTGCAGATGACAAATTAAGGGAAAAATCTAAATACATGAGTTGGGATGCTTCCATGCAAGTCGTAAAGGCCACAGAAGGGTTTTATGGCCTTCGCAGTAAACAGATCTCATCTAAATTGAGGTCCTATAGGAGATTTAGTAGATGAGTGCTCCTCCACCACCACCACAAACATGGCTTGAGACATTATGTTTTGGAGTTGTCCGTCCATCTGTCCATCCTAGTCTCGTAATGCTGAATTTCTTCAAATTGGGAAAAAGCAACAACTTGAATTCAGGGATGAACTGATTTGAATTTGGTGGTCAAAAGTTGAGGTCACTGTGACCATGTCATGCACCCACATCCTCCTTGCTCTGATGTACTGAAGTCAAATAAAAGACAAATGGATAGTGAAATGCAAAGGAGCAGTGTCGATATTGTAGTAATAGAGACAAAACTTTTTTCTGACTTTTAATCTGTTGTCTTCTTTAGCTCACCCCCCTGATAGAGTTTCTAGGCAACAGCAGTCTGGATGGTGTCCGGGGGCGCCACGTGCTGCGGACCCTCTTCAACAAGAAGAAGAACCTGACCAGTGATAACATTCTGAGGTGGGACTGAGATAGCCTCAGTTAATGTTCACGTGTGTCTATCTTTATTTAGGATCTCTTAGAGGTGCAGAACATGTAAGAGTTATCCAACATTGTTAACATACAGAGCTTCAGTCCTGCGTTCACTGTTACTTTGCGTTCTGTTTTATGAACAAGTGTAATCAACTGAGTGCGTACTTGACAAAGGTGTTCCTGTCCTGACGATGTGACCTCTATGGGAGATTATTTATTGATTTAAGATTGTGACTGATTGGCATTGACGAGTTAGATCATAGTTTGTTTATGTATTGATTTGTGTGGTTTTATATAGAAAATAAAGTTTTCACTCCCCACCCTCTAAATTTTGTTTGCAGGTTAGGGGTCCTTACATGTTACCTGGATCCAGCTGACCTGGGTTCATTTCTTCAGGACTCAGCGGGGTCTTTAGCTCTCTGGCAGCAGCTGGCTCAGTGCATGTCCAAGGGCTTCATCAGTGACAGTGGCAGGGTAAGCACTACTTGTTCATTAAATCTTCTTGAAACCACTGACATTCTCATATTTTTTCTCTATGTGCTCAGCTGTTATTTCCAAAATTATGTTTGACTAACTGGGCTGATTTGTGTGTGATGGACAGTTGTCCTCTTGGCTGATACCAGCCGTTCAGACGCTGAACGTCAGCAGCATGGCTCCTTCAGACCTGTCTCCCCTCACTGGACTGTTACCTCAGTTAGGAGCTTCCTTCCTGCTGTCACTCCCCTCACAACAACTCCTGGAAATCCTCTCACAACCAGGATTACACAAATATTCTCCAGCACAGGTCAGCAAGGAATTTATTTGTTACCTCTTGGGCGCAGTTGTTACATGTTCTGCAGTATTTTGTACAAAGTAATGTGGACAAAACTTCATTTTACAGGTCCTCAAATTTCATGGTAAGCAAGTGGTATTTACCATGGAACACATTTGAAATTTCTTTGAAATTGCCACTAATTTACAGCAAAAATACGTAAATTTAAAAAAAAAAAAAATAATAAAAAAAACACCCCTATATTATTGAATATTCCAGTGAATTGTTGTAAATTAGCAATTTACAATGATTTGCTGGTTAGACAGAGGCTAGGTGGAAGTTTCCTGAAAATGTATGAAATAAATGACCTGCTATTTATGAACTGCTAGTTGGAAAATAGCAGACTATTATAAAATCATGTTGGGATCATTTTCAATTAATTTTGAGGTAATTATTATGCTTATTAAGAGGTAAATTAAAAAAATGTGAACCTGTTCAAATTAAGTGTTACTGTAAGTGATTTTTAATGAAAGTTTCTAACAAATTTAATTGGCAAAAATGCCAAGGCAATCATAAATGCTTTCACAAATCATGATGCATTTTTCACAACCTGTAAAATGTACTGCTGGGTTTGACCTAACTGTACTGCAGTGTTCTTTTTCTCTGATTAAACATGTGACCTTTACGCCAGATATCAAACCCTCTTCAAATGCCAACACTTCTGTATTTTCGTACGCCTACTTGCAACTTTTTCTCCTTAGGCTTTTCAAATGTTCTCCAAGATATCAAAGGACACCACTGTAAGTAGACATTTTCAAAATATTTTTGCTGAGTTCCAGCCAGCTGCACTTTCACCACCGTGCTTCTCTCTCCCTGCCAGCTCACCATGGAAAAACTGTGCAGACTGAAACCATTACACTCTGGTCTCTCCCCCGCTGTGCTCAGAGACCTCCAGTGGCCTGAGATCAGTGAAGCTGCCCACTGCCAGTGCTGGAGGACGCTGCTAACTGAGCTAAAGCCCGGCCAAAGAGCCATGTTATACAGTGCAATGCAGGAGGTAAAGGTGCTATCATCTAACTTTTCTTCTCTTGTCCTACCCTGCTACGACTCACCATGTTGAGTAAATGGTTTTGGCAGCTGAAACGATTCAACACCATCCTTTTTACTCCAGAAGCCTCAAACTTACTGGAAAATATCTCATTAAAACAAAAAAAAAACTGCAGCCTGAGTTATATTTATCTCAGGTTTCCTGACAGTGTTCCTTTTGATCTGCATGTTTGAACCTACCTTGTGTTTTCTAAAGGGCCCTTTAAAGGAACAGTTCACCCCGAAATCTAAAATACTGGTGCTACTTATCCATCTTGACTGTTTTAGTGTGAGTTGCAGAATTTTGGAGACAACAGCTGTCGAGATGTCTGCCTTCTTTTGATTAGAATGGAGCCAGATGGAACTCAGCTTATCAAGCTTTAGGGGTCAGAAAGATAGGCTACATTTAAAAAACTCAACAGCAATGTCTCTTTACAGAAGTCATGACCATTTATTAAAGATAAACCACAGACCTTGTTGGAAGCCGTTTCATATTAGGTATTTTAGTTCTTTTCATCTGCTTATGGATGAGGAGGTTAAGTACAGTATGCTAACTAAGTCACAGCTCAGCCATTCTTGCCAACCCTTCCAATTTTCCTGGGAGAGACTTTTCTTTACTTTGCCCTCTCCCATTTTCCTCCCAGGGTCACAATTCTCTCGTATCTCTGACAATTTTTTCACCCTTCTTACCCACTTTTAATTATCATAACCAGTTTCTCTCGCCGATACAATGTGAAGTCTGCTGTACTGTTGCGCCTCGTCCTCCTCAGTAAGAGAAGGACAGAGAAATGGAGAAGAGACAGATTGTTTAAACAAATTTCAGATGCCCTGGAGAGAGGAATTCTGGTTTCTTACATAAAGTTTGAAAGGAAAGAGGCTGTGAAATTTATGTCAGTTCCCATCAAGAGGCTGACTAAACATAGAACAGTGGCGTGCATGGACTCTGGAAAGGAAAGGGCAAAAAAGGAATGCATGAATGAAAAGCGTTAAGTGCTGTTGCATTTTACTTAATATTTTGTTATTTTCATTACTTTAATGTCACCAGAATGCAAGAAACACAGTCCTTAAAATCTCACAAATCCAAGTTTGGGTTCAAAATCCTCATAGGATGCTATTGACTGTATTCACATTTTCCTCTGACGTTTTACTCAGGGTGAGGAGCTAGAATGCTGGATAATGTTATGCTGCTCTGTCATAGGTTGCAGGTCGTATAATCTGAGATATTGTTATCATATCATCATCTACCAGTTGATAAGCAACTTAAAAGTTATTGGATAATGAAAATCTGGATATTTTGAGATAAAACAAAATATTGGATAACCCATTAGCCAACGTTATCATTCAACCACTTCCTAACAAGCATTATCATTTGATTACATTGACATTTCACATCCAAGCTACAATTATTGTATCCATAATAGGTGTTGACATTTTAGAACTACTTTAAGCCTATTTCTTATCCCATCGAAGCTAATGGGTCTTCTTTTCCTGAGGGGAAAATGGCCAGTGTGTGAATATGGTCGAGTACCATCTAATTTCATTATATTGGAGAGAAGGCAGACATCTCTGTGGGAGATATGTCCAAAACACTGCAACAGAGACCAAAACATCCTAGATAGATATACAGCACTACAAAAAAGAAAACAGAAAAAATTGCTTATGAGGGTGAACTTTCCATTTAAGGGCTTCTGGGTTTACACTGTGCTGTGAAAAAATTGTCTAAAATGAAGTCTAAATAAAGGAAACACTGTTGCGTTGAAGATCCAACATACCTTCACAGAAGTCAGAGGGAAGTGATACAAAGGATGGAATAAAAACAATCCCCGTCTATAAATATTCAACAGACAAAGAAACCAGCCCTGACTGGCCTTCTGCTCCTTAGCAATAGTGTAAATTTAACATTCGACACATGAACCCACGAGTTCATCACAAGCTTATCCGAGAACAAGATGTCTTTATACGCATCCGAGCAACATTGTTGTTGGATCGACAGTTATAAAGCATATGCAGTACAGTAGAAGTAACAGACTGAATAAATTATAAGGTTTAACAGTTCCCCTTCACAACTGACAATGTTGTTGTTGTTCTCTTATGTCAACAGGCTCTACACAGAGACTCTCAGAACAGCACTCAGCAGGTAAACTGTCTGCTGCCATTTGTCCCTCTAAGGGAGCTGACAGAAACCTTAAATGGAGAAGCGATCCTACAAGACATAAACCTGTACAGAGACATACTCTGGTCGTCACAGCAGGTGCACATTTTTACTTTGATCCATCTTTGTGTGCTGTTTTGAAGCTGCATTGATATGACAACAATGGGTGGCGGCTCTCTGACTTAAGAGGAAAATGTTACCAGCTTCAGTTTTCAGTCGCATTAATCCGTAACTCATTGGATATGCTTCAGGTGAGCCTTTCAGGATATTAATACTCCATAAGCATCAGCCGCCATCAAGCTAATTAGTTTGGATGTAGTACAATGGTGTGGAGGAGTGTAGTTTAAATTAATAATGGCTACCTTAAAGGGATTTTGTCACAGCCAAGAGTGTATTTCATCTTCTGTTCTCGGCCTAACAAGACCTGAGTCATATCAATAAAGATTGCCCTATTCAGTTAGTGGCTGCACTAAAATATATTGTGACACTGAATATTAAACCTAAAATATTATATTTAAATAACCCTGAAGTTAAATGTTTCACTACCCTGCGTTATGTGTGTGATTAAACATTTATCACATTATCACTTTTATTGTCAGATTGTAATTACTAGCAATTAAACTATAAATCCACCTGGCTGTACCCTCAAAAAAATTATTTGGCTAAAACAGCGACTCTTAGTTTTTAGATAACATGTACATTTTCAACCAAATGTTATTACATTAGGGTCATTTCATGCTAATTCACCCAAAATCCAGATCTTTTCCCACTTCATGTCATGGACTTCCTCGAAAAAAAATGTATGATGAATTTATAGAATTCTAAGAATAAGATATTAAGATTGGCCCTCTGAACAAAATTTCGAAGCCTCATCAATCGTACATTTTTTTCTGGACTGGGTTGAAATGCCCAAGGTCCCATGAATTTAATTGAAGTTTCAACATGAATTTTTTCAAGAAAATCCACGACATGAACTTAGAGGACCTAGGTATAGAGTGACCCATAAATTTAGTCTGTGGGTCAGATTAAAAACAACGTTTTTCAACGTGAATGTGAAGGAGTTACATAACTTTTTAAAATCAAATTAAGTTAATACAGACTTATACATAAACCTTATCCACTTTAGGTTTATTTACTCAGTACATATATTATACATATAAAGGACTTGTACATAAACACAATGTGTTTTTCAAGTGTTTATTAATGAAGTATGATACATAAAAGTAATGCATTTCCAAATCATATCCAGATGTAAAATATTTAACATGAACATTTTTGCCTGCATTCACAGAAGGGTGATTGTATCATCAAACATGGTTAACAAAAAGGATCTGACTTCTATGAATATGAAAATAATCACATTGCCAAAAACCAGGAATATCAACTTTAACAGTAATTTGACTAGTCATTTTGAAAATGTCTCCCTCTGGACCAAAATGCTGGACATAATCCACTAAAAAATATATTTTACTCCAAATATTTTAGGTATCGAAAACGTATAGACTTAAAAGCTGTTTTCTTTTAAAAAGTTTCTCACATTATTTTGAAGCGATTTCAATACATCACTTCAAACATCTGCTGAAACATCTCCCAGGCAAGCGTGCAGCGTCAACATATTTGAGCACTAGTTTGACAAACTAAAAAACTCTTTAAAAAGCACCGCACCAGGCAGGGTTTTAATTAGATTTTACCTTTTTCCTTATATGCAAGAATTGATTTCAGTTGTTTTAGTACTGAAATAAACTTATAATCAAATTAAAATAACTCTATATGATTTGTAGTAAAGGGGCTCAACATGCATGATACTGATCCATTGATCTTTCGTCATAACCATAATTTAATTTAGCTACAGTCAAAATTTTGATTCTGACACCCCTTTTCTTCACGCGGACAGGCTCAGCTTCTGTTCAAAAAGATCCAGGAATTTAAATACATCACAAACAAGATGGCGAGGTAAGTTGAATGAATTACAGCACAACATTCAGATCTATAAGTCCAATCGTTACCTCATTTAACCTCCAATTTGAATTAGAGATTCAAAACGAACAGATCCAGTCATTGTAGGGTCAGATAGTAACTCAATAAACAATTTAAATAATGGCTGCTCTGTTTCTTGTAGGGATCTGGGTCATATTGCAGGTGGAATGAGCTGTGACTTTCTGAGGCTTTGGAGCAACGATACTGATTTTGCGGAGCTGCTTCAGTTTGTTAGTGAGCTGCCTGGAGGCGTGAGACCTGCTCTGGTGAGCAACACACAGAATACCTCAATGTCTTTATCACAGCCTCTGATACAAAAGCCATTAGTTTGTTGATGAAAACAAATTAAAAGTCACATTTGAGTCTAACGAGTTCAGATGTGTCTTGGCTGTGTTACCAGCGAAAATGTATTGTGGACGAACTGAGGAAACAACCTGAACCCGACCTCAGTGCTTTGAGCCCTGGCTTTGCTGCAACATTACCGTAAATATCGCCTAATTAAACATGTGTGTTGCTCTTTACAAAAATATTTCACAGTTTATCTGTAGATGATTTACAACTCGTCTTCTTCTTTTCCAGTGTGACGATGGTAGAGAACCTCTCAAATGTTTCCTTCAGAGCCGTGCTGGAACACATTCAGGCAGACTTTGCTGATTTCCTCAGGCTGCCACATTACAAGCAGACGAATTTAGCAGAGAAAGCCGTTGCTGAGCTGGTAAAACACCAGCATGAGCTATACGAATACTGCATTTGCTTCGTATCCTGACATGATGTGCAGAAGACACATTGTTAGATGTAATTTGCATGTAATTTATAAACATCATTAACTAATTAAAAAGACATCTGAAATTAATGTCTTGGTATTTGATATGATAAAATGGCACCATGAGCATAAACTGGAACTCAGAGATGCTGTTTGTGGTTGAATGAAATCAGGTCGGGTTACGGATGGTGAGTCATGTATTTGATTTGTATCAACATATTAATGGGCCAGAAAGAGCAAACTCCATTTGTTGATTCAGGCCTCTCAAGCAAGCATGAACACACACAAAAAGAAAGAAACAGATGGAAGAAGAAATTTAGGCGCAACCTGACTCATCTTTCAACAGCTTTTCACATGAGTGTCATGTCAGTGTGAAATCCATCTAATCCAGGCTCACTGACTGTATGTGGTGCTCTATAGGGCTCTTCTCAGGCTGAGGGGGAGCTTGATGGTACCACTCTGGACATCCTGGGGCCTTTACTGCCTTTCTTGGACCGGGACAGTTTGGCTCTGGTGGACAAAGGAGCTCTGGCTCTGCGGCTGGAGGAGATGAGGGGTTTCTGCATTCCCAAAGAGACTTTGAGAGACATTAGTGCACTTCTCACTCAGAAAGACTTGCTTGGGTAAAGCTACGCATCTGCTGGAAAAAACATCACATGTCCTAACAATATGTCAACAAATTGATTTAAAACAGATCATTGGTTACACACATACAAGTGAAAATGCATGTAAAGGTAAATTAAGTAAACTGTCACCTGTTGAATTCATACTGGAAACAAATAGGGGGCAGCATATCACCAGAGTAACCACTAACTGCTGCTACCCGTAGCAGTCGTACAGTTAGCTGTACAGCTAGCTTGGCTAGTCTGGACTAGGAGTTTGGAGAAGCAGTTAGTGTTTGTCATCCTGGCTATAGCATAGCTAAAAACTCACATTTAAGTGAATGTAAGAATGACCTATATATTTTGATTTCTTATGGGAAGTATTTATTTAGAAAGTTGTTAAAATATGCTCTACACATGTTCGAGTTGTACACTGGAAGTAATACTGAATAGTTTGTTTGCATTCTGAAATACATTAAATGCCTGATAGTAGATTCCAGCATTGTGCTGGCAATAAGATGTGGATTACATAAAACAGCAGTAATAAGAAGATATGTGTTGAACTTGCCAGGGAGCCGTCCAAATGGCAAGTTGGGGATGTGGAACATTTGGGCAGGCTGGTGTTTTCTCTCTCAACAAAGCAGATTAACTCCATCCCACTGGTAAACACCCAAAAGCATCCGCCCGTGCAAATAATTCATTTTACTGCACTTGAACTGGCTTTCTATGACATACCCTGACAGGCATGAATATATAATATGTTTCCTCTGTGCAGACAGTGTTGTATAAAGACACAGTGGAGCAGGTCCTGGTGGGTCAAAGTCGCTGGGAGGACAGTGTGATGGGTGGGGTCTGTGTTACTCGGTGTATGGACCAGCATCGCCACAGACAGCAGACTCAGAGTCTCATTCGAGGGATTGTCAAAGCGCGGAGCAGGAAGGCAAAAGGTTCAATAAATATTTCCTCGAGTGCGATGCATTTTATCTACAAGACAAATTGTATTTTGTATTGACAAATGACTCATTATGAATTGTGAAAATGTTTCAGTTTTAAGTTTTTATTTGTCTTTTGGAGCAGTGCCAGTTCCAAGCTGTGCCGACGTCAGAGGGACATTTCCCTCAGCTTGGACATCCACTCAGCTCAGCCGCATGACACAGGAAGACATGAAACTGTGTGTAGAAGTTTTTGCTCAAGACGCCTCAATGAGCTCTGAGCAGCGTCGAGCAGTGTGGGTGAAACTCAGGCAGGTTAGTAAAACTGAGTAACAATATCATCTAGGGCTGAGCAAGTTCCTGTCTGAAACGACTATCTGGTTCAAATAATTATATCATCTGAGTAAAATGTGTCAATATCCATTCTTGTGATGAAGGGAATTACTTCGGGTAGCAGAGAGAAGTATAACAAATTTGTTCTGTTCTCTTATTCCTATGATCAAAAGCATGATCTGAGGCTGTTCTGTAAAAAAATTCCTTTTTTAAATGTTGTTGTCTGTAAATTCGAAGATTAAAAAGTAAAAACAATGAACAGGAATTCACATCTCCAACCCTGAGAGACAAGGACAGCTGAGTAAAGCATGAGTAGCATTCTGATATCAAATGATCTGTGTTGTGAACATGTTCTGCTTCTTCATTCGATCCAGTCCTTCAGTCCGATGAGAGAGCTGAGAGCAGATCAGGTGCTGGCTCTGGGCTCAGTAGTGACTGAGATGGGAGAAAGAGAGCTTTACGACGCCAATCTCACTGATCTGGGTTTGTTGGCACATCTGGGGACGCTAACAGAGTGGAGCCCTAAGAAGGTGAACTTTTAAAATTTTCATTCTGATGCAATGTGTGTTTTTTCTTGCACTTTTTCAATTAAGATATGATCATTCAGGGTAGAGTACAGGAACTACAACTCTCATTGTGTTATGTAATCTTGTATGGTATAACGATAATTAAACTGAATCTTGACGATTGACTGGGTGTTTAAAATTCCTTGTTTCAGATGAGAGCAGTCATTTCAGGTGTGATGCGAAAACGCAAACTGAAAGTGGAGCAGCTATCAGCCTTGGATCTGGCAACATTTGGCCATCTGATCTGTGGTCTGTATCCCTCAGAGATCAAAAGACTGAGCCCCTACAACCTCAGGTCAGCCAAATACCTCATGTGTATTTATACAGCTTCTTCTTCTAGAGCAACAACTCTTAACGATGATGGTAAAAGATAAAATGACTGTTAGAATTAATATAGAAGACTCACATTCAGCGATTCAATAAGTGAGTCTTCAAAAGCAACATTAGAGAACCAACACTATTCCAGACACAACAAAATGTCAGATAAATGGCATCAAAACAAAGAGGAACATTAACAAATATAAGTACTCTAAAGGGGTCAAATATTGCTAGTTTGCATCCAAGGTAGTAAGTAATTTGTGCACTACTTAGCAGTAATGAGCACCAGTAAACATTATGATGAATCTCTCCAGGGCCGTAACAGAAAGACTTTCTTGTGGTTTCAGTGAGTAATTAATTGATTTCACATCACATGCTAGCAGATGCTAACTAACAGAAGGCTGGTGCACATTTCTCAGCAGCACACAACATCATGAAAAACATTTTGCTTAGCCTCAGAGGAGGATAAAGTCCTGAATTCTTTCCCTCTAACTGCAGTATGGCTGTGCCGTTCCTGCGGGAGACATCCCTGCCTTGCACAGAACAGCAGATGGAGGCGTTGACAAGCCGTTTGTCCAGACCTGAGGCCTTTGGTCCAGTCAGCGCTTGGGGACCAGACGTTTTCACAGAAATTGGGACATTGGCAGGTACAGTCGAACATAATATCCCTGGGGGTAAGAACTTGTGATCAAATGTTTTTGAGTTGATTTTTCAAAGAGAAAGGAGGCTGTGAGGAGGACGTGACAGTTTCCAGATAGATAGGTACAATTAAAAATATCCCTGAGTGTATAAAAGTTTAGGAAAACTTTTTCCTTTGATTTGATGTGAGAAACATTAATTATCTGACAGCAGTTTGTTTGTGTCTCTGTCCAGTGGGCATAGAGGATATGGTGCTGTCAGCTCTGGTGCAAGAACAAATGGAAGGAATCACCCCTGAGGCCATCGTCCTGATGACACCAAAAAAGATGGCAGTGAGTTTCGCCAATGATTTTAGAGCCATGTTTACCCCCAGAATAAATCTGTATGTAGCACCAATGGCAAATTTGGTTCAATTGTTTAATTTTGAGAAAATATAACAATTACACTATTTTACAGTATAAAAGAGGGGAATCAGTGAAGCCATTTTCCTAGATGACATTCTGATAAACCAATTTTAGGAAAAGCATAGGTGCTAACTATAAATGACTAATGGCTGATTCCATTTAGCTGCTTTATTTTCAGGGTCCTTGTATTGTGCAGGTTATTTCACTGTCACACTGTCATGGCTCATTTATCATTAATTTTTTCTACATTTTTTCTACAAACCATAAATCAAGTCTTTATTGTAACATTGTAACAAAATAGTCCCAAAAAATAATTTGTTTTGTTTTTTCTTGTAAATTAGTTTCTCTTATTGAAGCTAGTCTACTTGAAAAACAACTTGACGATATTGAAAAAGCAGAGTGCACTGTTAAATATAGTCTTTATAAACTGGAAACGTATTAGTAACGGAGCAAACAGCTACTACCCTTGAAATTATACAGCATACACACATGTAATAGTGATGTGAAACAGCTGCCGTAAGGGACATGTAGAATATATGATTTGATTTAGAAAGGAGAATATGGACACTATACCACACATATTGTAGAGGTATACGTGATGTGTGTCGTGTTTAGAAAATGTTAAAATATGTCTTCACGCGGAGCTTCCTGTAGGTCTGAGTTAGACTTTGTGTCTGACAGGTGGTGTTTAGTGCAGTTCAGTTGTCGTGGCTGAGTGCGGAGCAGGCGTGGGCTGTCACCACGGAGCAGTGGGCAGAGCTGGACACTGAGCAGAGACACGCTGTTGGACTTGCTCGATATGAAGGCGACGTCCTGCTTGAGCAGAGAGGTGAGTCTTGAAAAAAATTAAGGTGACAACTTCCTCCTGTATAATAAGTTTGTTATTGTTATTTTATTTCACTGGGGAAGAATTTGTTATCATATACTTTTATAATGATTACACTTGTTTGTCTGCTTCCACAGGGAGAAACTCGTCTCCAGCGGACCTGAACACAGACAGCTTCACTGTACACTCACTGGCTCTGTGTCTCTTGTTATGGCTTATAATTTAAATGCTGGATAAAAATTAATTATCCATTGACCTCCCTTGGTAACATCATATTTTTACTTCAAATAAATATTTTGAAATGTTCTGTTTTCCTCTGTGTGTTGGTCCTTTAATTTATGCTGCCCTGGATTGTGCTCTACTGCACACGTATCACATTCATGTGAGCTATAAGCCTGATAGAATACAAATAAGTATATGTAGTTGTACCATGAATATTAATATTTTACAAGAGAATAAGAGGGAGCAATGTGATAAATCATGTTTGTTTGACAAAAGAAGTGGCTTTACAGGATGTGTAATCACACAAACACAATTGAGATTATATTTTATAGAATCATATTAAATTTAAAAATATCTTGAACCATTTCCCTTGAGGTATAAAACACCTTTGAAATCTCTCCCCCATTTATTTATAGCTTTGGTTGACTCTGTAATCTGCCTCCTTTAGGCCCGGGGGCCTCCATAGGAACCTTCTTTTGCCTACGAGGACCTAGTTTGCTAACTTTATTTTAGAAATGCTACAGAATTGATGTATGAATTCTTTCACAGCACAAAAACTATTCTACAAGAGTCTTTTATCCTTCTGGTATGTATTTTCTTCCCACCAAATAAAAAGGATATTATTGAAACTTCTCTTAGATATACTATAGTGCTATAGTATATTTAACAGTAGAATATTTGCACAACAACTGTGATAAAATAATTTCTGTTTATTTGTCGACATAGGTGATACCAATAATATTGATTTTTGCCTGCCTTGCTTTATCTGTAAGTCTGAGAGTTCATTTATTACTACTGATGCTCCTTCCTGCAGGTATTTCCCATTTCTTTAACTTGGTGCTACATTCCAGGTGAGAATAAAATACAACAATTACAGTTAACCTGTGCAATCGTATTACTGAGCTGGCATACTACATACTGGAACTGGTATACCCTAAGCAGTGGTGGACAGTAACGGAGTAAATTTACTTGAGTACTGTACTTAAGTACATATCCAGAGGATTTGTACTTTACTTGAGTATTAGATTTCTTTGGTACTTATCACTCTTACTTGAATACATTTCCAAGACAAATATTTTTACTTTTACTTGAGTGTTAATATCTAGGAAGGCTGAAAAGTACGTGTTACTTTAGGGTCTGCTCTTTTTTTTTCTTTCTAAAATACTATTGGACACAAGCTGTGTTTGTCAAAGAAGGAAACCTATCACAGTGCATGCTCTCCACTGGGATCTACGTAAAAGCGGAAATACGTCATCCCTCCCCATAAGGATATCACCAAAGTAGCCACGCTCTCGACTGCGTGTGTCAACACAAAACTGCGACAATGGCTGCATCAGATGTAGTTTTTTGTAAAGCAGTGATTCTCAACCAGTGGTCTGGGGACAACATTGGTCTTTGAGGGGGTTCCAGTTCCCAACTTAGCTAAATGATAGAGAGTTAGTTGGACGGTGCAGGTTCATTTGGTTACAGTTTTAATGACTGTTAATAAACATCTGCATCTGCAACATCTGCTGTCCTCCTGTGATCCCATCCATTTTATTAATTTTATAGGTGTTTCTGCAGGCTTTAAATAACTTTGTGGTTCTAAAAGCAAGCACATCAGTGCAGGTGGTTTCAAAGTTCATTCTCAGAAACAAGAGTTAAAAGGTCCTTAAATTCATTTAGAAAAAATTATAGTAATCATTGATGTGAAAAATAAGAAATTTACTCTTACTCTTACTTTTACTTAAAGTAAATTTAAAAGCATGTACTTTTGGATACTTAAGCACCTTTAAAAGCAAGTACTTTTTTACTCTTACTCGAGTAACATGTCGACTGAGCTACTTTTACTTGTTACGGAGTAAATTTTGACCAGTAGTATTTGTACTCTTACTCAAGTACTGGGGTTGAGTACTCTGTCCATCTCTGACCCTAAGTAGTAGGGTTGTAGGGGCATATCAGATTCAAGGTACACAGTGGTATGAAAATTGAAGGTTATTATACTACATACATTTGCATATCTTTATTGAATACTGTTGTATTTTTTTTATCAAGAAATTCACGTTTCTATCAGTTTTCATATCTGTCAGGACAGAATATTTTGTAAAATTAAAATAATAATTATAATAATTATGACTGATCCAAGAAATTGTGATAGAATTGTAACAGTTACCTTATTGTGAAAATGGAATACTTTTGCAGTCATACTACATAGTAAAACACTTTCAGCAAAACAACAAATGAACCAACTATTCAGTAGTAGTACCAGTGAAGTTACAACTTCAATGCACCAAATATCATGCTTACATATATTATATCTTAAATGGGATCCAGTGACCTAAGAACCTCAGTAAATTATTAGAGAATGTAGAACAAAAGAAACTGAATTACCAACCAGGCAGAGCAAGCAAATGCCCCGGGAAAAAATAAACAAAAACCCTGATCTAATGGGCGCCTGGGCAGCTCATGTGGGACATATTTCTAATTAATGTTAGGTTTAGCCATCAAATATCACAAACTGTCTGAAACACATAAAACCTGGTACCCGATAGTATTATTCCTGTAGTATCAGGAGAAGGCTAATGGTCTGGGGAAATAATGAAGCTGCCATGTGTAGTCGGCATTGTGGTGAAAACTATGAGGTGAGAGGCACACTGCACAGTGGGCAGGAGGAATGTCTGGAGGTCAATAGGTCCCCAAAACCAAATTGTTGCCCAGGGGCCCCAGACCAATAGGTTAATCTAGCCTGGAGCATCAACATCATTCATGAAACTTAAATTAGATTTCTTTGGTGAGACAGATGGATGAAACATTACAAATTCAAATTTAATTAAGTAAATGTATTGTTAGTAAAACTCAAGTTGTCTAACAGCTAACAAACAATAAAATGCTTTATAAACCAAGTATTTAACAATTGATTTTTGTGAAGTTGTAGCTGATATTTATAATAGTTTGTAAAAGGATTCATAAATGCTGTAGTTAGTTAATCTGCAAAAATTAGTTGGATGACCATTAAAAAGTTGCCACTGATGTTCATCCTTTACAATTGTTTAAAGGTACAATATGTGAAGGACTGGCCATCTGTTGAATTCATACTCAAAACAAATAGAGAGTAGCATATTACTAGAGCAGCCCTAACTGCTGTGTGAATTTAGCTCCTGCTAGCTAGTTAGCTCAGTTAGCTGTGTATCTAGCGGTTTGGACTGGGACCTCTGCGCACCAGGGAATGTTAATATTTATACTGCTAGCACAGGAGCTTTGGCCCAGAACACGCTGGTAATATCACTTAAAAAGAAACAGATAAAAAACTATTAACCCTCTGGGGTCTGGGGTATAATTGGCCGTTTTGACCATTTTTGATTTTACCATTATATTTCACCTTAAAAACAATTTCCCTTGCCTTGTTTGGTGTCATTATTTTCACCACAACCTCACATGTGTGACTGTACAGTTATTTTTTCATTTTGACATACTGTATTAACACAATGGACCTAAATTCACAAAAAAACATAAAATCCGAGTAGGAAAAAGTTAGTTTTTTTACTGTGAAAACCACAAATATGCTCAGCGAACCATTTTTATTACTTATAATGCAAATATATATTGTTGTTTGCTAAATCTGTGCATAAGTTTTTGAAATTTACAAATTTATATGTAACTATGTACATTTAAATGCAGGCAACGCCCCAGGCTCAGGTCTGCCTGAGCTCCTCCAGCTCAATGAAAAGCTGCACTGCCTGCTCCACATTCGGCACTCTCCTTGTTGTTTTGACTCATTAAACACAAAAACGACTCCACTACACACTAAACACACTACATAACACACTAACTATGCACTCCAAACACGCTAAATGTCACAAATCTCCCAACTCTCAAAACTCGCGATCTCTGTCGCTGCCTCTCTGACCGGCACTGCTGCTTTCACTTTTCCGCCCCGTCCCTTCCAAATCTTCCCCCCCTCCCTCAGCAACCAAATCACGTGATTTGCCATGTAATTTTGTGATTGGCTGGTGTGGTGCCTTTTTCCACCAATAGGAACATGTTTTTTTTGCTTGCACTTCCTGTTTGCGGACACGTCCGTGAGGAAAGCCCGATCTCTTTTCCGTCTCTTCCTGCACCAAACGCGCAGCAAACGTGACAGCAACGTTAGCGAAAAAGTGTGGCGTACATAATACATCGTAACTCCGGTTTTACTTGGCCTATCAACACGATTTAAAAACTGGCATATAGTTTGAAGGTTGCTCTAACACATAGAGTCAGAACGGAGACTCACAGAGGCTCCGTCTCGCTGCTACGTCATCTTAAATTAGTCACGTGATTTTGACGCGCCGGCGCGTCAATCGACCTCAGAGGGTTAAGCCTTCATTTGTGTGTATTCATAGTGTCAATGAGTTATCAAATAATGCGGTCTAATTTTAAATGTTAGAAAATAAATGTTGCCTTTCCAAAAGTGGACATTTATGTAGAATGAACCTAAAAGTGTTACCATATGTTCCTTTACTGTGTCTGTATAAGAACTTTCTAATAAAGACTGCATTTCTTGGTGACCAGTGACCAGCAGGTGGTGGTGTAGCAGCGCCGCTGGTCGCTGAGTAGGTGTTGCTGTAACGTCCCCACTTTGTCCACAGTCGTGACGTATTTCCTGGGGCTTGTACAGACCACTCAGCGGCACACCAGAGGGGTATCATGACTATTTATAACCAGCAATTCTCCCTTATCAATTTTTCAGTCGCTTCACCGTTCTGTCGTCGGTTCTAACACCGCGGTGAGAGACAACAACAGGCCGGGTCGAGCAGGATGTAAAAGGAAGCTGGTAAGTTGAGCTGAATGTAAGTTTCCCGTCTGCTCCGGTTTGTATTTCGTACTTGTTTGGGCTGCGCGGTCGCCGAGTTTGACGTGTTCTCGTCTTCAGTCCCACCGGGGACCCTGACACGGGACGGCTCCGGACTGCATGTTGTCCTATTGATCCCGGTTGCTGTCAGTTTGTGTGTATCGGCTCGAGAGGAGAAGGAGAAGAGGAGGGGGTCTCACTCACTCACACACACACATGCCGAGGTGACGTCGACTGCGCCGCGTCCGGTTACTGTGGTGGTTCCTGCGAAAAAATTGTCGTGATCCACACCGCTTCTCCTCCGTCGGAATGAGTAGTAACAATGTGAGGTCGGAAATGTTCGTCAGGGCTGGATGAGAGAGAGGGAAGAGGAATTTAAAAAAAAGGGGGAGGCACCTTTGAGACGGATCGGGTCAAGCCTACCGTGGTGTCAAGTTTACGTTAATCACGTCGCGGTACAGTTTCAGACATATTTGTCAAGCGGAGGGAGGTAGTCATCATCGGATCTGCTCCAACCGCCGCCGCCACTCCGACACAAATTATGACTAACTACGTGTTGTTGTCACGGACTTAACGCGTGAGGTGAGTCGACCCCAACGCAAACTCACGACTTTACTCCTATCAGCTGATATATTTAAACCTCTTAACTTCAGCTCCTAAACATTCAAGTGTTTGGCTGTAGAGGCCTGACAGACAGACAGAGACAGAGAGAGAAGTTTTCCTCCTTCCTGAACTGAAACTGCAGTTAATCTTTAACAGAACGTGTTGCTGTTTACACATGCAGCCTAAAAGTGAACTTTTTAATGCTAAAATCTGACCATGGAGCGCTTACGTTCCCTTTAGGAATGAACTTTGACATGAGAGGTGATCAATGCAGATCTGAACGCTTCGTTTGTTGCTGGACCTACCTGCTGTGGTCGTGCATTTGACTCGTTATCTGATGAGACACAATCCAGGCTGATGTGAATATGTTTTGTGAAAACCATCCTCTGCATAACTGAGCTTGGAGCTATTTATTGTGTAGAAATGAGGCCGTTTCATTGTGGTGACTGACCTCCTTGGGTTGTTTGTGCCTCCAGTAAGCTGTAATTTTGCTTCTCCAATGAGGCAATATTGAGCTGTTGATCATTATGGATAAACAAGGTTATTGAGCCCCGGGAATGTTTGTACTTGTGCCAAATGACAACTGAAATTATGTAGTGGAAGTATAACTTCTTGCTTGCACGGTTTGATAAGATGTTTAGAGTTTTAAAGGTGCACTTTGTTGTTTTGGCGAAGAAAAGATCTTCACTGACAGATTTTCTTTATCCCTAAACAAACCAAAGTCACTATTTCATACTATTTTACTTTGTTTAAATTATCCTTCTAGCATTAAACACTGGTCTGGGGATTAAATGTGCGATATCCAAATTGCAAGAAGATGCAATTATTTCTTAAAAGTAAAATGTAACAGCATTTTAATGAAATAATGTAGTGCTGCAGAGATTCCCAGGCCCATAATCTGGGCCAGACGTGTTTGTTTGGTGCAGACCCCAACTAACATCACATGGTCATGATTTTAAAAGTTTTTTCCCATTATAGATAAAAATTATGATGCGAAAATGACCTTTCCCACTAACTGTGAATGTTATCACTGTTGCAAAATCTGTCCCTTGCAATATGCTTTTTCCTGAACATATTGTGCAGCCCTAGTTTGTAAGCTCTTTAAGCCATTTAAGCCATTAAATGTTACATGGGTTGTATAGTTATATACCCATACAAATTCCCTCATGATAAAAGATGACAGCAAAACGCATTCAATACATTGTGTGTTATACATTAAACTATAGCTGTGATGTCCTAAACAAGAATGCAAAATTATGATTAAACCACTGGAGAGAGTTTGGAAGTTGCGACTCAGGAGGTAGAGCAGGTTGTCCACTGATCACAGGATTTGCAGCTAGATCTCTGCGCAAGACACTGAAACCCGAAAATGCTTCTGATTGTCAGGGCTGCACCCTGCCTGATGGCTTGCTGCCATCAGGGTGTATGTGTGTGTGCCTGAATGGCTTAATGAATAGCAAAACCTTCTAAAGGTTACCTGTTATTAAAAGCTTTCATTTAGAAGGTCAGACAATGTAACAAATGAGGTGTTGAAACAGAGAGATGTTTTTCAGTTTTTCATTATTCTAAAAAAAGGCTTTCATACTTGTAGTTTAAGGATCTGGATTCATACAACTTGTTGTATATTTCAACCATTTTGCATCCTGTTATTTTCACCTTTTACCTTACTTTGAGCCCCTGTGGACTTCCACTGTTTTTAAATATTTTGATTAATAACGCAATGAATCTAATTCAAAAGCAGTCTCCATCAAGGTCCTTCTGTAGAGATGTTTGAATGCCATCACAACTCCTTTTTTCTGTCATTCAGCTTTCAGTAAAAGCTTCGTGGCGTCCAGTTATAACGAGGAATCTGCAAGCAAGAAACATTTGTTTGTGCTAAATGCAGAAGTTATATGTGAACTGTCTTAAAAAAAAATTGATACTAAATCTATGCACAGTCTTACCGATCTACATATATAATCCGATCAAAATCCAGATCTGTAGTCAAACTTTTGCTGGTATATCACAGGCTTTTTATACTGTTTTAAACACATTAGACTGTTTGGGAATAATCAGACAACATCGTCAAGATTCATATTTGCTTTAAACCCTAATTTGCACTTCTAGAATAGGAAGTGTCGTTGCCATGATGCAGATTTAAACCTAATTGGGAAAACCAAATGACCAAACAATCCAAACACGTTAAAACATAGTCTTTGAGATAATAATGGCCTGAATGGTTAATTGGTTAATTATTCTAGAGACCATACTTTTTTAAAATAGAGACTTGGTGAAGTGTTGCTTCCTATACACCTCAATGACATGCTATAACAACCGTTGCTGGTAGCCCAATGCTATCGATATTAGAGAGAGATATTGACTTAATAAATGTCAGAATGTGAGAGCTGGCAGTAGAACACGATTTTTGAGTGTGAGGAAAGGGTCATGTGGGCTAAATGCGTTTGAGTTCATTTTTATTTCATTAAAATGTAAATAATGAACCAAAGATGTGTAAAGTGTTTCCTTTCTAAAACGTCCTGATGAGTTCAGTAATGAGGTGGGTATTATCCTTTGGGTTTAATGACACTTGGCTAATTATAATTTGGTTGTATTTTTTTTTCTCTGTTATAACTTCTGTTATCACAGTCTGACATATGGTATCATTTACTGAGGTAACACTAAAGACTACTCACAGCACCACGGTCTGCTCCTCCTTTGTCTCTCGCCAACAGTGAAGTAGTTGAGCAGTTGTTAAGTTATGGTGTGTGGTTTTCACGCTGACGTTAAAGAAACTGAGTGGTTGAGCGCCCAGATGAGGTCACAGACGTCGGTACTTAAAGTCAGAGTGTGTGTCTGGAAATCAAACAGAGGTTTGGGAACATTCACACTGTTGACCTGTTGCATCAAAGGACAGAGGACAAAGTTGAGTGAGTTATCCAACAGATTTATCTCTTGGTTTCCCACCTTTCTCATTCGGTTATTTTATGCAGTATTTTATGATTTAGATTAATTTAAATCTGGTTAATACTTTCATTATTTCAGACAAGAAGCATTTCGTGTTTGTCTTTAATTTCAATAGGAACTGAGATAGAAAAAGTAAACATGTAATTCATGTAGGGCGTGGATCCTTGCTTCTTAAATGAGGCAGATTTTTGAGTTCATAAAATAGGCTTAACTGAGCAGGAAGGAAGAATTAAAAAGGCGGCAGAGGGATTTGGGTGTTACTCAAGGTTGGCACATTTAAAGAGAGTTCTACTTTGAGAGACATGTCTGGCACTTGATTTGTTCCGCTTGGTTTAATAATCACAGTTCTTGTTTTTGAATATAGTCATTTCTGTTTTGAAGCCAGTCGTTATCCATGTTACTTATATAAGAAATAACATTTACCATTGAAACGCCTGACATGGATTAGCAGCTTGTCGTACCGACTCCCAGCCAGGCTGACCTGTAAGCTGGCTGATCTCTAATGACTCAGTCACCTGTAGTGTCACAACCCACTGAACCCTTTAGACATTACTCATCACTTTGCATTGGAAGCTTTTCACAAAAAGGATTTAGATTTAGATTTTGAATTGCTACTGCAGTATCACTAAACATACTGTGTATGTATAACAGCATAAATAAATGATGAATGCCATCGATAGAAGTGAGAGGGGATCTACAGTAACTGTATTTGTTTTAACAATGTATGCAAAAGAGGAAGTGATATTATCAAGGGAGATCCTTAAACTAGTGAGAAACCAGCCAGATGGGAAAATTATCCACCAAAGGGATTTTTACAGGAGCAGTAAAGTAATTCTTCTGAGAAGGCAGTTTAATTAATGAATACCAGATGAAGATCTATCACTGAAGCTTTAAATTTTGTTTCATTTTGTTGCATTTTTGCCTACAGATCTGTTGTTACTTAAATGCAAATATACACAAAACACTAACTCTATTTTATCCAACAAAATGTATTTTGAGTTACACATGCCAGTAAATATGTAGGTAAAATTTAAAACAAAATTCCTAGTTAAGAATGAATAACTGGTTTCCACAAATTGCCGTTAGTTAAATGTAACAGCTGAGCAAGACATTTGATGAGAATAAAGCAGATGTTCATTTGGAATCTATTAGTCTGTGTCTGCATTTCATGGAAAAAAACTTTTGACACAAATAAAAGGTCCTCAGAATGGAAAAAAATCAATATAACACAGCCCTTTTATAACCACCATTAACTATGGTCTCAGTTATAAACACAATTTAATTTGAGTTTTTCGACAATGTCACCCACATATGAACTTTATGAGCTTTGTAAAGAGCAAATTTATAGCAGGGTTGTTGTATTTGATTGTATTACACTGTATAGGTGTACCTATATATTAGTGACTATTGACTGGATTAAACATTTTTATGTACAACAGAAGGAAACAGACACACTTAAGTTGTTGATCATGGTTAAACCAAGACAGGAATAAGATGCACCAACATCGTCCTTTGAGTTTCTAAGCAGTGGATTGACGCCAGCTGGCAGCAAGTGACACAGATTATCTGCACCTAAAAGTCTTTCCAGAAGTCAATGCAGCCATTACCGCAAATTCCTTCAGTTGTATATGTAGCTGGTCAGACAGAGTGGGCAACAGTTTAGCTGGCAGCCAGCGCTTTGGGGATCTATGTACTTTGCCTTGTCATTGCCGTCTAGATAGATAAAATAGAGTAAAAACACTTGTATATTGAATTATACATCCAATTGGATGGGTATTGTAAATTAGAATTGGCTATAAATGCTGGTGTGCCGTCAATTTATGCTATATACTTGTATGTTTACAAATAACATTAAATAATACAAATAAGAAAAATATTGAATATTGTAGTATATTGAAATTACATTGAAAATAAGTGGGGATGTAACCAAGAAGGGTAACTAGACGGCATAAGAAATGTTTCATAGATCCTCTATTGATGCAAGGAGACTTTGCGATTTTTTTTAACCCTGCGATATATATTGCAATATGAAAAAATACAGGAATTTTTTAATGAGATTACCTGAATGTAACTTTGTTATGCTGCATTTCAAAATGAGAAGCGTTTATATTTCATATGAGCTCATTCATGCGTGCTTGCACCCTCCTAGAACTTCCATTCCCCATGCTGGCTTACTTTCATTTAAAAAAAATAAGTCCGTCTAATTTTCCTTCGGGTGCGGGTGGGTGTTGGTGACAATTTATAGCGGGTTGGCTCGGGTGCGAAATGTAATTTGTGCTACTGTAGGAAAATGGGTCGGATGCACTTTTAAGTATGGCGTGCACGGGCGGGTTTTTAAAATAAGACCTGTGCAGGACTCTGCTGTGTGGTACCGACGTAAATCGTCAAACAAATTAGTTGTGTTACCTCTCGTTGTGGCAATAGATGCAAGGCACTGCCGACACAGAACATGTTTGGTCAATATCATCCTTCTTGTAGCTGAAATAATTCCAGATAACTGACGTTGCTTTTCTTTTGGGCACCAAGTCTTAGTTTTGGTGATTTTCTCTTGTTCGTTGCTCATTTTTCAATGTTGTTACCAGCGACTAACTCCTTGTGCAGGGGTGTGGTCTGCTTCAGGACACTGATTAAGAACTAATGTGATTGGTGGATCGCTGCACATTGTTTGTCAGGTACCTTTGAAATTAGATGAGTTCATTTGCCTCCTACATCGCAGGAACTGCTATGTGACTATTGCTGAAACGATATATCGTGCAGCCCTAATTTCTACCTTTTGGTTGTTTTTATTTTTAATTCTTGTGTCTTTTTTTTTTTTTTCGGACAATATTATTTGAACTTTTCCAACCCTAACCTGTAAAACGCACCAGGATAAATCTGTTGTTGTCTCTCTGCTGTTGTAAATACCCATATCTTTTTAAATTAGAAAGTGAAAATAGAAATGGCCTACAAGTTCCAAACTAACAATAGCATAGCTACCAGTGCTGTAAAATGAGAATTGTATCAAATCTGTATATGTGGTGCTTTATCCAGCAGCTTGAATTGCATTGAAGTGAATTCGGCTGGAGTATTTTTAATGTGAAAGTCTTGGTAATGATACACTAAAAGACTTTCTGAGTGCAGAACACAAACGTCCAAATACCCCACATCACAACTCGCATAATTTTTGCGTCCCTAGGGAAAGTTTGAGGAGCTTGTTTGTTTGGACTGAGGCTTAGTGGCACAGTGAGTCAAGTTTGAGTATTTTGTTCATAAGATGACTAACGTAGGCGAACGGGTCATTATAGAAGGCTGTAACACTTGGAAAAAGATGAGAAACCCTGTCCCATAGTTGAGTGGAATCAGGAGAACAAATGTGAGTGCATACAGTAGGAAACATAGAATAGGAGCATTGTATTCAGTGCAGTCCAGTCAGCTCTGGGTTACAATAGAGTTAGCACTTTGGATAATGGTCTCAAGAGACTTATGGTGCAGCTGACACTTCTGGCTCGATAACAACAGTTTAGAGGCAAAATTGTATCAGCAAACAATTACACCATGAGCCGAGATCTGTCTCTGCTCACTGTGGCTACAATAGCTATATATGAACTATTGCTTTGTCTTATTCAGAAGATTGTGTTTTAGATGTTTTCTTACACCCACACTCTGATTGTAAATTGTAAATGTGTGCTACACTTTCTCTGACACTTTGAGACTATATGTTCTCTCCTTGGCCGCAGTCATTCAGCCACTGCTGCCTCAGGCATTTAAACTCCACCCGCTACTGGCTGCTTTACCTCGTAGTGAGACTGCTGTGATCCCCTCAGCATCCAGGGCGTAGTCTATTTTTCCAACCGCATCTCTCCCCCTTTGCCGCTGAACCAGTGCACCTAAGCATTTTCCTTTTGCAATCTACCGTTTACACCCATGGGAGTGTAAACGCCAAGATCTGCTGCTGTTTGTCTGACCACAACACCAGGTCCAGCCTTGACATCCTATTCGCTTCTTCCTGTGGGTTATAAAACAGAGTTACTATACTTGCAGTTTTCATTAGTTTTTATTTTCATTTGGTTTTTAAATTTTTATTTTAATTGAGTTTAGTTTCACAGTTCCAGAGTGGGTTGACTCACTTAAGGTTAGTTTGTTAGATTCAGCATTAGTTGTTATTTGTTTTAATAAAGTATGGGTCTATTTATCAAGGTCAAGATTTAAGAAGTATAGATATTACAATACTTTACACTTTGTGAAGGCAATTTGTTGACAGTCACGCAGACATCTGACTCTGAAATATATGCAGCAATGCCTCCTCATGCTTGCTGTGTTGACAGATTTGACTTTTTAACACACAAATTAAATTAATACTTTTTACTGTATTTTTTAAGATTATTTTTGAGATAGTTTTGGAAGTACACAATAATGTTTCAGTTAGCCTCTCCTTTAGTCTAGTTTTCATTTATATTTTGAGTTGACCCTTTTTTTCCAAACCTAGTTTTAGTTTTAAGTTTGATTTTATTTAACTTTGATAATCTGGTTATCAAACAACAGTATATAGAAGGGCTGTAGTCCGTCCAGTCCAGAGTCCAAGTTTTTCCTATTGTACAAAATAAATATATAACTTACTGTTGTTTGGCTTCATTTCAGCACGTCAGCGTTGAGTTACATTGAGCTTATTCCTGACTTCCTCTTTATTCTACGGAACATTGAAGCAACTGCAAAGGGAGGAACAAAACCTCAAATTTGGGTGTTCTCAAATTGTTCTATTGTTTGGCCTCATGTGAATAGAACCAATCACAATGTTTGTGTACAACACCGTCCAGGTAGAACACTCATGTGTCAAGTGGCTAGCTTCTTCTTTGATAATGTTATTTAAGAGTATGCATCTCTTACACTTTTACTAACATTAGGTTGGTGATCTAATTGAGCTTTTAGGATGTCAATTTTCTAAAGTCAGTGGCCTGAGTATACCCAAAACCAGCAGTTAGTTCAACATGAGATGTTGCTGTTTGGTACATTTGTGTCATCATTGACGCTACCAGAATACATCTTTACATACAGTATATGTCTTTAAACATCATTTTTTGACGGTCATCGTGGATCACAAGGAATGACTCAACCGTGATCTACAGCAGGCTTTCTAAACTTTGTGGATATATATATAAACCTGCTGTGCTTTCTTCTCCCTTTTTCATGCTAGGTGAGCTGTGACTGTCCCCTTCTTTGTCTCTCTCTGTGCACCTGCATGCACCGCGGGCAGCCCCGGCCTGTCGGAGAGACGCTGCGCTCAGAGACTGTGCTGCACTAGGAGAAACCCATGGCTTTTGGCCCTCCATCTTCCTCCGTAGGCCGCAGGCTCAGGCTGCTGGAGGTGCTACTTGGGCCTCTGTTGGTCTTGCTGGTGTCTGGGCTGGGACCAGTGCGTACTGAGAAGGTCTACACAAACACATGGGCTGTCCACATACCTGGAGGTCAGGAGGAAGCAGAACGAATTGCCGCCAAACATGGGTTCATAAACTACGGACATGTAAGTTTAAAGATTTTTTTTATTTTCCTGCGTTTGCAGAGTGATATTGTTCAGACATGTTGAAAAAAGAACCAAAGCACTTTAAGTTTAGGGATCATACATGGGACATATGTAAAAAAATAAAGCCAACTAAAGTTTGACTATTCAAATACGACTCTTAGGCTTCCTGACAGGCGGTGAGCTTGCTGCTAGTATACACAGTGTGCCCTTTGTGTCTGACTTGTTAATTTCTTACTGTCTATCAATATATGGGTGTGTGCATTTATGATCATTATCAGTTATTTATGATTCTTTAAGATCCTGTTATTGGGCGGTCCCCGTCATAGTACAGTAAGTCTTCCCTTTTTTCCAATGTTTCATCTTGTTTTCCACTTTTTCCATCCAAGCACAAAACACCAGAAACTTTAACAGTATTATAGTAACTCCAAATCTTATTTATCTGATAAGTCTGTTGAAAAGCCATTGTTCAGCCTGTTGTGGATATGTAGTGTGTGATTGGGGTAAAGCCACTAAACATGTTTTCAGTGCTTCAGTGGGATCTTGGACAGCTCATTCAGTTGCATTTGAAGTGTATTGTTGCAACACTGGTGTTGCAAGCTTTTGAACCAGTCAAACATGTTACGACAAAAGACTTTTCTTTCCATCATTGTTGTTTGCTTGTTGGTGAACAGGTTACAACAATATTCCAAAGTTGGGAACAGATTACTGAAAGCTACTAAGGCTGAACCAATAGTTAATTACTTTTAGTGTCTAAATTCAAGAAGGAGCATGCATTGAGCATTTAAATAAATAATGGGACGAAATGCTGATGCAACACTGAAAAACGGATAGGAATGCTAGATTTCTGTGAAACTGTCGCGGTCAACATGGACTGTAAACACTGCAGAGAAAGTTGAAGAGTAAACTTTGCAAGAGCGAGGTCAGCCGTGTGGGTGTGCACCGAAACTTGGATGAACTGCATGATAAAATGACCCTTTCATTCAAGGCAAAGCATTTTTTTCTCTCTTTATAAAGTCACACAGTTCATATATATCTCAAAGCATCTTAATCAAATTGACTGGATAAGAATTCCAAAAAACGTGCTGTACGATTGTTATCTCCTGGCTGTTAAAGCTGGAGCAAGTAGCTGTTGTCGGACACAATCCAAAATGTTCTAATTAGCAGCAACGCTCAAGACAAATTATTGTGCGAGTTTCGCAGTAACCAGCCTTTGTGGGGGGTCGGGACAGAAAGCAAAGATGCTGTAAATTGTAAGGGTTGGACTGATTTAAAATACATTTTTAGTCTGCTAAAGGTGGTGCTTCCACCTTGAGCCAGGTTTCAATTATTAAGATCTTCTGCCCATAGCTTTTAATGCACAGTAGGTGGGCGATGTACTAATAAATATTTACTGTTTGCTTCAGTGACATCTTTTATCATTTCATCTGTGACCTCAGTGCAAACTGATTAGCTAACTCGTACTTTAACATTGTCACGTCCTGTCTTGACATTTTTATTTATTTTTTTTTTCAGTTCAGTCTTCAGAACAACCTTTTTTTGTGTCTTTGTTATCCATATAGAGTCTTCTTCATCTTGTTTACTATTCATAACGCAAATCTTATTTTGCTGACAGTCACTAATCCTGATAAAAGAGGAGCAGGTTGTTTCAATTCTATAACAAAAGTGCCTTTTTGGCTTTTGACCAGCACATTTTGAGAAATGAATGTTGATCTTGGTGTTGGATGTACTTACTTTGTACTTAACCTTTCCTCTTTCAACCACAATCTCTTTAAATGAGTATCAAAATGTGTGTCCAGTTGATTAAATATATCTGGATTGATGTGAAAACTGAGCAGATGTTGACATTGTTCTCATCAGTGATTGACTACTTCAATTATGGCTGTTTTAGGACCATCTGCTCCTCACAACTTGTTGGTGGACAAAAATATATTTAAATAGAAATGTGTTGTTTTTTTTCATAATAGAAGATATACCTTAAGACTCTAATTTTGATTGACTGATGTTTATATACAAAATGAAGACAGTTTTCATGTGCATTTGCAGTTTTTCAGTGAGGGAAAAATACCATGCACCATTTGGCCTCACTGGTCTTGACCAGGAATGTCACTTGTGCTGTGAATCACTGCAGGCAGACTAATGAGTAATCCTACACACTTAAATCCTCACACTATGTATTGCCTGTGGACAGCGAGGAATCCAGACGCAGCAATAACACCCATGTTCTTACAAAACTGCGCCCCAGAGGCAATGAGTATCTGTGTGGTTTGGCTGATCCCAATACTTTATTAAAACTATTTTATGATATGAGGGAGTGAGGGAAAATGGACCATTGTGTCTGACCAGAACTAGCTTGATGAGCTAGCATTTAAGATGGAAAACTGAACAGGGTCTAAGGAAGCAGTCTTAATAAAGTCCGCTAGAGAAACGCTGAGTAAAGCCTTGAGCTCTCTTAAATCTGAAACAAAAACAGATGTTCATGGTTTTTACTCTAAGCAGGTATTCTTTTCTATTAAACCTGCGTCATAAGTTAGATCCCTGATCTGGCACACATTTGCGTGCTGCTGAAAAAGTGGGTTAAGATAACCCAGTTGGGACCCAACATATCGCCAAGGAGATGAAGCCAAAAAAGCCCGACCTGACAGAGTGTGTGTTTTGTAGAACTAACTATAGACCCAACTTTGTGCTGCTAAGGCTTCCGAATATTACCTATGGCTTGATGTGCATGCGTTGGGCTACTGGCACCAAATTAAAAAGTAAGTTTGAGAAAACAGAAATACATGAGACAGAAGAAGGGAATAAGTTATTCTTCCACTTGAGGAGTCTCATTTAGTTTTCAGATGAAAAGTAGAGTAATAAAGTTAATTAGAAAGTATAGATAAATCACCATCAACTTCAGACTGGGTCTGCTCTCATGGTCTTTGTGCCATAGGAGTTAAGCGCAGAACTGATGAAGTCAATCAACAGAAGATGAATTGGCAACAATTTTCATAATAAATGTAAGTAATTTTTATAGAAATTCCAGCTTCTAAAATGTGACATTTTTGTGATCTCCTTTTTAGATGGTTAGTTGCACACAATAAGTAAATGAAAAATGGACAATAGTCTTGTTCAAGGAGAGATCACACTCTTGCATGATGAGTTGTCTTTATTGTCAAAGTCATTCGAATAGACTTTGACTTTGGATATACTGCAAAATCTTGCTGGCAGTTCCTCTATGTAAACTCCAGACTCCTCTCTTCAACTCATTCCTCTTTCCATCCTCTTCCTGCAACGTCTCACATCTAATTTTAGAGCAAGACTTCTCCTTGAACAAGACTTGTGTTCCTGGTAACTAGAAGGATCTTATAATTTAACGAAAAGGTGTATCTCAGTAGGAAATGTTTCAGACACAAATACAGACACAATACCTCATGTACTGTCAGTGGCAAAAATAAGCACTTTAACTGCATGTAACATTAAAAGTTGCAGTTGGCCCAAAGGTTTACGTTGCAATCTACTTGACAGATTCCAAAACTTTGGAAAGTATGGATCATTTAGAAAACAGCACAATTGAATTCAGGACCCCATACAGAATGCTGGAAATTCCCTTTAAAGTGCTTACAACACACAACCACATAGCCTACACCTATTCACATGCATATTCAAACACTGATGGCAGAAACTGTCATGCGAGGCTGTGACTTTCTGTTTTGTGGACAACCTGCTCTTCCGCCTGAACCAGTTTTTTTATTTCACTTTTGGATAGGGATCGACCGATATGTATTTTTTAGGGCCGATGCCGATTTTTTTTCATCAGCCTTAGCCGATGACCGATACGGACTGCCGATTTTCTTGAGCTGATATTTGGAACCGATACTACTTTTGATCCCTCAATTTGCGTCATAAAAATTACATAATGATGATAAAAAGTGTTACGAGTCATAATTTTAAAATAAGGAACATTTATTGAAAAAATGTGAAGTAGAACAAGAACAAGTAAACAATATTTAACAAATATTAAAAATGGGTGAGGTAAAACAGTGCTCTGTGAAATGCTGCCACACTGGACTGGTTTTCTGCTCGGCCATTTCTTGCAGCGTCTCCAGCAACACGAAGCTGCCTGTGGACACCTGTCTGTAAATAATGCCAGATCGGCGAACGCAGCAGCCCGCAACGGCCGATGCCGATACGCGTAAAAAACGCAAAAATCGGCCGATAATATCAGCCGGCCGATAATATCAGCCGGCCGATGTATCGGTCTATCACTACTTTTGAAAACTAGTTTTAAGTTGCAGCCATAATTAAGATGACTTTGGCTTTCAACACTGACTTTAGGGGGCATTCTACTGGGCACATAAATTCTGACGACATGACATCGCCATGATAAACAGAGTAAATGACATGGAACAGTCACATCTGTTATGCCCCTCGGTCTGTTATCGATGCATTCTGTTCATTAACTTTGAAAGGTGAGGTATAACCACAAGTAATGGCCGCCGTGACTGCATTCCAGTTTACGTCACTGCTCATTGATTAAAATGAAGCCATTACGTTGGAGCTGGAAACAAACAAATCTGTTAAATCTGTTTTCTTTTTTGCCTAAAGCTGATGGAGGGGAATGAGAGTTGCTTTGTGAGCTATGTGTGGGCCAGGCATGGTGACTGTGAGCTGTGGGGCTGTGCATGGCGCTCTGCGTCTGGCTCTGCTGGTGTGTGCAGGTGTTTGAATTAGGCAGGAGAGCTTGAGGGGAGGATCAAAGACTGCAGCTGGGCAGGTTTTACTGCTCTGATGATGGTTGTTTTTTTCATTCTACTCACTCTGTGGCATCAACACACCCAAAACACATCAGATTTTAATGTTCCTCCATCATGACACATGGTGCATGCAATCAGTAAGTGTGTACACTCGTTTTTGTCAACAGAATAATTAAGAACACAGTTTAAAATGTATGTTGCGCTTGGAGATGATTTTGCCTTAATGGTGAGAAAATATTTATATTCTTTTTAATGTTTTGAACTACAGAATTAATCCAGCTGATGTGTAATGTGTCTTTATTTTCTTGTCATTATAAGGGCTGCAACTAATTCTTATTTTCATTATGTATTACCCTCCCGATAATTTTCACAAATCATTTTTAAGATTTAATAAATTGATCAGAAAATGGTGATAAATGCTGGTCATTATTTCATAGAGCACACAATGATGCCTTTTAAATAGCTTTTGTTTGTCTGACCAACAGTTTAAAACCCATGGGTAATCATTTTGCTCTAATTTTATGATATGATAAGCATCAAATCATCACTTTTTTTTCTTGAAAAATGACCTAAACCAGAAATTGTTTATTTTATTGTTTAATTCAATAAACATTTTTGTTGATCGGCTAATCCTTTCAGCTCTGGTCCAAATATTAATTTGATTAATTGCTCAGTTAACTCATTATCTTCATTACTTTTCTATTTATTTAACTTACTGTCTTGCAGTTTTTGTCTGTTAATATCGAGCATTACATGAGAAGCTGAATGGGTAAGAAATGTAAGTCTATAAAGATAACTTGGTGAGTGTGAAAGATTGCCCGTAATCTAAAAGCTCTGCCACATCATGCAAACAGTCGTCCTTCGGGTGCCGTTGAGCTGTTATCTGCGGCCGCCTGTTGTCTTTAGTTTCACAGTTTGGCTCGAGTCATCCCTGAGGATGCTTTTATTTAATTCAGCATGTTAAATCAGCGGCAGCCTTCTGACTGGCACAACATCTTAGGAAAGTAGTTATTTTCAACTGTTTAGTGTGGTTTCTCCATTTGAAGCGTAGCAGTAGCAGAATTGCTGCCTGTTGGAAGATTTTGAAACTTCAATCAGACTCACTGTGACATAAATGGTTTGCTAGCGGAGCTGCACCATCTACGTTTGGGAGTGATACAGCAATGTGCTTATGTGAAATAGTCAGATTGCCGGATGCGCAATGTCAGGTAAGGCAAAGTCCAACATGTCATGCTAAAACTCTTTTGCTGCTTAGCTGGAAAGCAAAACTGGCAGGGTTCTTATTTTCCGTGACATATCTTCAAGAGAAGTCTTTCTTACTTGGTCTGATCTAAAGCGTAACTCCACCCACATTACACATTAAGATGTGTTGACAGCTCTTGAGGAGTACCACTCCATACATGTAATTAGTAGAATAAAGCCTTTTGTTGCTCTATAGGAAGTTACCCTTTAAAGGTTCTTGGATACATAGGAGTTTGTTGTTGAGTGATATATAGGCTCTGCATACACAGCGAACCACCAGTCACAATCATTCTCAACCAGTTTATCAACAAAAGCAGGGAATGATTTGATGAAATGTATTCCACTCCAAAAACCTCTCCGTCATTCTATAATGATGAATTCTTTCCAAATACAACTATTCATGTTGAGGAGAGTAAATTACATTGCAGAAAAACAGAATACAGCAATGTCACGTTTTTCCAGTACAGTGCCCTATTTGCTAAAATGTATTTTCCTCCCTCTTTTTTTCATGTTTTTAAGATTAGGATCACAGATCCACTGGTTGATGTGTTGCATCTGTCAGTCTAGTGTTGGGAGCCAGAGCTTACTTGAAGCCTATTCCTTTTCCCGTCACAACTAATCAGTCAGGGTGAGCTAGTCGGTGTGACAGTGGTGCTGGTTGTTTGTCAGTAAGGAAACTTTAAGGCAATGTTGCTTGACAGGAGCAAATCATGTTAAACCTTGATGCACTCTTAAGTGCCCCAACTGTCTCAGTTGAGTAACACACCCTCCATTCACTATCCCTTACTTGGATGTTGTATGACTTTAAAGTGCCTCCCCTTTTCTTCTCTTTACTGGTAAAGGAGATGCAATAGATGATGCCTGTATGGATTATTAATATTAATGTACCTTGGATGAAGCGGCCTGTCTGTTTTTAGACAGTACACCTCTAACTTTGACTCTGCTCCTAGATTATGGGGCCATTTGAGAACAAGGGGAATAATTAAAAGTAAGTTAAAGTAATAAAATCAAGAAACGGCTGACTCACACACTTGTAAATGGGTATTAACTGCCAACTTGCATCTCCTGATGGTTATTTTACATTTTAAAGACCTTTTCTTGCCCACATCATCAGACTTGCGCTGCAGTTTTTCAAGGGGATCTTAGATTTTTGGTGCTACGTCTGGTCCAATTGCACCTCCATTACAGTGATTTTTAAATAAATTGTAAAATGGGATTGGTATAAGTAGTACGAAGTGATTTGATAAGGAGGACTGACACAAGTTAAATAAAGCTTAAGAATCATTAGAGTGTAATCTGTGAATGGGATCAAACGACCATACGATCAAAGGCTTCATTTAAAAAATGTATTGGTTGTGGTTGCAGCTACAACAAAGCGGCTCTCTTTTGTTTGATCTGTTCAGCTCGACGGCTGGTGAGACTGCATAGATAGATGATTTCTTTTTATATTTTTTTAGGTCACTTGTGTTTTGGAACATTGTGCCTTTCTGTCTGTGGCCTCAGGCTTTCACCATCTCCTCCATCTTGAATGCAGCTCATGAAAGTTTGCTCATTGGTGATGAGGCTTACTGTCGCAATGCTTAACTTGATCTTTGCAATGTTGCACTGCAACTTTCTGCCTCGACCTTTTGTTAAGGGATTCACTGTGTTTTACATTCTAATTTACATTTTGGAATAACCCATCAGCCTAAACTACTGTCATTGTAGAGCTATAAAGTAAAGCTGCGCTTGCATAAATCTAACACCTTTTTACTTTTGTGGTTAACACAGTATGGTCATTTACCTGAAGAGAGCTAATGTCATGAGGAAGTTTTGCATAAAGGGTGTCAGAGCATCATTTCAGAGAAAGCCTTTTTGTTTCCTGCTTCCTCGTCCTGGAATATGAAACAGGTTCCTGGTGTTCTTTCATGAAATAAATGATATAAAATGTGCGGGACGCTATGTTTGAGGGATTCAAAATACATCTCTTATTTTTTGCTCAGAAGCCCTCTTTGATAGTTCACAGCCAGAGGTGCAAGAAAAAAGGTGATTGATGAATAAATAACTCTTTCTATTCCTACGCTCACTTCAAAGTTAAATCTCAGAAGAAGCGTGTCACTTCCCTTCTTGTGAAAAGTGGTTTCTATTGCTGGTGTGGGATAAACACTGCTGTGTTCGTACAGCTATTTTGGAGGCCGACATGCCTTCATTGCATGTGAGAGAGGATTGTGTTTGGCATACTGTGCCGTCAATGCTCTCTATTGGCACTATCTCAGCCCATTTCTGTTATCTAATGTGCTGATTTCTTCCCTCTTTTGTGAAGTGGTCAGACCCTTTAATGGAGATTATTAATATTCTGTGCAGCACAAGATTAAAAAGGAGCAAACGAGACGGATATTATCTGATGAAGTACATGAAATGACACTGTCCTATCTGTAACTCATGCCACGGCGCTGCACTCAAAGGCAGCCTCCTAAAGAAGTCCAACTTTAATCTAGCCCATAGTTTCTTAGGGGTTCTAAAGATATGGTGCAGGAATTAACTTCTAATCTCCACATTCTGTTGGTTTTCCCTTGTACTTTATACAGGCTGCTTTAAAAGAAAACTCCCAATAGGTCCTCACAATATCAGTTACTAATGATATATTTTACCACATACCTTAGTATGGACACAATGTGGTATATTTTAGTGTGGCTTTTACTACTTTTAGATCGTATTAACAAGCAAGAACATTTTTTTAAAGGTATTTCTCTCAGTAGTGTATGAATTAAGTAAACAGATTCCTGATAATTTATTTTACTTGGCTATCACAGTCATTAAGCTATTGTGCATCATCTACAAGCCTAGAAATAATAATGTTTTGGCATAATTACATTATTGAAATATCTATTTTTTTTTCCACTGTGAAGCAGGATTAATATGACTTCTGCCACATTTACATCAATATAAGCAGGCATATAAAGGTTTTTTTTTAAAGTGGGTAACCCCTCCTAAAAATAAAAGTATCCTCATTGCAGGAAACGAGTTTGGCTTGGGTATTATTCTTTCTTTTTTTGTTACATGCATTCTGTGTAAAGTCAGTAATTTTATTAACCTGTGTTGTCAGTGCTGAACATTTCAATTATTTGTATTGGTTTGGTTGAATAATGTGGTTTAAATGAGTTTTAGTGGAGGAATGTTTTGTTGACTTAACAACACAGTATGTCATTTCTACCACTAGTGGTCTCTCAGCCAAAGCAGTGAAGTCAAGTCAAGGCAAGGCACGTTTATTTGTATAGCACAATTCAGACACAAGGCAACTCAAAGTGCTTTTCAGGAGCATACAGATTACATTGAAAGACATTAAAAATGTCATTAAGACATTAAGAAACAAACATTAAGACAAGTAAGTTAAGATAGAAAAGGTTTAAAAGAGACAAGACTATAGAATAGAGGCACAATGCAGTTCAAAGGCTTGAAATTGCTTCAGTTAAAAGCAGTGGCAAACAGAAATGTCTTTATTCTTGATTTAAAAGAGGTGAGAGTTGGAGCAGACCGGCAGTTTTAGTGGAGTTTGTTCCAGATTTGTGGTGCATAGTAACTGAATGCTGCTGCTCCATGTTTAGTTCTGACTCTACGGACTGAAAGCAGACCGGTACCTGGTGATCTCAGAGGTCTGGATGGTTCATAACGTGGCAGCAGATCAGAAATGTATTTTGGCACAAAACCATTTAGGGCTTCATAAACCAACAGCAGGACTTTGAAATCTATTCTTTGATAGACAGGAAGCCAGTGTAAAGGTCTAAGAGCCGGAGTGATGTGATCTACTTTTTTAGTTCTTGTTAGGACTCGAGCAGCAGCGTTCTGAATCACCTGTAGCTGTCTGATGGAGTTTTTAGAGAGTCCTGTAAAGACACCGTTACAGTAGTTGAGTCTGCTAAAGATAAATGTGCGGACAAGTTTCTCTAAATCCTGTGGTCTTACCTTTGTTTAACTAAAGAAAACTCTGACACATCCAATCATTGATTTGTTCAATGCATCTACTCAGCGTTTGTATGGGATTATAATCCCCTGGTGATATGGTTATGTAAATGTGTGTGTCATCTGCATAACTATGGTAGCAAATTTCATTGTTTTCCATTGTCTGAGCTACAGGGAGCATGTAAATATTGAATAGTAGAGGCCCCAGAATAGAGCCCTGGGGTACTCTGGGAAACTTGGGGAAACTGCTTAGGGAAAACAAAAGAGCCAGTTTGTTACATCGTGAAATAGTTTACCTTTGCTGATGACAAGCTACCTGACCAGACCCGGGGAGAAATGTTCACAGCAGTGAGTTAAAGTTAAAGTACATTTATAAAATAAATGTTTTATTTCATGAGGATTTTACATGCACTTTCCTGTAGAGAATGGTGGCTTGTTTTAAAAGTGCTGGTACTGGAAGTACACAGCTTTTCTAATCTCAGTTCTCTTCACTTTGTCATAAAGTTGTTACTTTTTTATCTCACCTGCAAAAATTGGTAATTGTTGAAGGTCTAGCACTATATTACTCTCAGTCAGACGTCTGTAGCAGATAGGATTGTGTAAACTGCAACACCGCAATTTAGGAGGCTGTTGGTCCTGCCGGAGTTGCCTGATAAGAGCTAAATTATTTCTGACCCGTCTCTCAGTTGAAGCTCCATCGCAAAGTACAACCACTGTGAATTGGAAACACCAGAAATGGGAGGCTGAAAGTATGGAGTCCATAATTGGACTCTGGAGAAGTGAAGCAATTAACTGTGGGGAAATAAGGGGGTTGAAGAAATTTGCTGGAAAATCATCAGAGAGAATATGATTGGAGCGGAGATGAGGGGAGGAAAAGCTGCCTGCTGTGCACCGAGAGGAGCCTCTCTGCATGATTTGTACAATCCCACACAGGTGCTGCCTCTTTCTTGTGCTGCAATGCCCCCAAACAGAACGAGACACATCGATACTTTTATAAACCTTATCAGGAATTAAATCCACGCCTCTTCGCTGGCGTTTCCTGCTTTGTATTAAACTGTGAAATAAACTTTTGAAATGTCACAAAAACTTAGTGTTGTTCCTAGCAGCTGCATTGAGATGATTAATAAGTTTTCCTCAGCACAGCCGTGTCAGTAAACACACCCACATGAAAAATGGAAATAGCCTTTCAGGAATTAATTAATATTGAGCACATTATTGCTCATTTATGTCAGCTGATATTTGCAATATTTTATGCTCTGAGCATGGAAAAAGAGATGTGCTTTATGATGATCTAATGTAAACACTAAAGGAGCCATAAACTAGGGAAGCACAACCCATTTAATATATCTGAGATGTGGTGAACAGATCATTCATAGCCTGCCTTTGCAGCAAACATCACTTAATCATTATGAATATGATGAATGCTTTTCATCTCTAAACGTTAAACACTTCTTTTGATGACGAAAGAAAACACCCAGTGCCAGTCGAATAACTTTTTCTGCAATATTAATACATTTTTTTGGAAGATTCAATCCTCTCTATTCACTCTTTTAAATCATAAATGATGTATAGTTCATCTCACACAAGCCTGGACAGAAACCAGCTATTGACCTGGCATCAGTTTTTCCATCCATCCATGATGTTACTATACCCAGAGGGCCTTTCCAGGGTCCTTGAGTCAAACATGTGGCTGAAACACACCAGCCATATAGATTACCGTCCCTAAATATTTGATTATGCTTAAGCATGTTTTGTAAGCTGGTTTAGTCGTGCAATATCTTCATAAATCTTTAACGGACCACTCTGTGGCTCTGCCCTACCTCAGCCAATGAGAAATGATGGCTCTAACGGACTGTGCAACCCTACACAGCAAGCGTAGGATGTCCCTTTAGAGATGGCGCAGCTTTTGAAGTGCACTAATGATAACGCTGCAAACAAAGCTCAACACAGTGAAAACTGTTGGATGTGGGCCCTTGTTTGGACCCATTAAGAGGCTCTGCGTTTCATCTAAAGAGGAACTTATCGTTCCTCATCTCTGTACAGTTGATCCGCAGCAGAGTGGTGCATCTCTGCTGCAGCGCCTTTGGTCCTTATGTTGCTGTCAGTGAGAGAGCCTCCTTTTATTCCACACTGTGCAACCTCTCTCTCTCTGAGCTTGACCAAATCTCACTTCATCTCAGCTGCTCAACTTTGAAAGTTAATGAAGTGCAGAGATCGACTTGTCCTGTTAGCATTGCTGGAGAATTGTGTGTTGAGGGGAAGGACTTTGGAGCCAATAAACCTGAAATGAAATCCTGAACCATCACCGGAAAATAGTGAAAGCAATCCGGGCGCACTGGGATCCGCAAGGTTTGACTTTGTATTTAAACATCGCAGAATAACACCACATGCCTGAATACAAGCACTTTCTTCTACAGAGCGGTGAGCCATCACATCAAAGCAATGGTGCAGCAAATTTAAACTTTGCCTTAGGAGCGTAAATAAATTCTGCTCGATAGACCGACGTTCTTGTTGTCCTCCTATTTGCACTAAGGCTATTATGCTGAAAACGTAATAAACATGAACAAGGCCATGTCATGACAGTTTTTTATTGGAATTGTGTCTCACCAGTTAACACAACGATGGAAAGCATGGCGATTCTGAAAGATTACACCCTGGATCACAAAAGTTTTTGATTCCCCCAAAACACTGTTGTCACCCCTTAATTGCAATCATTATTTTCCTCAATTTTAAAATGCCCTGCGGACTATAACCGTACTAGATAAAACCCATGAATTTCTCCATTTGCAGCATTAAATCACATAGTTGCCTTTATAGATTAATTTTATTTTTGGCAAGCTGTATCTCAAGTTCCACTGTTTACAATGTATCACCCTAGCAAGAGTCACGAGAAGTAAATTGCCAAATCAATGTAGTCTTGTAGTTGGTTACATCACTTAACCAATGAGGTTATGTGAAATTTAGAAACAGAAGTAGGAGGAATTTAAATACTGATCTCTATGATTTGCGTAAAAAGTAGATTGTGGGAGCCTACATGATGCTGACGATGCTGATCTAACATTGTCAAATCATCCGTCCTGAATAGAAACAAAACAATGTCAGAAAGACAAGTGTTTAATCAATCTACAGGTACATGTGTTGTCTCAACTTGGATCTTTGTAATAGAATTTACAGAGGAAATCTTTGTTAATGCTTTAGCTAAATAAAAAGATGATATTGCATTTCAGAAATCCAATAACTACACAAGTTAGATGTGCTGAATTGCCGATATAGTCACGCATTGCGGTATTGACCTGTGCAGATGTTGCTGTAGGAGCGTTTTGCTCTAAAAGAGATCAAGAAAGAGAAATGAGCACTGAGCAGCGCTTCAGTCTGTGTCATCATCCATCAGTAGCAGCAGCTTTGTGGAAACTCGCCTACACACTTCTCACAGCTGCACAACAAGTTGGGCAACCAGAGATTTGCCTTAAGTGCATGTTATCCAACTTAACACCAGAATGTTGCACCAGAATGTTGAAAAAGCTGCTGTCTGATCTTAATTGCGTCCAAGTGTGATGCTTTCCTATTCTTGAGTGTTTTCAGTTTGCGAACTTTCCAGATGTTTATTATGAAGTATTTTCTGGCTGCTCCTCGAGGTAGTTTTTTAAGCAACATTTTCAGGCAGCAGACATTTGTATTCTTCATTCTATTACTACTAATGCAATGACTTTTTTGTGTAAAACCTCACACTTGTGTGACAGTATGTGTAGACATTGTTCTTCTCTGTAGTTTCACTCCCGAAGGCCACAAAAACAATATCTGATGCTGGCCTCAACACCTTCCACCACAAAAGAGATGTTTTTCTCTCTGCACTGTTTGTCACTTCTTTCATTAGAGCTGATGACATTTTGTGACCCTGTATGTGTTTATCTTTTTAGATTAATCAAAAGGACATTATGTCAGGTCAAACCAATAATTGCATTCTTGTGTAGAAACAGTGTTGTGACCTGCAGTGATAGTACTAAAGGCCAACATCCTGGGAAGACAAAAGCAGAGCATGAATCAGTGTTTCTGGAGACGTTTCCTGAGGATGACATAAATGTCTGGATGGAGCTGCCACTGGCTTTTACTCGCTCTCCTTAAAAAACAAAAATCATTTTGAAGACAAAGATGGAGAGAAATAACAAACTGGTCAGCAGGAGGCCATCTCCTGCCTGGAGCAAAGAAGTGAACAGCCATATTACCGGGGGTCCTGGGAACTACAGCAGCACTCAGTCATTACTCTGCTCTCCCACAGAGGAGCGATGGGGGCTGGGATGGAGCAGAACCACACACAGGTCACAGGGGCTGTAACAAGAGCCAGATGTGCTGAGGGGACATGAAAATACATGGACAGGCACCTCTCTCAGCTTTTAAATATGAGTATGCTCACATGTACGTACACGCACAGACACACACTCAGAATGTAGAGATATTTGAAGAATGTCGGCACAGAGATGGAAAGAAGTACTTTTTTGTTATACTCATAGTTGGAATTATGGAACGTTGAAAGCAACTTGTGATCATCATGTGTTTGCTCCATTCTTCTGTGAAGTGAAGTGTCTACTTTTAAATGTTTCATATACTAGGTCTATTGTGTGGCTTAAGTGCTTCAGTGTGGGAAAGTTGTTCTTTACTGAATACGAAGTCTTGGTAAACCTTTGATAACAAACCATTATTGAATTGATTAGACCAAAAAACGATTGCTTATTGGTTTTAGTAGCTTTTCAAGAAATAATAATAATAAAAAAAAAAAGAATGTAAGAGAATGAAAATCTTTGTGGTTCCTGCCTTTAAATTTGAAGATTCACTGTTTTTCTTTGTCATGTATCACTGTGAACCTAAGAACTTTGGGTTTTGAACTTTTGTACAAAGCAACCTATTTGAAGATGTCACTGTATGGCTCAGAGAGGTTAACGTGCATTTTGTCATAATTTTTGACATTTCATAGCCTCGATTGTCAGGATAACTTTAAAGTCAATCGATAAATTGATCATTAGTTGCAGCCCGAAAGAACGCAGCGGCATTTTAGAGACCTCAAAAAGCACTTCATACATGCTAGGATTAAGCATCATCATGTTGTTAATCAACTCATTAATAAAGGCAACGGACCAAAATGAAAGGTAGAAAAAGCATGTAAAACGTTGCTTTTAAATTCCAATATGAAGTGTTTGCTGTTTGATCAAAAAAAAAAAAAAAAAGCTGGTTAGTTTTTTTTATGTCCTATTCAATTACTTTTTCAGAAGGGCCAGATTGACATTCCCCATGTCTGATCTGTAATGCATTAAAGCAATACATTTTTTTATTATTAATTTCTTCTTCTTATTAGTTTTAATAATTGAAAAATATGCATTGTATATAATTTGAAGAAGGTTGACTTAAGCAGCCTGGTTTAACGCTGTTTAATGAAAATGGATGTATTTTTATGCTTGGCAACAGACAATGGGCTCATGAATGGGCCAAGTAGCCTACTAACAAATGATCGAAGGGCCAAAACGAGTTTATTAAAAGGCTGCTTTTGGCCAACGGGCCGCCAGTTGAAAAGTACTGCTGTAGAGTATGTTTAAAGGACCATACTCTAAGGTTAAAGAACAGGATGATGAATTTGATCCCTAGTCTAACATCATAAATCTGTGTGGGGGAAATGAACACATTACTTTAAGGGAAGGCAGCCAATCCACAGGGCCGTTAAACAACGCACTCATCTGTCTGCTCCAGTGAGCCAAGAGATAAGACTGTGGTTGTACTGGGCTGCTTCCAGGTGTGGATGTGTTATCACAGCATCCTTTCTGAATGAATTCACACAGGATTTATTTCGATTAAAGCAATTCATCCTTCATGGTGTCTGATTAAATTCATACGAAGCACTTCAGCTCTGACAGATATTCCTCTGTTTAACTGTTCGATTGCTGGCAGCTGAAGCGAGCCACTTTGTTCAGAGGTAACTGATCTGTTGTGTTTTGGCTTGTATCTCATGTCACGGAGCACATAATGAGAATGGGATGCTTCTGTCTAAACAGGCCTCCCTCCTTATGTGGTCCACACACCCACAGACACTCACAGACACAAACACACACTCACACACACAGGCTGACCTGGAGGCGGAGCGGTCGTTTGCTGTGCAATTTGAAAAGGGTAAGGGCTTTGATCTGATAAGCCTTTGTACAATGAAAACAATGAGGTGAACGTTTTAAAGCCTGTAACTATCCTAATGGAGGAGGCAGTGTGGGAGGAATGCAGCATTTGGGTGGAGCCTTTTCTTTTATGATGGCTGCAAGTGATTTTTTTCTTCTTTCTTCTTTGTAACAGGAGTCCTGCTAAGTTTCAACAGATCCGCAGTTTTGAGCGGTTCTGTTGTGCTGCAGTGTAGCAAAGATGCTGGATTTAGATTTCAGATCAGGTGTCGTTATCACCTATCACCTAAGTTTAGCTACACTGGGACTGCCTGGGGTGGAAAAACAGGTTTCTAATTTGAGAGGCTGTTGTAACCATGAGGATCAGATTTATACTTTGAGACATTTATGTTTGCTTGTTGTGATGATGTGGTTTTACAGTTTTGTGTATCTCCATCGCTAAATAAGATTTGAGGAACATCTTGTTTCTCTTGTCAGCTGCAGCTTTTTCTTCTTCAGCCTGAATGACCTCAAGATATCTATACAGTTGCTTTTATTTGCATGATTAGTCCGCCTTGGAAGGAAAATCTTGTCAGAATATTGTTTGGCACAAAGCGGCTGATTGAAAATAGCAAGCAAACAAACACCCCTCTCTCACTCTGTCTCATGTGTTTTGTTGCACCTTAAATTCATTTTCTGAGCTTTTTAGCACTTTCAATCATGCAGCAGGCTGTTTCCTCCTCGGAGCGTTGCACTCCGAGTAGATGCTTATTTGTTTTTGAATGTTTCCAGTAATGTTTTGGTAACCTGCCAACTTGGCAGAAATGGTTTCTAAATGCGCTAGAGGAACAGTTTTCTTTTTTTTTCCTCTCACCTTTTTTTAAAGAAGGGAGTTTTTGTTCTGCCAGGATGTTATATCATCTGTTTAACTGATGTGACCGCGTCATCAGGTCGCTGTGTTCCTCAGTTTCTGAGAAAGTCCTTAAAGTTTAAGGTTAAAAATGCAGATTTGAGTGACAGCAACTCTGAAACACAGGATTTCTTTCTGGGTCATCTCTCTCTGTTACAAAGGAAATGTCACGCTGTGTACAGTATCAGTTGTTTGCGTGTGTGTGTGTGTGCGTGCGTTCTGGTGTTCATGAATATTTTATTGCTGATGTAAGCTATGCATCAATGAGTCGCAGTCCTCCCTACATCCCCCTATCTCATCAGATGTATGTGAAATTGAATCCTTGATGCCTGCTATTGAAGTTGTAGCTCATCTTCTTTATTGTGAGTGATGATTTTGCTGACTGAAGCCATGCTGACTGAATTGGATGCCTTACACAGTTGGTTCTTGAACTGTGGGGGTTTGTTGGATGGAGATTCATACAGTATACAAATGTCTGTTGGTAGCTGGCAGGAACACAGTGCAGTTACTGTTCTTTGTTAAGGCTGAGAATAATGTTCAAAGCATTTTCTTTTGTGATAAGGCAGGGCAGTGTGATGTATTTTTTTCTGATACAAATGTTTTTTTCATTTTCATTACCGATTAATCTGTTTTTATTTTATTTCATTTTTACAATCTATTAAATAATAAACATGATATGAAGGCAGCAAATGTCACATTCAGGAAGCAATGCATTTTCTATTGATAAGCTGATCTGTTGACTCTGCCTTCACAATTTCTCAGGAAGGACACAGTGAAAATGCTTTTTTTCTATGACTGTCAGTCAAAAACTAAAAACATTCAATATCCCTTGATAAAGTATAAAACCAACACATTCTCACATTTGGGAAACGGGAAGCGGTGAATTTTGTCTTTCACTACAAATGTAAATAGTTAACTATAAGTTTCCTTTCGAAAGACTAATTGATTAATTGACTTACTGTTTCCTTACACGTAAAATGACACTATCACGATAAACTGGGTCCCACTGCTATGCATTATATCACACACAACCAATTAAAGGTTAATTTAGTTATCATTTGAAAACACCAGGGTTGCAAATTGAAACTGATCAGAATGGCGTCCCTTCATGCCAGTGAGGAGGATATATTACACCAGTAAAGTGTAGTAATGGTATCAGTTTTAATCCCAATTTGCTTGGACAATTAATTTAGACAGCAGAAATTTAAGATAATATAATGACAATATTACCACACAGTCACACTGACAGGTGATCAATCATTGCTTTGCACTCATTTAGTTTGTTGGAGTGCCTTTCAGAGCCTCTCTAACTCCTTCAACTGTGTGTGAATTCACTGAATTATGAACATGCATATGTTTTAGAAACGAGAACCCTTTTACATTACAGTCTTTTACAATCTGCTCCCATTTGTCAGGAAGTGCTGGCTTTATTGCTTCGGTTTAAACTGTAGCGGAGTCCATGCATCATGATGTTATTACATACTGAACACGTACTGGAGCTGATGTTAAACTGGGCTCTCACAGCCCATAATTGCCCGGATTCTTCCTGTCATATTCACCATGATACGCAGGAAACCAACTACACAGGAAAAAATGAAGAGGTTGTTTTGTGAGAAGTGTCCATCTGCTTGGATCTGTTTCTCTGGAGGTTGCCTCGGCTCAGGGAATGTTACCAATGTTTTGGACAGGATACTGTGGTGGCTATAGTTGGTGAGCCTCAGTGACTCGTTCTCATTCCCAGGGCTGCAGTCCAGACAACTTTAGGTCTCGGTCCCCTCGGTGGAGATACTCGCAGGTTTCCCTGGGAGTCTAGTGCTGCCATTCCTCGACTTCCATTACACAAAGTAAACCAGGAGAGCTGCAATTATGTGCGTCGGAAAAAGCTGAGTCCTGTGCTGAGCGAGGCTCTTCCCAACAAGTGGGTTCAGTGTTTAGTCCACAGAAAACAGCCTCCCACTGCTTCCCAGACCTATAATACTAGCTGTTTATGAAAGAATCTCTCTCTCCCCCACTGTCTTCCCCCCACATACACACAACACAGCCTGAAACCGTTTATTATCCTTATTTTGGCACCAGGTCGGCTTCTACCTCTATTTTGGGACTGTACTCCTTTTTTCTTGCTGTTCCAGCTTCCAGTAACCCCACAGGCTGATGTGACTTGTTCTTTTGGGTTACAGGAAACTGGCATTGTTTTATGCACAGTCACAATTACACACCAGGAGAGAAATGAAGGGGAAACTTACAGTGCCTTTGTTCATTTCACTACAGTGATAGAAACATTATAATTATCTCAAGATGGATATTACAAATGATCAGATGTGATTATGAATATCTACATGTCGTCCCATAAATGACACATTGAAGAGTACAGTTTAACAATCTTTTATGTAACGGAGTATCATGTTGATGCCGCTGTTGGGCTCTAGGAAATGGTTGCGGCCAGCCTTCCTGTCATTGTCCCAGCCATCGTACAACAGCGCGGTTTCAACGGTCAAGAGTGCATAGTCCAGCAATTGTGGTGGTCAGCTGGTCACGGTCTGGAGTGTTTGGAGCTTCAGACCAAACTGGACACTTGAAGAGAAAGGAATGTTCCTGTCTGTGGAGTAGTGTGACCTGAAATGCCATCATAGGCACAGACACACAATGAAACATACACTTATTGAGAAACAGGGCACACAGAGAGGACAAAGAACGGGAAAAAGTTTGTGTCAACATCCCAAAGGTTCCAGTGAATGAACTGCCAGTCAGTTTGGTGACCAAATATGTGTTTTTAGTTTTCTTGTGTGTAGGTGGATACATTCCCGTATGTGTCACTATGGGCGTTAGTAGAACGTTTCAGGGAAAGAGATTGTGCTTTTTTTACTCAACTACATCTGTCAGCAATGGTTACTAGTAACTTTGCATTCACCTTACGTCAGATTCAACATGAAAAAATACTTAAAACTTTTAAAATATGATTGCAAAAGAAATTAACTATATAAAATTTGAGCTGAATCACCAACTGATTCATTAAAAGTTTTCATGTGGGCGCCACCTCAGGACTTTTTTTGAAGGGTAGGCTTTTTATGGTGTAGCCTACAGTGTAGCTCTCGAAAGTGTGTAGGATGCTTTCACTTTCTGTTGTGTTCACTAAAATGTATGGTAATGTAATCTAGCAGTGCATTATGACACAATGTCATGATGTTATTTACACAGTGGTTGCAGTTGAGTTTGAGATTTTGATTTGAGTTTTATTTGTGCGTCACTGTGATGGCACTGTGACAGTCAAAACTCCCTCTGGGAAAAAATAAAGTGTCCACGGGATGAATTGATGGTGTTGTCAGGTCACGGCCAGTACCCAGCCATTGTGTTCTGTGTGGCTCTGTTGTTTTCACTCTCGCCCGCTGTGAGTGAGATTGAGGAGGAGGTGGGGATTGAGAAATGCTTGGTCTTCGTACTCGGAGAACATCCCGTTTCTGTGAGGACCAATCCAGCGATGCAGTTGTCTCTGCCATACCGTGCTGTTTCATGGCTAGCCATCTTTTCCTAGTATCCCATTTTGAGAGTGTGCCAAACACACTTGAGGCTTTTCTTCACTGTGTTATTGTGAGTTGTTCTGTCCTTCCAAGGTTCGTACGACACAATATCTAACAGCCAAACTTTGGTTATTGAAGAAAAGTACATGAGCACGGAGGACGGCTGAAGCCGCTGAAGTTTAGTATACTTGTCAGGTGGGAGAGTGTTGTATAGGGGAGCTACAAAACTCACAGTGTGACAACAGCATCCAAACAGTGCTGTGATAACGAAACAGCTGGGACAATGAACATCTGTGCATTTTAATTGATCAAATCAGGTCAAGCACAGAGCCGCCTTCCAAACAATAAAAACTCATTATCACTTTTATGAGAACTTCAATCTCCCCAAAAGCATCTGGCTCCAAAGATTTTTGGACTTAAACACACACCAACAAGACACAGCTCAGTTCAGAGGTGCACATTTCATCTTGAAAGGGCCTGTGGTCCAACGCGAGAATTAGCCAATTGAGCTAGATGGATACCGAGCTCTTAATTCCTTTTTTGGCAATTCCTCTTGCATGCATAGCTCTCTCACCACTCTGCGTTATGTTATGTAAACTGTATTGATGTAGGACTTGTTTTGTTGACGTCTCCCGTGCCAGGATAACATATTATATGCAAGGCCCTACACTGTCTATACACTTTCCACTGTCTGGTGCGGGCGTCTGATTGATATCAGTTCTGTGCAGGACCCAGCGTAGCTTTATTTGAGAGGGAGCTGAAATAAAGGCAGCCGTGTCATATGAGTGTAATGTTCCTTGACAAGGCAGTGACTGCTTTTCATTCCCATAATGTAGATGAGACCCGAGTTGTTTTGCTCCGCGCTGCTGTCGACTATGAATAATTCTATGTTGTAACTGCATTCAATATCAACCCCCGATTGCTGAATTATTTGGTTGGAAGAGCTCATTTGTTCATGCTGCCCAGGGAATGGAAATTATGAATAATTTTTGTTGATCGACATTCACCCACATAAATGAACACATCAATTTCAGATCAGGGGAAGCTAAGTGTTTCAGCGTGTGCGGTGGCAGCGGCTGCAGCTGGACTCAATTCTTGTGTGACTTCTCAGTTGATTTGCTTTCATGAGATTAAAGAATGAAGGTAAAATAAACTATGATGACCCATTGAAAGCCCATTTCACTCAAATAGACTCTGCTTTCAGCTAATTTCAGTTTTACCTAATTGCTGTTGACAGTATTTTCACTTGGCTTCATTGTAAATATAGTAGCACCATGCTGATTAACGTTTGCTCATTATTCTCAGGGCATTAGTTGCGTAATACACCATGCAGACATGATTCGAGCTGCAAGGACACACTGCACCTTATGTTTCATTAACTTGATTTAATTAAAGTCTTCATTTTGTAAATAGTAACTCAAAAATTCCCTTGGGAGTTTTCCTGTGATCAAAAGTTTCTGTTTTACATTGAGTGTCCTTCACAAAATAAGTTGTTGTGTGTATCCTTGAGGTCTAATAAACATGTTGAATGCATTTCCTTATAAATCGTTAAAAGTCCAAGCCAGAGTCATTTATGTCCATGTTTACTTGCTGACTGTTTTTCTTCCCTACCTTTTGGTCTCTCAAAAACCTATGCTACCAAAACATCCATAGAATATTGTGGCGGGACCTGCAATGTGTAAACCCACTGTGATATTGCCCATTGGGTTGTGGAATACTATTCTGGAGCCAACAGTTTGCCATTATTTAGATAAGAGATTGGACCTGGGAATAGTAGAGACTGGATATGACTGAGAACCTGAGAGCACCTCACAGGAGCTACTTATCAATCACAAGGTAGCCACGCGTTAAGATATACCCTGCTTTATTGTCTATTTTACTCTAAACTGGACCCCATTTGCAACATTATGTTGCACTCAGGAATACTTTACATTATTGATTCAAACTATAAAATCATTTGGAAACTGTTTATGGAGCTAATAAATCAAGTATGATAAGGGGTCATTTTCTCATAAGCTTACATACAATCACATTTCTTTTTGAAACCAGGTGAATTGCCCCCTGCTGTCCACTTGAAGAAATGCAAATTTAAGGCATTTCTGCATGGGCTTCACCCTTTAGACTAAGAAGTTGAGTTCCTATTTTACACATTCAGCGTGACCCACGTGTAAAGATTTTCTACTCTCCGAAAATCCCAACATCCTTCCTGCACTGAACTTTCGTCAGCTTTTTTCTGTCAATACTAAACTTACACACTAGTATTGTGTTTGGCAATGAAAATGGGTAAGCATAAACCAGCATCAACCTGTTAAGTCCCATTTGAGATCTCATTGTCTTCTGCAGCCATTATCATTTTAAAGATCTAGGTGCCTAAGAAGAGATTCTACAAACTCTTTATCAGATTCAGAGCAGCCAGCCATTATGTGCTAGATAAGACCAGCATGTAACAGGCTTTTCCTGTAACGCCTACCTCAAAGATGAGATATTCAGGGAAATGATCCTTTACTAACAGGATGCCCTTTTATTTCCTTCTAACAGATAAATATCGAAAGTGTTTTTAGAAATCTCAGTCCATGGTGGTTTCCTGGTAATGTTCACAGTTGTGATTCAGTTCATCTATGGGGAACTTTGAAGCTGTAATCTCTACGAGGTAGCTGGAAAAAGGGTGTGCCCGTAATGTGCATTTATGCACCCTGATGAGCTGTTTAACTGTGCAGACTACCCTCCCCTCTCAAAAAGCTACTTATTAGGGAGTTCTGTACAAAAATCTTTTCAATTCACAAAATGTTTCTGTTCGGTTATTTCAGTCCTTTTTATGTGTGAACGATCACCGGATCATTTTTTGGCGACATCCATTTCTCACCTACTGCTGCACATTTATCTGTGAAAATGGTGTTGGGACAGATTTGAGCAGGGTGAGGAGAAAACGTCTGTCTGTCTGTCTGTCTGTCTGTGTCTAGTGGCCTATAAGGCACCAGTTACTCATTATTGGATCAAATTGACCATTAAGTCTGGAGAGGAAGCAGCTAGAGGATTTTGTCCAAATTAAGAGCTTGGCGATAACATTATAGAAGCAGAAAGCTCCAGCTTGTAGTCTTCCCTCGAGCAAGACAATGGCAGCACAGATAAGTAATGACTGATGAGACACTCGGCCATTTCAGCCAGAAAGATGTGCTCCACAATTTTTCCATTATCATGCAAGTAGAGGTGCGTGTATGCATTCCTTAACACATTAGTTTTGTCTGGTTGGGGTCATGTTTTGAAAAGGCTTGTGATACTGTAAAAGAACACAGGATATAAGTTGTTTGTTTTGCATTACTGAGGATAATCTCTATCATAAATCACCAGTTTTTTAAATCTTTTTCTTTTCTTTTCTGACTCAACCAAATAGTTTATCACAATCTCTTGCCTCTTACAAAATACCACATTGTCAAAACTGAACCTCAACTGATCTCCATGGAAACAATGGTAACAAACAATCTTGGAGGGCTTCCCCTCTTCCATCTGTGCGGCTGATCTTGTTTTGTGAACCGTCTTTCTTTCACCCCACTTCACCTACAGTGAAGAGTGGAGGAGTACAATGAGTCGGAGGCTTTTTGTAGAGTGAGGGGGATCACAGGCTGTAATGTCCTGTAGCCTTGGGCGCTGGCAGCAGTGGGACAAGGTGGTGGCTCAGTTTCATGTTAGCGGTGTACAGCAGGACACATTGAAAGAACCAAAGCTTCAATTAGGAGAAAGATTAGGGATGTTCTTAATTACTATTGTCCTAATGATTAAACAGCCATTTAAACTTATTGACAAGTGACTGTCAAAAAGTGAGAAAACACAGTTTGATTTATAAGATTAAACAATATCTGGGAAAGTATTGCTTATACTACATCTTTGATGCAACAGCTAACTGGCATTGTTATTTTGTGCAATGGTTCCTTGTTTTTTAATAATTTTTCATAAAGACCTGACATTACAGTGCACATTAATTGTGTACATTAATAAGATAACGAGTCTTACTTACTAGTATTTTTGGTACTGATTAGCAAGGAAAGCAATGTTTAATGGACTTGTTGACCATCTCAAATACTCCTCAGAACAAGGTTTTTGATATGCGGAGTTGCTAAAATTTGCAAAGTCAACAGGTAAATATTATCTTGATCCATTTGATCTTTCTTTTTATTTAACGAAAATACTAAAAATAATTCAAGTGTTTCTTTTTTATCTTTTACTGAAACCACTTTTCATTAAAAAGAGAAAGTCCTTCACCTGCAAGTGCAGAGGCAGGATGTCCTTTTTCTGCTGCCACTGCTGTGCACCTTAGGGAGACCCTTGTGACAGTCTATTAAATTGAAGTGCAGAAGGGTTGGCTACCTGTGGTGGGGGGCAGAGACAAAAGTGCCCATTCCTTTGTTGAGGGAGAGGGCAGTTAATGGAAATGTTTTTAGATGGAGAGTTGTTAGGTAAATTGAGAGAGTGCAGCTTCCTCAAATGGCCCCTGTGGTCCTTCATTTGGGGTCGGAGGAACTTGTTTGGTATTTTTGTCCAGCAGCAGTGCTCTATCAGTGCTCTGTGAGAAAAGAGGAGAGATAAAATTAGACGCCAGAGTTAAATCTTATTAGCCCCTGTCCCACTGGCAATCACCTTTTGCACCATCTTCATTTTGTGCAAGTGTGTCAGGAGAGAGATATGGTGGAGAAAAACGCAACAGGTTATTAATGAGATGTTGGTTTAGAAATAAAGACACTGCGGTTCACACGTCCTTGCACTCTTTCCATTTACAGTCCTTCAACGGATTGAATGTTAACTTTATAGAGAAGCTTCAGAATTGGATGTCAGACTCACCATGAAGGACATTAACCCTGTGTACACTTTGTGATCTAACCTTATAAATCTTTGTCACTGTGCTTGACACCTCTCAAGGGATCCATTTTTAAAATGAAAAACAAAAATCAAGCGATAAGGCCCCCAACTTTCAGCCTCATCATTGAAGTCACCTCCCTAATCTGTGGCTCTGCTCGCATTTGGAGACTCAGTGCTGTATTAATATCACTGCTCATGGTTATTCATCAGTGCACATTAATTCTGTCCAGCCCGGGATTTTATACAACGTGCTTTCATGTCTACTTATATAATGACGTTTTATTCCAGCACTCCTGGCAGGGGGGCCCTTGGGGCTGAGAGGCAAACTACCTTAGTTGAAATGCCAAGGACTTCACGGTAAATCTTCCCCGTCTTCTTCATCACTGTCACTCTTAACTTTTGCCTACGTGGAGCAAAAAATAACTTCCAGGCAAACCCAATCCTTGGATATACAATTCTCATTGAATATGTGCTTTCCAGGAGTTGTTTTTTTACTTAAGCATCAACGTCCAATACAACATCATCATCTGAAAATTTACTGAATTTGAAAAAAAGGCACATATGTGTGAGTTGTTTGCCATGCTAATATTAACACTCTGAAACCTCATATGAAACATGTGATATAATGACACCTAGGAAATGACTGCTAATATTCTGTAAGAACAGTAATACCACAATTTGTTAATTTAAACTTTGGTTTTATGGATTAAACAATCAAGATACAATCTTTTGGGTGCATTTGTTTTCTTTAGACAGAGCCAGGCTAGCTGTCTCCCCATTTCAGTCTTTGTGCTAAACTAAGCTAACTGGATACAATAATAAGATTATCCTTTTAAGAGTAATGGATTAGTTATTGTAATATGAGGCCAACTACCTTTTTGGCCTCAGCAATGAAGGTTGTGGTAACCTGGATATTCAAAGTACAACTTTGATGTCAAAAGATTCCCAGTGTGCACTTTAAACAGATTGTGATGTTATTTAGTATTTATCTTAGCGGGCACAACATTGACATTTACTCTGTGTCTTCAAGTTAATAATTGGTAAAAATCTCATGGGGTTTGCCAGCATTGCACCAAATAGAAGTAGGAATGTCAATCAACATTAAAGCTACACCAGTGTTACAAACAAGTAAACATTATATTTCCAAGCAGAACTGTCCTCCTAACCCCACCTCATTAAACACACTATAGCCCCGTTCACACTGCCTTTTTACATGCCAATACAGTGGCGCAGTGGTTAAAACTCTTGCCTCATAACAAGAAGGTCCTGGGCTTAGGTGCAAGGCCTCTTCGTGCAACGTTTGCATGTTCTCTGGGTGCAGAGATGGTTTCCTTCTCCAGGTAGTACTCTTGACCAAAGGCACTGGCTAAGATCTGTAGTGGGTACCCGGGGGTGAGGGTTAACCTGTGCCCACTGCTCCTTCGGAATGAGTTAAATGCAGAGTGCCAGTTTCACTACATGCACACAGATTGTATGATATGTGATCAAACAATGATTCTTCTAATTCTTCAAATAAAATCTGTATACAGTATGAAACAATTTGGCCAGTTATCTAGAGAAAGATGTAGAAACAAATAAAAATAAGATGACCCTTGAGGGCAAAAACGTCTATCCAGTATCCCAAATTTTAAACAGTATATCTTTTTTTCTTAGGTTGGTCAGTTTTGCCACACTGTTTGATACAGATTCAATGCACAGATTAGATTTAGCATTCCCTCTTGGTGTTTCAAGCAATCATACCGTTTGCTCTCCTGGGATAGAATTGCCTCCCTCATGATAAAATCCGGCTTCCTCCCTGTCCTTCTTCAATTTCTTCCATCTCAATCAAACTGATTCACACACACACACACACACACACACACACACACACACACACACACACACACACACACACACACACACACACACTGGGTAACTAGCGATGGATACAGTTGAATTCCTCCACTAATGAGGATGAGCTCATCAAGGCAGCTGCATGAGTGTTGACGATGTGTTTGGAGAGGTTATCTCTGAACTGTTAATATGACTCCAATAGGGTCAACCTTTTTTTCCATCATACTGAACATGTAAAGTTGTTTCTGCAACCAACAGAATCACTGATCATTTTCTCTGTGATTAGAGATTCATCACATTTGACGTTCTGTGAAACCGATCATACAGCAGACTGTCGTTAATGATTGATTGTCTTTGAAAGTCCACAAGTTAGAAAATTCAGCGTCAATAATATCCTAAAATATCAATTGATTTCATAAGACAAATATACAAGCTGCTTTTAACTCTGTAAAGACACAGGAATTTCTCGCACAGTAGGGCTCAGCGAACGGAGTCGTTGCATAAGTGGGGTTTCAGGCTCTTTGTAGTCTTTGAAGGGTGAGATATGATGTAAGTGCCCATACAGCAGTTTACAGATATTTATGTGCACTCTTTTTCTGAACCGACCCTCTCCATCGCGCCGATAGCGGGTGCTCTCATCTCTGCCACCGGCACTACGTGCCCGCCAGAGAGTGCAAGTGTGTGCTCATGTTATAAATATTGTACATTTGGGCAATTAAATGCATTTTGCCGTGCATCCTGTCATGCCCATGTAATGTTAGCTAATGTTACTGCATTTAATCATGACATGGTTTGGCCTCATTCCCTGAGCTGAGTACATCTGACAGCACAATGATAATCCACAGGTAATATTTTATGTGCGCCAATGTAGCTATGACAAGGAATTATATGTAGACTGGGGTTTTACGTTTGTGTGTAATGTAAAACATGGACCGAGAGACACCTAAAATAAGCGCCCTGAGAGCGTTTTTTTTTCACGGACGTTAGTTGCTTTCTATACAGAGAGAGACGGGAGCGGCTAGCTCAGACAGAATCAATATGGAAGTTATCATTTTCTGTGCGCGTGCAGCATACATGATTCAGTTATTTCATAATTAAAGCTACTCCACAGCTGGTATTATCCCTCACAACTGATAAAAATTGGGCAGACGGAGTAATTGGGGAGCTTGTGGTAATAAAGTAACTATCAGAAAAGTAAGTATGAAAGAAGTATGGAAAGTAAGTACACGGAGGAGGCTCCCCCCCACGCGTGTGCGTGGTTCCAGCACCTCTAACTGACACTCCCCCAGCGTTTCACAGCAGAGAGAAGTGCTTGTTTTTCCATGATTTTGAGACCTAATTTGATATACTTAGCCATTTTTTTAATCTTTCAAATTTGGCTCAGTGGTCAGTGACGCATGTTTCTGTGGTGTGACAAATTCATAACACAGATTTATTGCTGCTTTACACGGACTTTAAGTAAATGTGTAAGAATTTAAAAAGTTGACTTCATTTCAATTATGTTTACATACTGATACTACTTACTAAATACTTATTAGTACCTCAGTTTGGTGAAGAATTTAACAAATGTAAAATAGTATTTAAGATTAGATAATTTTCATCAACATGTTTAACAACAACATAAAAAAAAGGTGATTTTCTCCCTATATGAACACTCAGCATTATTTGAACTGCTAGTGTAGTGGTAGTTTCCTCTGTAGTAATGGGATATGCGGTGTTGAACACTAAGTTAGAGGAGGTGCGACTGCCAAGTTAAACTGCCCGGGGTCTGTTTGTAGGGAAGTCCAATATCCTATTGAGTGTGATGCTTAAGCCCAGAGTGTGAAATGTTCTAGTCAGTTTGCAAAAATCAGCCAACTGTTGAAGGTCTGTGAATATTGAGTGTAGGTCACTGGATATGACATCCTTTGTGGCTCTGTTGGGTGAACGTCCATGCCGGGATGTTGCATCGGCTCCCTTTGATGAAGACCACATGATTTAGATTTTCTGTTATTCTCTGAACAGGTTATGCCTTAAGACTTAGTTTCTGAAGGGTGATATATTGATTTAGCAGTGTTGTTTTTCAAAATGTGCAGAAGCACTGCAGCAGCATGGGAGGTAATTAAAGAAAAATGAATTAAACAGAGTTTGAAATATTAATGAAGGCAAAATGTTACTTGGAGAGTGATGACCAATGTTGCAGTTCCACCAGTGCCATCAGAATGAAGTAAAGTAACACTCAAGCTGTAGCTCAACCATGGGCTGAAGAAAAACTCAACTTTACCTTTTCTGTTTCCAATGAAAAATGTTGCCTGTTGTGAATCTAAACCATCAGCGTCTGACCTTTTAGATTCAGGAAGCACTTGAGGAAAAGGTCCTACTCTTTCAGATGAAAAATGATGACTATCAAGAACTTCAGACTAATTCTTTGACAGCCTCATCAGTAACGGTTAAGATAAATTCCCTTTTCAAAGTCACCTGACTCATTAGACATCCGCCAAATTGAATATGATGCCTGAGTAATTGATTCTTCCGTGTGGGATGAATATGATGTCAATTATTTTTGAAGAAGCAAGTAAGTGATGGCTGTCTTTCTTTCTAAAGGAGACATTGAAGGCACATCAGTTATATGTTAGATGATTTATGGCCTGGGCTCATTAAAAAACATTTGAGTGCATTAATCTCAAAGTGAATATACACTAAGATCAAGACTATGTAAACCTTTCTAGCTGCTAAACTAAAATGATGGGACCCATGCAGAGAAACACCTGACATGAGCTTTAACACACCAGACTTTTTTCTCTGAGCTGTGCAAGAGATTGAGGGGAGTAAACTGAAGTTATTTTGACATGCTGAAGAGTTCCCCGCTGGTCACAGTTGCCTCTTGTCTAAAGTAGCATGCCTCTGCTCTGAGAGGTTATTCTGAAAAATACCTCTTGGACTGAGATCAGAAAGACTCAGTCAGAAACCCTTTCACCGCAGCACCTGCTGATTGTAGCTCTGCTCGGGATGGACCAATTCTTTGAGATGATGCCTGACCCCCACCTGAGGCTAAAGTTCACATCTCACACAGTTCTGGTCTGGTAGAGGGACGAGAGAATTCAATCGTAGGCCTGTGGGTCATCACTACTCTTTCAGTTTACCACATCAGTATGTTTTTTATGAAGTCTAAGATGGATATGTAAGGAATAAAACATTGGACATTGAATGGCTCAAGGGGGGATATCCATAAACATTACTGAATATCCATGACCTGTCTAATCGGGTCACCGCCCTGTTTTCTGTGGGAAACAATAGATCAGATTGCGTGGGCACTTCTCAAATGTATTGACTTTTCTATAATTTATTGTTATAGCCCGTGTGAAATGTACAACTGGGGCTGTGGTGTTGTAAAGCCTACGCAGCTGTGTATGTATGCAGTCTTATGCGACTTTACCCTTGCAGCACCATAAGGACCTCGCTGTGAAGAGTTAGTCATCTGAGGACAGCTCTCATCGACCCATGAGCTAACAGCCCTGCAGCAGGTCCGCCATGACGCTGTAAACTTATTTTATATGCTCATCCACACCATAAAGTTGAGGTGTGCTGCAGTGGGCAAGATGTTGTGCAAATGCAGAGACCTAAGGAGGCTGTAGCATACAATGAGTTCATGTTTATTTATTTTTATTAGTAATTAAATAAGGGGAAGAAATAATGGCCATCTCTTCACCATATAATATTTATTGTTATAACACTGTGACCTCAGAGGTTCGCCATAAAGATCAGCAGCAAGAGTCAGTGATTTATTTGATAACATGAGTATTTAATATTTATCTTAGTCTTGGTACAACATTGACATTTACTCTGTATCTACAAGTTAATAAGTAGTACAAATGTCATGGGGTTTGCCAGCGTTGCATCACATTGCAGTAGGAACGTCTGCCAACATTGAAGCCTCGCCAGTGTTTCCAACAAGTAAACATCATGTTCCCCCGAAATTTTGCTAGCACCCTTTTTACCAACAATTAACAACATTTAATCAAATACGACAGATAGTAAGCAGATTCGTATCCCTCACCCCACCTCACATCAACTGGCTATTCAACTTGCGGCATTTTTCTGCCTCGGCTTCTGTATGAAGATTACACAGGCGAAATGGGGGGCACAGTTTCTTCCCCCTCTGATCCACCAGTGGAGGAGGTAGTAACAGAGCCGCAAGTCAAATGATGAGTCAAAACGATTAATTGAAAATGATAACCGCAACCTATGTGCTTGGGAAATATAATTAAACTGTTGACGCACTCCACAGCATCGTGCTCACAATATACAGTATCTATGGACAGATACATAACAAGGCACTTCCTGACGGCGCGCTTATCTGAGTCAGTTCCTTCAGCATTAGTTGTGGTTTGATCTGTCATCTGAGAGTAACTGAAAATTAGATTATTAATGTCATCTCCTGAGCATTGTTGAAATTAAGCTTCAGGAACTGGTGCTGGAACTAGGCTGGTGAAGGACAGTGGCAACAAAAACAGGACCTCTTTTAAAGGATGCACCTTGAATTTGGGTCAATGAAGTGTCTATAGTAAACACAATAACAGTTTAGAAACTACTCTGGAGTCCCTAATTATTTAAAAAAAGATAATTTTCTTTCATTTTCTGGTATTAGTCTCTCAATGCAGTCATGAGCAAGGTTGAGAGGAACAGGGCAAAGTGAAACTGAAGGAGTTCTGCCTGAAGAGAGAGGTCCCAGGGTTTTGCAGTCTTTCTACAGTCTCAACCTGAGGGGGAAGGTTATTTGATTGGGGAGCCATGATTGCGCAGAAAATTATGACCGTGTGACTGATAGCAAGGTTGCAGAATTGTGAAAGCTAATCATCAGGAAACAGCTGAGCACAAAAGCACTTGATTTAAGGAGACACATTTTATAATCTTAGCACATCAACAAGATCGAAGAAGGGTTTGGACTGAGGGAGAAAATATTGGCAACTAAAGGACACAAAATGAGGTATTGATTATTAAAAAGGTGAAAAATCCTACAGGTTTAGAATGTCTTGTGATAAAGCCATGATAATCACATGATCCCCAGAAGAGAAAAAAATGTGGCTTATGTGCACTGTTACCCCCAGCCAGCAAAAAAACTTATTGTATTTTAATCACAATGTCAACTTCTTGCTTCCCCTCCACCCTGCAGATATTGTAGTCTGTGGGGTACTTCCCAAGCCAAACACCTCGTGTTTCACCATCCCTTTTTAATCCACTTGTTTTCATCAACACCATTAAATGAACTAATCTGACTTCTTCAGAACAATGGAGGTAAACGGTGGATTGTGCCAAGAATCATAATCTGTATTTACTGTATAAACACACTCATGGAATGTGGCCGGCAGCTTGTTGAGAACGGGCGGTGTGTGTTAATAAATAAGGAAGCTTGAGTTTGCCTTATAAGACTTCATGAGTGTAATAGTTTATTCCTGATTCATTCTGAAACATTTTCTTCAGTACTCGCCAGCACTTCAACTTAATTTTTTGTGTACATTTCTGCAGTGCAAAGGCTACCAAAACTGTTGATTTAGCTTATGGTTCTTATCAAGCACATGCATAACAAAGATGCCAAATAAAGCTAAAGGTTAATGAGCAAGGAGAGCCATAATGACTGCTGCAGGACAAATAATGAAAGGGGGGAACAATGAGTAGAAAGCATGTAATGACTAAAGTGAAGTTTGGCAGAAAGGCAGAGCAGCTGTGCAAACCCATTTTCAGGTGTGTGGGGGCAGTTTCATCGGCTCTGTCCTGCTTTAAAAGACACTGTTGGTTATGTCCAGCTGCCACTGTGGCGCTCCGTGCCCCCGTCCTACCCATTCACAACACTGAGTAATTAGACTCCAGGCTCATTATATAAACAAGTTACTGGACTATTTTAGGCCCAAGTCTCATTTTCCCAATTTATCTGAACCCGCTGATGCACAGACAAAATATGGTAATGCTCTGTGTCCTGATGCCCCCAAATCGAATGCAGCTAAATGTCTAAACTGGAAGGAAATCATTCATGATTGATGTGTCCAAAGTGAAACTGCAATAACGGCCTCACCTCATGCAGAATTACCAAAATCCACAGGCTTTGTTTTTGACATTCACGGCTCCACATGGAAAACAGTTTCATATCGTGTTACTGCAGCCCTCAAACCTATTTCCCACTTTGTCTCCAGACGTTGTTTGGCTCTTTGTAAAACATAATTGTGTCAACAGTCACAGGAGATGAGACATCAGACCTTTTTGATAAATGCTTTCCCACAAGGTAAATTTGGCAGGCAGGAAGGGAGCAAACATGCAAACAAACCAGCAGACAGTAATTTTCCACTGTCTGTCACCGTGCATTTTAATGAGGTTGATGGATTAATGCCTCACTTCGGTAATAGGCCACTTGGAGTGCACCAGTTAAGCCTGTTCTGCTCTATCAGTGCCCAGCTTATCACATCAGTAATGGTCACTCAAAGTCCGGGTCCTTTTTTCCACATCATTTTTCCATCTAAATGTCTTTGTTGCAAATGGACCTTTTTTCCAAGTGGAAAGCAGTTGAAGTACCCCATAGAAACAACATGGTCCAGAGATTAAATGGTGGAATAGAAACTCTAAAGTGTTGTTGCTGATTGCCAGATGATTATTGAGCGGCAGGAAAGACATTTAGCTGGACTAGAATGGACTTAATTTTGTTAGTCAAATGAGCGTGTGGGTTCGTGCATATGTTTGAAACAGTTGAGCAGTTTTTTAGTGTGAGATGACCCGTGTCCCTGTATATATGTATACATTCATGCATATGTACAAGCAGGGGTTATATTGGGATTTGCTATGTGGAGGGGCTCAACGGCCAATAGGATGAAAGAAATCCACTGAGCACAAGCATTTTTTGTGACTTAAGTATTTAATAAAAAAAATGCTGCTGGAAAAGAACTTTGTCATATAGGTAATTTGGGACCTGCTGTACAAGAATAGGGATGGGTTTGCTCAAGAATGCCACTTTGTGTTGGTGAGTGTTAGGGCAAAAGGGCCCAGATGGGAAAAAAAATTGTAAATAGTCTTCAAAAAATGTGTTTTTAGTCAAAGTAATGTCAAAGAAAAAAAAGGAAGGCAACAACGAAACGTTTTTTGTACAAGAGTCTGTCTTGTAACAGACTTACTTGCTTTTTACAAGTGTCCATGCAAACTCTGCTCAAGTCCCTTTTCTGTATCAAGATGTGTAGAAACTAGTCTGCCTTGAAGTTTTAGGAAGTAATCATGTACTGTTTAACAACTTCCAAATAAATGTGAACCCTTGAGAAATGATGTTGCTGAACATCATCAATATGTAATATGCAGTTATTCTCCAATAAGTTTAAGATGGTGATTTCCTACATTACCCGGCATTACTGCTGATAACCTCCAGGTGGTTATGAGCTTACAGATGGCTGAAGACGCGATTAACAGAGAGAAGCGTTGACCAGTTGACAAAAAGTAAAAGTTGCACTGTTAAAGAAAAGACCAGCATGTGGTGTGGCTGCTTTACAATCTGTTGATGCTACTGCTCTTTGACATAATAAGGTCTGTGTCTTTTGCAGTGATTTTATATAATCTAACTCTGCACAGAAATTATGTTTGAAAAAGTCTTTACGGAGGTTTATTTCCCTTTTGTTAAAACAAATCAATCAAGCTGCTTTATTGCTTCCCTGGATACTAACATTATGTTGTCTGTGGGACATCATGTCTAATAGAAAACACCACGTAAACCACATCAACAAAATGGGCCCAGAAATGCGAGACACATCACAAATAGCTTCTTTTTGCTTTAACTGTTATAAGTTGCCTCTGAAAACATTGGCTGAATGGATGGATCAACCATCGGGGCTTTGTTTAGAAGTATAACTTTTCATCTGTGATAGTGTTATTTAGAGCCACTTAATGGATCCTGTCACTCTCCACCCATGTCTTTGATCAGTGTCCCACCCCCCAGACTCTTATCTGGGCGAGCACAATGGACACACTACCTGCTCTTATTCAGGGAAGAGACCAGCGGCTCAGCTAATGCCTTTTGGATGTCAGTTTTTTTATTTTTTTTTATTCCCTTTATGTCATGCATTTTCTCCTTGCTCTTGTTCTTTAATGGCTCTACACACACACTTGTGCACAGACATGTGGTTGTGGTTCCACCTCTGGGCTGAGTATCACTGTAATGTGTGTCTTCCCTCTTGGTTATTGCTTCCCTATTGTCCACTGGCTTTGTGTGCCGGGGCTTTTTGTGTAAGCCCGGCTGGAATCGGCCTGTTTACGGTGATTAAATGGGAGCAGAGGAGGTTGGTGGACTGAACCGTGACTCTTTTAGAGTGAGGAAAGTTGCAGTGCACACTGCAGTAGCTTAGCTCTACATGAACCTTTGCTAAGACAAAAAACATTCTCTTAATAAAAATTGCTATTTTCTTCTCCCTTTTTTCTCTTCATAAACTGTATGTTATGCAGCCCATAATTATATGCACATGTGAAATCTGTATGCTGTGGTTTGTTTGTTTACGTCTCTCAGTCTAATAGCATGTCCTCATTTTCTCTTTAGTTTACTTGATTTGAATTTCATTAAATAGGGATGATGCAATTTAAACTAGTTCCAATACAGACAATGTTACTGATGTGCTGCATAGAGTGAAATCATTAATTAAAATTACAGAGCATGTGGAGCTGTTAACACCACCTGAGTACCTTCACAGACATTTGAAGATGATAGCTACTAAACGCAGTTTCACTTATGCAACCAACATTTTAAGGTCAACCTATAAACACCCACTATCCACCCATCTGAGAGACTGTAATCAGAAACTGATAGTGTTAGTTGATTAAAGTTATGACTTGATTATCAAATTGTCAGTCAGTTGATTAGAGTATTGTTTAAGTACTTGTGTAGATTCACACCATCAAGTTATTTATCTTCTGAAACTGCTCTACTTTCATACAGAGCATGGGTTTTGCAATTTGTTATAATGTCATCAAAGATGCAGTATGGCCAAGTGCAATACCAAAATCACAAGAGGCAACAATTTTTCAATAAAAATATGTCCTGGCCTACAGACCTTGTTCTCCAGATGTTAGAAAATGTGGGTTTGATAGAGACCCCTTCAAAAGTCACATCATTGGGATTTTAATAGTTTTTCCAGTAATATTAAAAATGATAATTCCCACTAACAGTGAATCGTATCGCCATCGCAGTATCTGTCCAAATAACTGCAATATGAATGTTTTTAACACATCCTGCACACCTGGCTCTCACACCATACTCTTTCAAGTAAAAGTAATCCCTGCTCAATATTATGACCTTGATTGCACTTAGGTAAAAGCTGGACTGAGCAGAGGATTATGGGTTACGTGTGAGGTTTACTCACAGGGAGATATGTTAGTCGATGTTGTAGCACCAGGAGTTGGCGAGGTTTGTTGTTGAATGAAAATGGAATTAGGCTTCTCCAACTGTGAGCACACCTTTTGTTGTCTAATGCAGCCCATTAGGCCCACTTGGCAGTCACAATGATGGGGAAGGATTTGTTAAACTCGTATCACCTGAGAGGAAGTATGGCAGAATGAAAAGAGCAATCCATTGATCAAAAGTTTCACACAGGGCTTTCTGTAACTAGAGCCAGATAAAATCATCCATCTTTTATGCTGCTTTTGGTCAGTCGGTGCAGAGGTAGGACTGTGGCTAACACTGCTGTGGTCTCAATTAAATAAATTCGTAAACGATGCATTTGCTTTGTGTATTTATTAAATGTTTTGGTCCAGGCAGTGTGAAGGTCAGTTGTCTAATACATGTTTCTGTCAGATCATATCAGGTAGCCTGGATGTGATGAGTGTCCGTTTTTATTGCAGCGTGTGCTCAGTATCCACACTTAATACAATTAACCATTCACAGAGTTTTGTGTTGTATTGCACTGTAAACCACATCGGGGGTTAATGGAAGACAAAATAATTATTTATTTATAAGTAGCATGAAGGGAGTAATTTCATACTTCATTGAATCCATTACCACAGGTGCAGGTATTATCAGATTACACAGAGAGAGAGAATGAAATGGCTTTTTTGTGATAACTGATCATATCTCTTTCTCTTTCCAGGTATTTGGTGATTATTATCATTTCTGGCATCGTAGGGTGGTGAAGAGATCGCTGTCAGATCACAGGGGGACACAAGTCCGTCTCGATAAAGATCCTAAGGTAAGGTTTTTTTCAGGGGCCACAGTTGATGTACTGTGTGTTCATGAATGTGGAGGAGGTTTGTTGATGTTTTTGAGTTTGTGTGTGTGTTGCTGTATTTGTAGTGTCATCCATGAGTGGTGGTTGTGGTGTCTCCATTAGTGTATCCACAGATATTTGGTCAAAGATCATTTCCTGCTATGTGGGAGATAAATGGTTCTGAATCAGGTATTCAGAGTGCTTATTTTTCAGCAGTTGACCCAGTAAAAGCTGTTTAAAGCTTGAAAACACTATTTACATATAGTTTTTTCCCCCCTGTTTATTTGACGTCATCACATATTCACTTGCTGTTATTTAGTAAATCTAAATGTTAATCACATGATTGTTACAATTAAATTGCAATAAAATGTAGTACATTGAGTTGACTTTGGAAAGGGTTTTCTGCATAAATTACTTAATTTTTTGAATTATTAGAAACTCTAAATGTACCTCTGTGTTCACATGTGATCTCTTAAACCAACTGAACATCTTCTTTTTAACTTATGATATTAATGTTTAATATTATAGCCATGTATTGGAAAATTGCGTAGGATTGATTCATCCTTTCAAAGTCATTTCACTCCAAGATTAAACATTTTTTTTATTTAGATTTTATTGATGTTAATTATTGATTATTTAGTCAGTCAGTCCACTAAATGGGCTGTTATTATGTGAAGTACAGGAGGCAAGGCAAGTTTGTTTATGCAGCAGCATTCCGACACAAGGCAATTCAAAAATGTTCTACAGATTAAAAAGTAAGAGGGAATAGTGAGCTAAAAGGGCAAAGAGCCAAACCCTCAGCCCTCATATCTTACCTACACTGCCTGTTTTCCTTTCACCTGAGATGCCACATGATAAGGACACTCGTCTATTGTTGAAGCCAGTTTCTCCTCCTCTTCTGATCCAAATTGAAATTTCACTTTGTGTTTTTTCTCACAGTTCTGTAGGAGAGTTTGAGGTTAGTTTGACAATGAGTATGTGTCCTACCCAATCTGGAAGGACGAGGGGAAGAGTGTGAAATTAACATTCACAGCTGTGGGAATAAAATGGAGTGTGTAGCTGAGAAAGTGCAAGTAAAGAGCTTTTTAAAGAGCCTTTAATCAGACAAGCCTCCAACCTTTAAAATAGAATTTATGAAAAATGAAGACTGAATAGAATATAAAAACCCTTAAAGACAGATGGAGTAGTTTGAAAGGCATGCAAACTTGGTTTTTGAGGCTTCCTAACTAACTACTAAAATTTTTGCTGTAACTAGCTGACAGCATCAAAGTAAACAGCATGTAAGTAAAAGTATTTTAAAGCTGAGATGAGCAAAGTAAAATGAACCATGTCATGCTTGTTTCTAAAAGTGAAAATAGTTTGTCCTCTAACATCAGAGAACTGTTTACGAATTGCTTATCATAATTTCCAGACAGCCAAAAGCTGGCTTATCTCATGTCTTATGTTATCTAACAAACAGTCCAAAAACTGGAAAGTAATTGAAGATATAATTTGGAACATTTCTGCATTAAATTGCCAAAATATGACTAGATGTTTGTTTCTGTCAGTGTTTCCCCCACATGGAATTTACTCGGGCAGTCTGCCTGCCCCCTTCAGTATTTTAGGCAAACTCATAAAGTAATGCTTAAGATTGTTCATTTTTGAGTTGCTTTTGATTTTTCATCTAATATTACATCACATTTTTACATTTTCGCTCATTAACACACACCTTTGGCAGTGAGCTATCATGGAAGGTGGTGGCCTATCTAGGGATTGAACAACCAACCCAATTAGCGGGCGACCTGTTCCGCCTCGTGAGCTGTCATTTGAATTTCAATGACTAATTGATCAATTGATTAATAGTTGTAGCTCTAAAGAACTACATTCAATAACAGAAGTGAACGTGTGTATTACGAACATCAAATGAATTTTTGTTCTCCAGTGGACAAGCCATATAACCGTTTCACTGTTTCCATATAACAGCTTTACTTTATGGTTTCCCATAACATTTTGTGTAATGCCCCTTATTGTTCTCTATAATATGGCCATGGGAATTGTTAATCTGTTGTTGTTATGACAGGAGGGTTTGCGCTCAGTTCAGACAGCCTCTCTCCATCCGCAGTAAAATAAAAAGTTTACAGTTGACAGCATCACTTCAGAGCAGCTGTATACCTGTTAGATGTCATAGTAACAAAGACAAAACAGTCACTTTTTAAAAAACCTGCGCAGCCTTTCCTGCATCTGACACTAGCTGTCAATGTGAAGATTAATTGGAACTTCTGGCTGCTGCTATGTATTTATTTGTGTTCCTCCAGAGTTCACCAGCTGACAACTCTGTGCTTTAGGAGAACATTTTAAGTGTTTTAACAGAGTGTAGTCAGGCACTGACATACCCAGAGCACAATGGGGTACAATGAACAATGATTTGAGTGGGCACTGGCTTCCTTATAGCTAATATGGATCAGTGATTGGCAGTTGTGGTCAAGTTACTTGGAAATAGTAATTAATTACTGATTACTGATTACTTCTCCAAAAAAGTAATCCAGTTACTTTACTGATCACTTATTTTCAAAAGTAAATAGTTACTTTACTAGTTACATTACTAAGTTACTTTTCAAAAACATGATGCACAACCTGAATATGCTATAAAGCAATAGACCTTTCAGCCTAATTCAATTCTTTCTGCATATTCCATCATCTAAAATTGAAACAAATGACCAGTTTTGGTCGTTTTTTTTTCTACGATGCGTCGGAACGATCCAGAGACTTACGTTACAGTGGAAATGGGCAACACAGCACTAAGTCCTTTCACTCTTAAGTCTGTTTTCACCTGTTTAGCAGGAGAGTGGCCTTCGGAGGTTCGCCCGGTGGAATTGGATGTGGTAGCCGCAGCGGTCATGTCAGTGGGGGGATCCGGGGGGATTCTCAGTGATGATGCATTCCTGTGCCGGCTTGCTAGGTGCTTGCTCAGATTTGAGATGGAATTTTTCGCTGTAGATAAAAGTTTTCTTCCCACGCAGAGTGTACAGCAGACACTGATGTTTCTGTCAGCTTTTACCGAGTCAAACTCAAAGTAATGTCTGTACTTCCAAGCATTAAACGCTGCATGGTCCTGCTCTTTCCCGCGCTCCATGTTGTCTCTTGTTGATCACTACACGTGTCAGTGATAAACACTGACACGTGTAGTGTCGGTCATACATCATTGTAACTCATGAGACAGTCTCACAAAACAAAATCATGGTTAAGTAAAGCCGTAACGCAGCCTGCTTGCGGGAAAGTAACATTAGTCTAATTACTGTTGTTGCAATTGTAATCCCCTACTTTACTCGTTACTTGAAAAAAGTAATCAGATTACAGTAACACGTTACGTTACATAAGTCCATCTGTCTTTGGCCAACTGTCTACTTGAATTGATTTAAATCTGGTGGTCCAAGGTCACTGTAACCTCGCAAATAATTTTTGGCCATACCATAATCACAAGATAATTAGAACACAATCATACATACATTTCATATAGGATAGCATGATGATGTGATGATATTTTATATCCAAGAGGTCAAAAGTCAGCTTCACTGGGACATCATGATGATCTACGAAAAAAATGTTTTTTAAAAAAAAAAATGTTTTTATGTTATTTAACGACACAACTCAGGAAGAGCATACAAACACGAGGCGGAAATTCTAAATTCCTCCCTGATCTTCGTTTAGTCTTGTGTTATATTTCCTCCTTTTTAAACCCACCAGTACATGTAAGATAATGTTTTCCCCCATTTCTCCTCCTCCTTCTGCTTTGTCTGGGATTTATAATAACACGTTTACATCTACATTGTTTACAGTCATTTCAGTAAATAGAGGATTTCAAGGACAACTATCATGATTTTTATAATTCTTCATGTAAATGCTCATTGCAGGAGCATAATAAATGCTGCTTTTAATGAAACTTGTCACTAGCCATGCTGCCATGCTGTGCAGCTACACAGTACAGGTGCATACTGGGAAGAGAACAGCTTCTGCTGGGTTTGTTTGCGTACATGTTAGAAACGGTGCACCTCCCTCTTTGGGATTTCCTTTAACACTGCGGCTCCATTTCCTGTTGTTGAATTCCTTTTTTCCCACAGCAGCTCAGAGAAAGTGGAAACTGCTCAGGAGGGGTCAAATCAGCTTGTTGGTACCTACTGGATGCAAGATTTTGCTTTATTTGTTTGTTTTATAAGGTCAAACTTTTGGAAATGCTGCAATAGCTTGCAATTTTAACTAAATCCCCCTTGGGTTTTTATTCCCAAACTCTCTCATATGTAAACACCAACACAATTTTGAATCTGTGCTATAATTAATAGTCTGATCAAAGCTTGTACGAGGCAGCAGATCATTGGACATGTGATTCCCATTTGCATCAGCTGCACAGTTGTTATGAAAGGGGAAAAAATAGCAAAAATAGCCCTAATAGGAGGAATTTTGAAATCCTACAGAGACTGTCCCCACAGCTTTTTAACTGGCCGAGATGAAGCCCGAACAAAAGGCTCAGTAAACTCTCTTTGAAGAGTGTCTAATTACTGACAAAAGCACCTGGACCTCTGCCAGATCTCATAGACTGGCTAACAGAGCCCTGTTAATAGGGTCTATTGAAGATTTAAAGCTTTGGGTCTGTCCGCTCCCTCCACGCCTACTACTGTCTTCTGTCTTATTCTGTTGTTACTCTGTTGTTGCAGGCGCTTTGCTTTCGTGTTCCTGTTTGGTTAGGTAAAAAGTAGAGAATTAATAGGATAGACCTATCGAAGCAATAAGTAGCTCCAATACATTGAATTTAAGTATAATTTGTTACACTGTGGTCTTGTCTTTCATTGCCAGTTAGAAGCAATAACACAAAAAAGGTTTGGCATAAATATCAGCGATGTAGCTGCGTTGTATTGTGTTCCTTTATATAATTATGCTTTCCGTGTGGTTTCCAGCTGGCCTCAGAGGTAAGATGCTATGTTTGTATAATGCAGAAAGACAAAGCAGTGGGTGTGCAAGATGAGCCGAGTGGGGAATCTATTTGTTGGACAGATACAGGACTCTCTATCTAAGCATGAGCCAAAACAGTCTGGTTGTCAGCAGTAGTTCTGCATTGGATCGGTCTGGGTAGCGTGAGATAGACAGACACCATTTTCCCATTTTTCAAAACTCATTTATAATGAAAATGCCGTTTGTCAACTTCAGGGCTCTGTGCTCTGTCACAGACTATTAAAGAATTTTCAAAAGACTCCTCACTTGAGAATTGCAAAACATAAAATGGAAGTGTTTGTTTGTCCTGCCAGAAGAAGGAAAACTTTTCAAGATGAATTATGAGTTTTGAGCTGAAAAGTTTGACTCCCATTGTTTCTTGTTCCTGTTTACTGTGAATAAGGACAAGGAAAGAAAAGTTTGCCGAAAATAAGGACTTTTATCTCAAGTTTCAGTTTAATATTCAAATTAACATTTGAAAATTTAATAAAACAATCACTGCCTTCTGTGTTTGAAATGATTGGTAAGATATGTAAGGCGCTATACGGGAGAAATATTCCTATAACTCCATATAAAACTTATCAGGTTGCCTCATAATTCATTTCAATTAGTTGTTGCTGAAATGATTTCACAAATGGAACAGTGAAGTACTAAAATTAAGATAATTACTGTTCTAGTAAACATCTTTCAGGAAGTTATCTGTAACAGTGATGGCTGATTGAGAGTCCCTGTTGTCTTGTGTGTGTTTGGGAACACACCCAAGCCACAAATGTGAGCCATCATTTCCTCGTAAGTAGGAAAAACACACATTTGCTGGTTTTTGACTTTACAAAGAACTGTGAGTAACATTTAGATAATTGGCTGTACAGATTAGAGGGAGAAAAGGAACTGAGGTGTCTGCATCTAAAAGAAGCAGAACCTTCTGCTGTTCTCAAGCTAATGTGCATGTTTGCCAGAGGTGTAGGTGAGCTGTAATTGAGTTACTTGTTACTGCATTGTTTTGAGTAGTATATTCAAATCTGACTCTATGTTTGACCTTTATGGGCAAGTCAAAAGCTTTTCTTTTTGAGGATCAAATGCATCTTCATTACAAATTACTGAACTGCAATTTGTGAAACATTTATGACTGCTTGTGACTGTTTCTATCACCAGTGTAATGATTATGGCATGACAACAACACCTTTAATCTGTGAACACACCCTTGATGTCATGAAGTGCCCTAATCTGTTAAGAGTTACTGTGTAAAAGAGTTAGAAGTTCTTATATGTGATGGTTTTGTGGATAGTGTGCAAAACAAGTTAAACCAAGCAAATAGATAGTTTAAGGAGCATATTTAATGCAATGAAAGATGCGCAAGCTGTACAGTACAGGACACTTACAGTTCCCTTGTACATACATAACTTCCTGTGTTGCATCAGAGAAAAAATATTGTGCAAACACTGGGAATCTTTTTACTAAATAATCATGTTATGTTTGAGTCAGCAGGTCAATTTTCTGCGAAAAGAGAGCGATCCTACGTATGTGTGATCACGAGTGGTTTCACACAGGATTTAATGCGTGATTGAAAGCAGAGGAGGAAATGGAAGAGGGGAAATCACATACACCGCCTGATGACGCAAGAGAAGATAGCTTGTTTTTTATCTGACTGAAAATCACATGGAAGTTGAATTTGGTCCCTGCACACAACTGAGTCTTTGTCACGCAGACTGTAGAGATGCCTTTCTGTCTATAGCACTGCCATTTTCTTTAAAACGGACAGCCAATATTAAAGTCTGATAGAGAGATGTCAACTGCTGCCTTTCTGTCTCTGAGGCTGGCTCAGACTAATGAGGTGTTGAATAATGTTGCACAGGAATGGGTTCACAATCTCTCCTTCGAAAAAATTGCATTAGATACACATTTATTGTTTCAGTAAAGATAAGTTTTAGCCTGGAATTTATATTAGTTTTTTGGTGATATGATTGCACTTTACATAATCAATCTAGGCATTTTAATATAAATTGGAAATATGTACAATGAAAGAAGAGGATGTATTTAATCTTTAATCAGAAAAGCCTCCAACCTTAAAAAATACTTTAATAAAAACTGTCTGACTGAATAGAAAAAATATTAGAACCTTAACAACAGAAAGGGAAGTTTTAAAGGCTTGATGAACTGAGTCTACGAACTGCTGATATTCTGAAACAGCTGACATCATCCAAGTAAAACAGCAAGTAAAGTGCTAAGCGAAAGTATTTTAAAGCTGAGACGAGAAAAATACAAGGTAAATATGCAAAGTACGAGTTAAATTTGGTCCCTGCATTCAACTGAGGCTTTGTCACCCAGACTGAAGAGATCCGTGGAGACCTTTTCTTTAAAACAGAAAGCCAATATTAAAGCCAGACTGAGAGAAGCATGTTAACTATTGCCTTTCTGTCTCTAAAACTATCTCAAACTAATTAGATGTTGAATCATGTCACGTAGGAAAGGGTTTGGTTTCTTCTTCTAAAAAAGCTATATATGGATAAGACACATACATTGTCTCAGTAGAATTTAGTTGAAGCAGTCGATATGATGACATTTAGTTTAGCTTTGAAATGATTTGGCTTGAAAACTGTTATGAGACTGTGTGCCTGCATGAAAATATGAGGCTAAAATGTCGGGCTGGACAAGGGTATTTGGCTATTTGGATATTCATTTGTTGGGTCAATATTCCATTTTCAATTTTGGGATTTGTATATTTATTTATCTATTTAGCTAAATGTAGACAAACTTCAAAATTGCTAGTATTATGTCATATAAAGGTGAATACAGACAAAACATGTCAAACCTTTTGGAAAATGTCTTTTTTTTTTCAATAGTTATAAGAATACAAACAACAATACCATAGAATAGCATTTATTTTTTTGGCCTTTATAATGAAACTGACAGATACATGTTGCTGCACCGTTCCGTCCATCTTAGCCGAGAATGGAGAAATGTCTGACTCACTCCTTCATGCCCAACCTGATCAAAGCTTTGAATATTCGCTTGTTGAGTACTACGGAAGCTCCTTAGCCAAAACTGGTATTCAGAAGAGCCCTATTAAGGGGAACATCACCAATGCCAACACGAACCTCACACACAAGCCTCTCCACTCCTCGAGCTGAAATGATTCCGTTATGACGCGGTATTCCGGTAGTGTTGAATTGGCAGCGCTTCAGTGTAGCAGCTAATGTGACCTTCATTGCTTCTTCCTTCTTTTACTCTTGTGTCTCTAGTGATCTGCAGAGGCGGAGAGGGAGGTGGGCTGTGATTTGGTTGTCCTTCACATCAGGTGTGCCGTCCTTGCGGCAGGCAGTTCTCTGTCTTCCTTCCCTGACATATTTTTTTTCTTTTTTTTCTCTCCCTGTTCTCATCTACTCAGGCGTTTTGCTGTGCAACGAGCACAGTTCTGTAGAGGGAGAGGCTGCCTGATTCTCATTTTATACTTTTGCTTTTGTCGACACTTTCTGCAGGACCCTCACACTTTAGGAAAGCCTGCTGCAGACAGGGTTGTGCTGCTCGACTTGTAGTGAATTTGTAACTGTGTATGTGTTTTATAATTGTGCATATATGATGAGGAGTACACACAAGAATTACAGATCCCGGTGCATCCCTTTCCACACCAACCCAGAAATTTTAATTAGTCCCGGGCTGCTCTGGAGTTCATCAGCGAGTCTCATTAGTGAGGAGTCCTCGATACCCTGCGTGCCTCTAATCTCACTCTGTCTGCTGCCATCCTGCTGAGAATTAGTATTTCTATTAATACATTTGATGTGGTGGCCCTCATGTCCGGCACATAATTATTTCGCCTGTTTTTAATACGACTGTGATCATTTTGCCACCAGAGTATTTTTCTCTCTTGAGTCTGCCTCACCTAGGGTTTAAAGTAAATGTTTTTTTTCTTCGGGCAAAAAAGAGCAAAACATGAATTTTTTGATTATTTTCAAATGACAGCAAATGAATTTAATTCAAGTTAATTGTTCTGTTTAATCTGTATTTAAAGCAGCATTACCTTAAAGCTCCTATTTGTAGTTGGGAATGAGAATCAAATATATAGATAATAACCTTTTTAAATAACAGCTTTAAAATTGTTATGATCGTACAGTGTCTTGTAATAGGGTGAATGGTGTCTCTGTCTTAGCCACTCTGCCCCCCCGTCACTTGTTTCTGCACTATGTAACTTTGACGATGTTGCATACATGTTTACTTCAAGCTCCAAGTTTTAACACATACCATTTGAAGTTAGCACCTACATTACTTCTGACAAATGGTAACAGACCTGGGATTTAGATTTACAACATTGGTGTTGCACTCACACACAAAAGATGAGACAAACATTCTTGCAAATCCACTTAATTCAGTTAAATGTCTTTACCTGCCACCATTGCTTGGTTGGCACTGTACATAGGCAACTCTCAGAGATGAAAAGAAAGTGAGATGGCTCTCTTCTTACCTACTTCCGCCATGTGAAAAAATTCATGTTAACTTTTTATTTTTCTACTCACTCGATTGGACAAGTGTGTTACTAGATTTACTAGCCCGGCATGGCCTTTGACTAGCCATTAGCAATTGGACTCTCCTTATTGTTAAGCACTGTTCACGTCACCTTGTTGTTTGTTTTGCTCATTTCTTTATGTGTACTTTTGTGTTTGCACACTTCCTGTTTAGGTGACTTGGGCAGAGCAACAGGTGTCAAAACAGAGGAAAAAGAGGGACGTCTACGTAGAACCTTATGATCCCAAGTTCAGAGACCAGTGGTACCTGGTGAGTATTGGACAAAATGTTGTGTGTGTGCGTTTCTGTGTGTGTCTGTGGGAGGTAATTTAGCACTGCTCACCGGTTGAGCTTTGTATCGTCCAAAAGTCAATACAAGTAATTAAATTTGGGGCTGTGGTGTTTCCCTTGAGTCAAAACACAAGCCTGTGTATGAATCCAATATACCGTCTTTGTGTGAATGCTGTTGTGTTTCTTGTTTGCCAAGGAAGTAGTCTGAGCGACCTCACTCTAAAGGACTCAGCAGCTTGAACAAAACCAGATCTACACACAGAGCTTCTTTTAAGTTCTGAATTGCATGCTTTTTCCAAACTGATCATTTACTTTAGTCCATAAAGCACAGCCGCGGAGAAAAGAAAGAAACAGAGGTGATTCACCTTGAAGCACTCTTGTTTTCAGTTGATTGATTTTCACGTTTGACTTGAAGAATGTCGCTGATACATTGGCCTGTAAAAAGCAGCAGTAACAACCCCCGAGACCTTCTGTTCGGCTCCTCTTTTCCTTCAATTACTACGTGGATGCTTCAGGCGGGAGAAGATTCATGGTGATGCAAAACAGACTTGCATCGCCAGTTGTTCAAAATGTCTGCGCTTCAACAGAGGCAGACTGACTTTCCCCAGTGTGGTGGAGTAGTTAGTGGCAACTTGAAAGACAAATGAGGCAGATAAAAGCCTGCTGCCTGCTTGTATCAATGTGACGAGATGAGAGAGATTCTGACATACGTTCACACACCCTTATTAGTGTTTCACTGATATATAAAACCTGCGATACATGTGGATAAGGCAGACTTTTATCTTATTTTTTATAATCAACCAATGATTGTTTTCTAAATTGATTAACTAATTAACATAGAAACACTGCTTTCAGTTTCTTCTTTAAGAGAAAAGAAATGAATCCTATAGACCCTAAAATCTAAGATATTTTCACTGCAATTGTATGAGTTAAAGAACCAAGAAATTAATATTTTATTAAATAAAAATTATTACTAAAGCTACGGTGCTTAGTCTAATGCATTCTGTGGTCCCTTTTTAAAGCAGTGCGGAACCAGTGGAAAACATTAAAATAAAATCTGTAGGCGTCCCATGAGGCCATAAAGCTCATTATACACCAAAAGACATGAAAACTGGAGCAACACCTTTGGTATTCTTAGATCCTTTCCACTACTGGGATCAGTTGAGCTTTGAGCAGAATATAACAGTCACCATGTCAGCAAAAAAAAGGAAAAAGAAAAAAGAGCATGTTGACATTTCAGCTGTTGGGAACCGGGCAATCACCATTTAGCATATAGCATTAATGTTTCCTCAATATCATAACTGTCATGTTAGTGAGACTAGATGCATGGGGATTGCTAAGTTTCCTTTATTGGGTACCTGGAATGAGTGACCCAAAATTAATTGCCGATATATTTTTTATAATGTATTGACCACCTGAATTACATTCCTGGTTTGACACCATGAGCATGACCAAAACAAAAAATAGTTTGATGGCTGTCAGCCATGTGTAATCTGAATGCTGTTAACATTCAGCTGAACAACTCTGTGGAGTAAATTAATGCATTAAAATGCTAAAAAATGCTAATTTCCCTGGTATTCCCTTAACTCCTTAACTCTGCATCAAGGCTTCAGATTGTGTTGCTTTCATATGTAGTTTCAGTCATTTGACATTGATTTTACTGCCTCTAGCTCGTCTCCGCAACTGTGATTCAGTTTCGAGATGTAACTCTTTTTTTGGATGAGGCATGTGCTGTCCAAATGTCTCCACTCTGCTGAGTTCCTCTCTTATTATGGAAATGCATTCTGTGTGTTTTAAATAATAAGTAAATCTGGTAATGCATTTTAGAAAGTGTCCGGTTATAGATTTGCGCTGCCTCTCTCTCCAGGCAGTAAATAAACCTAAGCCTCATGAAAAGTAAACCTGGCTGGACAGAGGAGTGTGTGGGTGTTGTCCTTGGTGGAGAGATGCTAATAGTCAGCTGCTACAATGTATATTTAATATATTCTGATATAAATCTAAATAATGAGACAGACTTCTTTTCTGACTATTGAATAAACGTGCAGAGATCTTAAGTTATACTCATGCAGTGTTATTCACTTCGCAGAAGGACTGCTGACATTAAGGTAGAAAGAAAAGGACTTACGTGATGAGTAATAACCAAAATGAAGCCTTCCACATGCCTGGCTCAGATTTATTATACACTCTACGTGGCCCTTTTTCAATCTGAGTCAGCATTGCACATCACAACTTTCATCTTTGATTGATTTTCTTCTGGATGGTTTAAGTATCAATGACTTTACAAGGTTGTGAAGCAAACCTCATCCTGTGTGAGAGACAACGGTTACAATGGTCTGAAATCCAAGAGGAGGAAATAGCGGGTGGAACATCAGGCACATGACGTTCTGCTTTATAAACAGGAGCTTTGAGCTAGATGAAAGCTTTGGAGCAAAGGTCAAGTTAAATGTCAAAAGCATATCAAAAAGCATACAGAATCATTACTGGATGCCATCATCCAGTTCACTGGTGCTTTTCTCGATGTTAATAATAAATGCAATAGATGCGAGCATAGCACCGATGCTCTCAGAATAGAGATACTTCTTGTAAGCTTGTAAAACTGCCTTCCCCCTCATTGAAAAACTTCAGCTGTTCACCAAGGAAGAATGAATGAAATTCAATAAGCAGCACCATTTTTTCCCGGTCGCTTCAGTCAAAAGCTCAGTCATCTAAAAGTCTTAAAAGATTCCCTTTTTTTAAGCCCTTCTAGATTTAGTTAAAAGCACATTCTTGTCAGCACTCAGGTGTCTCTCAGATAATTAGATTCCTTATTTGCTCTCTCCTTTCTCAGTACAACGGCAACCACCGTGACCTGAATGCCAAAGCTGCGTGGCAGTTGGGCTACACAGGTAAAGGGGTTGTGGTGTCCATCCTGGATGACGGAATAGAGAAGAACCATCCTGACCTGAAGCAGAACTATGTAAGTACTCCTTAATGATTCAAAACATTTTAGTTTTTCATGGAGTTTTTAATGCGTTTCTGCTGAACAAAGATAAGAACATAACAAATACAGCAGATTCTGAATTAAAGATGGTATCTGATGGATAGTAAGAATCTGTGCAGACAGATTTTGAGGTGCACTATATTGTCGATAAATGAAGGACAATTCACCGTTAAATGAAAAATACGTATTTTTTCTCTTAGCTGTAGTGCTAGTTATCAGTGGAGATTAGTTTGGTGTGCGTTGCAGAGTTTAGAAGATGTTAACCATAGAGATGTTCGCTCTACATCCGTGAGTAGATTGTATCCTTCTTTGTGGTGATATGTTTAGCAGGTTTAGGTTGGAAGAAATATAGAAGTTCCTACATGAGACCGCTCACAACAAGGTCTGTAGATTATTTTCAGTAACGGGGTCAGAATTTCTGGAAAGTGACATTTCTGTAGCGTTTTTTCAAATGAATCTCTTGGTCGCTTTGAGCGGGCCATCTAGTTCCATAACATTCAGGAGAAGGCAGACATCTCTATGGCCAATATCTCTCAGCCAATCACTTACCAAACAATCTAGATTGATAAATAGCACTACATCTAATTAGAAAATATGGATTTTTGATTACAGGGTGTACTTTCCGTTTGATATTTGATATTATATTTTATATTTAAAAGAATCAAACTCAGAAAAGGCAGTTTCTGCATCTGACTCTAACAGCTTATCTGTGTTTTCTAAGGACCCGGATGCCAGCTACGATGTGAACGATGGCGACCCCGATCCTCAGCCTCGATACACGCAGCTCAATGACAACAGGTAGAAATCTCAAACAGATAAAAATTTAATTTCCTCTCCTTGTCCTTTGGCTGGAACCACATGCTTGTGATTTCTAAATGCCAGGTGTGTGTGTGGGACATAGCGGGATTAAATTGCACTTGTTCATTAATTTGTCTCCCTCACTGTCTTGATGGCTGACAGCTGACATGTAAATAGGGCCATGGCTGTTTCCGCTCCTCCACTGAGTCAAAGGACAGCGTTTATGGGAACAAAACTAATTGAAGATCATAGCCTATGGGGTTCATTTTATCCAAGACATTTGAATTTTCCGCCATTTTAATGATTTTTACCCAGCACAAATGGGCAATTACTTCCTAATAGGAATCCTGCTCCGACTCAGAGTTGGTGGATTTGTTTTGGCCTCTTAAATCACAAAGGCTCCACCAGGGCATTCCTATAGCCTGGGTAAGTAGAGTAAGTCTACACCAGGATTAAGGTAGTGTTTGTGAAGAAAACAGCTTTATTGCAGTGGCCTCTGCAGATGGCATTAGGAGTTGTTTACCACCACAGTGAAGTCTTGCCGAGAATTGATTGAATTAAGTTCATCAGTGTTAATGAAACTGAGCAAATCTCTTGGCTCTGGAAGGCCCTTGCTCATCTTCTTTCATCCGTGTCGCTCGCTCCCTTCTGACTTTAATTTCTGATTTGTTGTAATCTGCTGTTTGTGGGCCACTGGCCTGAGACTTTTTTTTGTATCTCGAGGCTCACCGCGATTACGGGTGATAGGCAGAGAAGATTATAGTTGGAAGGATGGATCCAAATCACACGTTCCCAACTGAGACAGAGGGCCTTGAGCGAGCACCACGAAAGTGGTAGCTGTGGTATACAGAGTAGCCTGAATATACAGTAACTGCTTTATCAACTCCTTAAAGGCTTTGTGGAACTTGTATGAGGCTGATTGTGGAAGGTGTGTAATTGTTTTGAAACTAAAATAATATCTACTACTTTGGGGCACAACTACACGCACACACAGTTATCAGTAAAAGTGCAAATAAATATAGAAGCAGTCCAAACAATGTGCTGTTGCCTTCTAGTTCAGCCAGATTGAGTGTTTTGTGCCAGTGCCTGAACCCTTTTTTCCTAAATGGTGGAATTTCTTGCGGAGGAATGTGGGAGAACATCCCTCCAGTGCAACTTCACGGATCCACAATCTATGCCAAGTCACGCTTAAGCTCCTCTGGTGGCTCACAGTGGCCGGGAGCCCAGCTAAGACACTTAGTATTGATGTTTCCTTCATTTCAGCTGCACCTCTTTCCAACCCTCTCTCACCTCAGCCCTTATCTCTCGCCACCCAGCTCTCCATGTCTTCCCTGTGGCAGGACCATTTGAGAGCCGGCATATTTCTGCATCTGTGTGTGTATGTATGTCTGTTTCCCTCACTTTTACAGTGGGCTGGTGCAGATGCATGTGTAAACAAGATGTGGGCGGGCATGAAAATGTGTAAAGTCGTGTAAGACTGTAAGTGTCTGTTCCCTGCAAAAAGCCCAACTCTGTTCACCTCTATAAAGCTGCCTTTCTTTCCCAGCATACAGGAAGCAGAAAGGATGGCTCAGGAGCAATGTGACCATTCACCCTCATATTTATCTAAGACGGCATGTGATCTAGATGTTTCTTATTCCAAAGTTTCCTCTGACTCCTATCAGGATGGTTTCCAAATGTGCTTTTTCAGTTTTAAACAGGCATTTTTTTGACAAGAGAAACTCAGCTTATTGCCCTTTGATGAAGAGCAAAGCTAGCTCACAGAGTAATGTCAAAATCACTTTATTCAACATCTGCAATATACATGCAAAACATTTTCATTATGATGCAGCAGACTGATTGCGCATTTAAATTCAGACACATTTAATGTATAGCGATGGATGAAGGGACATATTTAACAGAACTGCCAACAGCAGGTTGATTAATTTTCACCAGAACCTGCATTAATCTCTCTCTAGACATTTTCTTCATCTCCCTCCTCTTTAACATGCTCTATAAACATTGCCAGACCTTTTGTCCTGAAGGCCAGCTCATTAGTAAACTGGCAGAACCATTAGCAGACTTAAGAATGAGCAGAGCGAAAACAGTTGTGCGGATTTACCTTTGAGGTTCAGTGCAGCCCGGGGACTAATGAACAGCAACTGACGCTATCCACGACTGTGAGACCATCAGTGTTGTTTAAAAAAATAAAATAAAATAAAAGTAATTATGACGATACAAGAGCGAAAGTGAATTAAATTGCAGAATTTGAATATGGTGAAAAGTTGGGCTTGCATTTCACATCTTAGACTACAATTTTTTGTAATTTATGTTATTAATTTTGGTCATTTTTATCTCTTGTTCTCATGCAGTGGTATGCATCACAAACTGCAGGGGCTAAATGTAGAACTTGTCAGACATGTGGCACCCAGAGGATTGCTGTGTTTTTAAGCAGCAAAAGACATCCTGCAGAGTCAGTGGCAGATACAACAAGCCAAAAAGCTGCTATTGTGCCATTTTTCTTTTTTTTTGGTAGTGCAGGTTCGGATCGACACTTTTCCCATCTTTGCACTACACACACAGACACAGTTTGGATACATCTGTATGGCAATAGCATGTCTCTTAAGACGTCTCCAGAGTAAGACAGTTAAAGCTTTGCAGTGATAATAGTTCTTTCAGCTGTGAGTATGAATACTGATCATGTTTTTGGCCTCGGGCCTGCAGCCAACTGTAGTCCACTGTAACCTGAGTGAGGTTCTGTGTGTAGGATCTGCCATGGGGGTTTCTGGCTGTAATCAGAACAAGACTTTGCTGAAATTGCTCTTTGTTCACCATAATCTCCTATTATCACCATTACGTATGAAGCGAGAATGCAGGGTTATTGCACAATGTATCACATACAAAGGGTGTCTTTAAAGTTCTCAGAGATTCTCTTGTTCCATCTGCCAAGAAGTGACTTTTTCAATCAAGATTGTGTTGAGAAGGCTTAGTGAAGGCGGGGAAAGGGTTTTAAATAAAAAGCAGATGTTGAGATAAAGACTAACAGGTATTTGCCACTTAAGTCTTTAAGTGGACAGTTTGCATTATGCTGGTAATGTGGCAGACACCCGTACTAATTGACTGCTGCTTCATTGAGTTGTTTTGGTTCGCTGGAAAATCGTTTAAATTAGACTGGTGGAGTATTCACTCTATTAGTGTACTACTACTAGTGTGTGTGTGTGTGTGTGTGTGTGTGTGTAGACATGAGTGTGTCAAGTTTGATTAATTAAGACAGAGTGAAGGAGCATGTGATGAATTAATAGCTGCTTTACAGTGTTATTGCAATTATGTAAAAAAAAAAAAAAAAAATTACATTTGCTCAAAGCTGCAACAAGGAAGTTTCGTTTTTATGTTGGTCCGGCGGCTCCTGTGGACAAAAGCAGTATGGGAATTATCAGGTCCGATCTTGCTTGATCTGACGAGCGTATTCATTTGTTTTGTGAGTGAGTAAAATAAAGACACAACAGCTGTTAGTAGGATCCATAGTGATGAGGTAATGTATGCATTTGTAAGATTAATAACTCTAAGATGATGATGGCGATACAAAAAGTTCTTTAAAGCAAAAGTTAAAATTTGCTTAAACATTTTTTATATACTGTATAACTATTCATAACCAACATATCTGAGCTTTATAACAAATAGGCCATCACAAGCTAACAAAACTACCAAGTGTAAAGTCCCACAATGTTTGTTTTGTTTTAGGGACAAACATCTCTTGTTGCTTAACCTGCCGTGGTATCCGAGTACTTGACTCAGCCACAGCAGCTCGCTTGAGTTGATTCGGATAGTTGTGCAATGCTCATTTAAAATGTTTAGGTTCACAGCATCAGAATGGATAATCATTGTATGTCTTAAGAAGTGGGAGCAGTTGAGAGTGAAGATGTTCTCTGAGAGTCTGAGTCAATGTGCTAGGTACATAATACAGCACTGATAATTAATCTGTGACTTGTTAACAACTGATTGAACAATGCTGTACTTGTAGTGACAGGAAGCTCTTTGTTCCTGCATACAATGTCTGGATGTGGTTACACTTCCTGTGATGATCTTCTACAACGTGCTGTTACCTCATTTAGCCTCCTCTCTAAATCCTTGGCCCCGAGGATGGATCCAGGTTTGGGTTCATGTGATGTTGCTCTCGTCGGGACATCAGATCAGTAGAACAGTGTTCATACAGACCCTCAGTTATGCCTTGCCCTCGTTGTTAGAGGACTGGTGGCTCCCTCAGGCATCTCATTGTGACTGATCATCCTGTTGACAGATGAACTCACAGAGTCAAGGTTTCTAATTAACTGCGGTATAATTCCACAAATGGGGATTTGGGCCATAAACTATTAAGATCTTAACCATGGGAGCCATTTTTAATACTACAGTATGTTAAATGAACCATTTTAATGGCTGCAAATTGTGTGCGTATGTGTGCACGTAATGTTTCTGGGATGAATAAAGTCTTATTAAAGATTAAATGTCCAACATACTGCACATTTTGGGGAAGTTATTTTGTACTGCTGCTGTAGTGCTCACATCGTGCTTCGTCATATCTCCTTTTTGGAGTCCGACAGATATATTGTTTTGCCTATCACAGATGAAACCATGTCAGTGTATATGTTATACCAGTAGGAAATGTTTTTTTTAGTTCATCAGAATTTCTTTACTCTGTAATATTGGTGTCGGCACCCTGCCCCAAAAATGGGTATCGATTGAGTTCTACACATTTTAATTTGAATTTTATTTCATTTAATTTCATGCCAGCCTTTATTATAGATCCTCAGGGACATCATTGCGGGTGACTCTTATTTGTCTGGTGGACATTTTTAGCACATTTATTTTTATATACATTTATTACCTTGAAAAAAAATCTTGAAAAAGATTAATAAACAATTTTTTTTTTTACAGTTGACAGTTTTTTTTTTTACAGTTTTTTTTGGGCACATTTTGTGTTGTAGCTCACTCTTGTGAGAGACACCATTAGGTTGGTTCAGTCTAGACATTATATTTTACAATAACGTTTGACCCTTTACGTCGTTTGCTGGACTAAACGTTGGTGACTGGACTCACAGAGCAGTTCTGCTCACCACTTGCTAATCGATAGTCTAATGATAATGCCTTTGGTTAAACTCGTGTAAGTCAAGTTAAATAAGTAGCAGGGAGCAGGCTGCTTTCACAAGAAGATTTCACAAGTGTGTGACCCGTTGATGCACTCTTCTTCACATTCTTATTGACCCGAATAGTGAGTGGGAGCAGTAAAAGGATATCTTCTTGTATCCATTTTATCACTCCCTGGAAACTCACTGCTAAAAACCTGATTATGCAAGAAGTTCTTGCATAATCAGATTCAGAAACCAAGCGCTTTACCCCTGTAACAGCATTTGTATGCTGTGAAGCAGTCTACCGTGTAAGTGACTGTAATGAATGTGTCAAAGGAAGGTTTGGAAGAAGGCTTAGTCGAACAGTGGGGGTATAAGCCTGTGCATGCCCGGCATCCCACCACAGACACCTGAGCTACTCCTGATTATCAGCTGCATCACAAACACGGATCCTGGAGGACATAATGACTCCAAAGTCAACACATTAGTCACTTCCAGGAATGTAGCGATAAAGTTCTCGGGAAAATTGTCCAGATGACATTTGTGTGTTTACTTTTGCAGATGTTTTTATTACCCGGATGTTTGTCTGTGTAGCGTCTGTTTCCGTTTGACTGACATATTGTGACACATTAGAGACACAGTGTCGACTGCGGCTGGCCATTAACATCCGCTCTCTCTGCCCTTCACTATGTCTAAAGAGATCTCTGGTGCCAGCAGATGAATTACAATATTCTGACCTTTTGTCATTATATCTGTTCATGAAAGCAGAAGTCTTGAGGACTATTGGAATTAGTTAGTCAAAAAAAAAAAGGTTCCGGCCTCTGTGACCTCTGATGTCTCCATTGTAGGAAATTTGAACTGGAGATTACTACGTCTTTGTTATATATTTAGTTGAATTGTGTACTTATGTATTCTAAATGTTTCCAACATGTTTACTCAAGGTAACGGTGTGATTCATCAGGTCGCTGTTACTACCCAGTGGTTTCGGAAGGCGGCTAACAAGAGTAAACTTAAATTGAAAATACTCCAGAACCACCTTGTGTGTGAGCATGTCTACCTGAGTCACTTCATGTTTTGTTTTCATAGAGGTCCCCCTAGTGGCGAAAGTTGCATGAGGAACAATAAATCTTCTTATCATTTTCACGATTGATTGTGAAAAAATCACAATTTCCCAGTCGAAATAACGTCTTTGAATAGCCTCTTTTGTCCATCCAGCAGTCCATAACACAAAGACCTTTGATATACTATTGTAAAAGAACAAAGAAAAGCAGCAAGTCCTTATATTTAAGAAGCTCGAACCAGCAAATGTTTGACATCCAGCTTGAAAAATGAAAGCAATGTGTCAAAATAGTTGACAACTAATTTTCCTTCGATTGACAAATCATTGCAGCTCTACAGCAGATATATTCTTATGTGTCAGGGAAGAACATCTACTGCTTGTGTTTTGATTCTTGTGATTGTCTGCCATCATGGAAGCCTGCGGTTGTAGATAGTGTAGTCAGCAGTGAATGTCTGCTGCTTCCTGTTTTTTCCTGGTGGCACAGTGTTGCCCAGGCTCCAGCATTCCTGTCTGGGAATGGCTCTACTCTGGCGGGATTGCATCACCGTTTGAAGGGCGTTAAGAGTGCATATCCATCTGGCAGACCAGGGGGATGCACCTGACTGGAATGTGATGATCAGCTCCTCTATAGCAGCTTCTTGGATCTCTACACTGTGGTGCCTAGAGCTAGATCTTACTACAGAGGCTCAGGCTCAGTGAAGGAGCCATTGTGAAAACGGCAAATCTAATTCACAATTTATTCCTCCGTGTGATGGTAGTATGTCATCTTATTACCCCTTTTCCCTTGACATGATTCAGGCCGTGCAGGCAGTCCAAAATTAGATAATGTACGGTGGTCACTCTTTGGCAAGATTTTTACCTTTTGGACAACTAAGATTTTTTTAAAAAAAGAGTCAAAGCAAAGAACTTGTCTGCATGAGTTTGTTTTGTCTCAGTCTACAGCTCAAGGGAACGCATTCTTCTACAAGCGAGCATTTATAGACATGTACACTACCTGTGCGCATATATACAGCAAAGTGCTGCGTCATTAAGTAAATGACACTTACAAGGATAAGAAGTTTCCCTGAAACATTCCTCTCTTTCTCATTCTTCCTCCTTTTCAGGCATGGAACACGATGTGCAGGAGAGGTGGCCGCGGTAGCCAACAACGGGATCTGTGGAGTCGGCGTGGCCTACAATGCCAAGATTGGAGGTACAGTCAAATAAAAATAGGAATTGATTTGTTCTCACAGTCTTGGTTTCATCCCTTTTTGACTGCCAGAATAGCTGAAGTACATGTTCTACAGTGCTGGTGTTATTTTTAGTCCATTTCCCAGGCACAGCATGCCACTGAATCTTTCTGAGCATCTCCACAGTTGTGATGTGCATTGCCAATTCACTGTAAATGTGTCAGTTTTGCATGGATTTACAGTAGTCACAGTGATATGCGGTTCATGAAATGGTTCGATGCTGTAGCTTGAAATCTATGTTACCTTACTGTCACATTTACTGTTCTCAGCTCGTATACAAGTAAAAGCAAAATGGCTGATCGAACTCACTTCTAATGTTCCGTTCCCTAAGTATCTGCTGATACGACATATATGACGCTCGTTTCAATACACAGTCAAGTACAAAACCACCTCAACGTGTAGCTACAACCATAAAAACTAAGTATGATGAATTAACACTTCTTTGACGAAAAGCATTACGAGCTCCACGAGGAAAGGGTTTATTCCAGAGCTGCTGCTCTGGGCTGCATTAGATTGCACAGATGTACTTAATAAACTGTTTTCAGAGACATGGTTGTGCTGGTGGCGTCTCTAAAGAGGTAAAAGTAAAAGATAGAGGGGGGCCTCGTGAGTCTTTGTAGTTTGTTGAAGGCAAAACGCCCACTTTCCGATTTTTTTCTGTAGCCATGTCACAGACAAGCCGAAGTTGGATCATCAGAATACACGTTTGGCAGCGGCTCTTTGACACCCTGCTGCGATGTTGCCCCCCCCCCCCTGTACTCATGCGACACTTGCTTGATACTTGTGTCACTGTGGCCAATGAAATTTCATCACCCAGAATCTGTTACAACCTTTATGTGCTTGCAGTGTGTTGCAGAGTCATACCTACCCCTGTTCGTATTTCAGAGAGTCCAAACTCCAATGAAGTAAATACTAAATACTTAAATAAATTGTGTCAGATGAAAGTAAGCTGTAATTAGTCTTTTCACAGAAAATTTACTGGCAACCTGTGATACTTGTGGTAATCAATTTATTTGCCTGTCGTTTTTCAAGGAAAATGCCCAAACCTTTTTTGGTTGAAGTGTCTCAAAAGGGAGGATTTGCCTCATGTTTTCAAACTATTTTCTCACTGGATAATCCATTAAGGTGCAGTGCTGATAAGTGAGATGGGAAACTGAGAAAGAGTTGTAGCACAGATGAACTTAAACGTGATTTATTTTTTATCAGTCGCTTGAGCACGCTGTTCTCGTGTCTTGGATTAAATTGACTCAACAGATGAGACACAGATTCAGAGGAACAGTCTTACAGATGTTTGCCTGCGGTGCCACATTTATGGCACCGTTGTTTGCAAACATCATGGATTAATCATGAAAGATTATTATTATTTAAGAATATTTGTCTGCATCAGAGACAAACACACAGCAGAATGTGCCAAGAAGATTGTCTGTCTGAGAGAGGCAAAATATTGTGAAATATGAATTTGTCTGTTCTTAAAAAGATTTTTGCACCCTGATGGGTTTTTTCGCTTCTGCCTTCAGGGAGGGAGCAGTTTTTCTACTTTCTGTTCCCATTCTTCAAAAGAAGCCTCGGGGGCTGTTTGATATTAAATCAAGAAAGCTGTATTGTATAAATGTTGTATAGATTTTTCATTGTAAACAATTTATTTTCTTGAGTTTCGCATTGAGCCGACCTGAAGCTGGCTCTCAAGATTAAAGTTGCTGGTATGGTCACATTGCTGTGACTTGTGTGCATGTGTTTTACATTTGTGATCTGTGCTGAGGATGTAGGATGTAGCATAACAATGTACAGTCCTTTTAACTGTCCTTTATATCCTCTCTCATTACCTCCCTGCTTATCTCCAAAGCCTCCTGCCTCTGTCCTGCTCTCATAAAGTTTAAACCCGTCAGTATAGTGCCATAACTGCACTCTTTATGATCGGTCCAGATGGCAAGTGGGAATATACCACATGGCATTCAGCCTTTCTATCATAACCAGTTGGCTGTGTGTGGTCATGTAGGTGGAGCAGGAGGCGGCCCGGTGTTGTGGAAAACCTACACATACGCTTCCATCCACACTGAAGGCTCTTTTCCATCAGCGTAATCAGAAAATAAAGTAACAAAATCTAGAAGCTACATGTTTTGGTTTGCTCTTCCACGTTACCTTGAGAACGTGAAGGTTGGGTAAAGAAAGCGAAGAGAAAGAAGTGCAATTTCTGTGGCACTGCTTGCTTTACAAAGATAAACATTTCAGTCAGAATCCAACCTTTTTGTAGCCTTTGAGATTACCGTCACATATCAAAATACGAAGACTTGGATAAGATTTGTAACCCTGATAACAGTACACTACACTAAAATACACTGGGTAGTTCTCTTGCTCAAAAATTAATTTCAAGCTTTGTCAGTTTCAGGTATAACATTTTGCCCAAAACTTACCAAACATTCACTGAACATTAAACTAATGCATAAACAGCAAGTCCAGATGGTGCGAGTCCTTCAATAGCTTTAAACAATGTGAAGCCTGACAGACGAATGGGTTTCTCCAAAACATCGGAAACAATAGTCAGGGGCCCTGAAGCCAGAGCATCAGGTCCAGCTCATTCATTTTGATGGCCAGGGAGAATATATTGGAACGAGTGCAGATGGAGCAGTGCAAATGCTTCTGTGACTTCTCATTTACCCAGTTGCCCCCGTGCCACCTGCTGTATTGTAGCTCATTATTCAGCCAGGAGACTTGTCTTTGAAATATTTCCAGGGTAGCTTGAAACACATATCGGCTGGCTTAGATCTTCAGATATTCACAAGTTTGTCTGAAGTAAAAAAAAGTCCCTTAGGTGAACCAAAAAACCTTCTTTTTCTACAAAAATACAAAAAAAAACTCAAGCACTGGGTGTCAGAAATATTAATTTCCCTTTGTTTCATTTAGTGCCTCTCCCTGCAGCAGTTTGTTTCAGTCAACATGCAGGTGGTATTTAAACGAACAGTCCAAACAAATAATATTCTTCTTGGCCTTCTTGCCAAGAGTTAATTTTGAAGAACAACACTACTCTCAGATCTTTCTATTATAGAAGAATATACAGCTTCATTTAAAACCACATCTAATTAGTTTTACACTTCTGTTTTTAATAAACAAAACAAACTAGATCCAATGGGTTAATGATTACTGAGCTTTAGAGGTGTTTTGTTACATTTGGACTAGAGCCCAACTAATAATGGATTTTTGGGGCCGATATTGATCAAAATGTTTATCTCAAATACTTGTGACGAAGGTGCGTACGTAATAGAGACAGGATATTTCAGTTAAACAATAAATGCTATTGTCCAAAATGAAATCAGTTCACCAAGACAGTGAACTTCTCTTTGAATTTTATAATCATAAATGGACCACACGCATCTTTTCCTACATACTGTTCTGTAAAAATATTGGCACATATGTATCTGTGATTGGCCAATATTGGCTAATAATATAGGCCAATATGTATATTTATCAGACAGGCTCTAATTTTGACAGAGCAGGGCTAGCTATTTCCCCCTGTTTCCAGTTACAATGCTAAACTAAGCTGACCTTACTGCCTGCAGTTTAATAATTACCAACAGATTTTATTGGTGTCAATCTTTTCATCAACTGTCCCTTAAAAATAAGCTTTGATTTCTTGATTATTATTGTTAAAACATTCTTATCAAGGGTGCACCACATCTAGCAGTTGTTCTAACTTTTTTCATTTGTTAAAGATAAAATATCTTAATGCGATGTGGCAGTTAAATTGCCATTCATAGCTCTTAACATTGACAGGTTTATGATACTGTGCTGTGCATTAAACCAAAAACCGATGGAACCTTGACGTGTTATGAACCTGAGTCTCGGGTTTGTGGGGTATTTTGGGATGGGGACTTGAGATTCTCAAGTCTCCAGTCCTCAGCGAATCACGGAAGTGCAGGCTGCCATGGAAACACTCGCAGCTCAGTGCCTGTTTGATGCTTTTCGAGGACTTCAAAGAGTCAGTGCTTGGTTGCTTTAACCCATATAGAGCAGCATTGAGCAACCTGACCTGAAACGCATCAAAGGGGGAAATTAGTTTGTTTTTTAGGTGTCTTTTCTCACCACTTTTTTGTGGAGGAGTGTTGTTGAGATAAAGAGTTATGCTGCCAGAAAACCTTCTGAACATGAAGCAGAAATAATAGGTTAGGAAGACCTCCACACTCCCTGTATGATCCTCCTGCATTGTTTTGTGTTTGATAATATTTTATCTCTTGTCCAGCACTTAACTAAAGATCACTTTAAATATCTTAAAAGTGAAACATGGTTGAAACCTGCTATTAAACACTGGCTGAGGTGTCCACTTCTCTTAAAATAGGAGCAAGTCTGATTCAGTGCACACTCTAACAGGTAGCAGAAGACAATGAATGTTTTCTGTTACTTTATCTGATGCAGTTCCTCCTACGATGCAATTGATCTCATTCCATTTCTTTTGTCTTTTTTTTTTTTTTTTTTTTCAAAATGCCTCAAGCACCAAAGCAAATCTACACAGATAAAGTTGATTTAGTGTCATAATGGATTTACAAATAATGAACAAAAGCAGCTTGTGCCGCAAAAGCTGTACAAATACACACAGATGAGGTACAGCAGTGCAAACAGTTGCGCAAATATGCAAGTCAAACAATGCAACAGCATTGCTTTGTCCATACACATGTCAAACTTTGCTGAACAAGAGCACACAGTCGGCAAAACCTACAGAGCTACAACGGTATGAGCCAAGCTCTGCAGCCTGCAGTATATGAATTTGAATGTTTCACTGAAATACTTTTTAGTGGTAAAAGGGAATACTGATTTAGCATCAGGCTGCTATAAAACTGCATTTATAATGGTCGTTTAAAAGATCAATGCAGCAGATCCAGTGATATCATCTTTTTTATTCCACACATTCCTCTTCCTTGTTAAAATATGACGCCTACATTAACGACAGTGCGACCCCACTGGGGACACTTAAATCACAGATTTGGGTGTGCTGTGCTAGTAGCAGCTAATGTAGCCTCTAGCCTCGGCCCTGCTTTATACTGCAATTTTATTTGTTTTTCAACATTTTTTTATACATTTGAAGACTTTGATTTGTACAAGTGATGGAGTTCCTTTTTAAGGAATCATGGACATTGTTTATGTAGACTCACAATAAACAACAATATTTCTTGACTACTCAGTACTACTACTGCTTGAACACAACCATATTTCTTTCAATATGTCAGGTTTTTCCTCACTCAAATAGAGGGTCCAAGGACGGAGGATGTCGCTCAATGTGCAGATTGTAATGCCCACTGAGGCAGTGAGATTGTGATTTTGGGCAATATGAATATCATTCATCTGAACCGAATATTTACAGATTTAAGGCATTTGCACACAGTTACAGTCACAGAGTTATTTTTTTTTGTCTGCGTTTTTTAATTAATCATCGGATAAAAAACGTTATTGCCAGAAATACCTTGCACAGTCCAATGAGTCCAATGTGTTAATTATTCCATTCAATGCGAATCAATGAGACGATTAAGTGGTCCTATTTCCTGAGAGACAATAGCCTACTAGGTTCCATCCAATCCTGAAAACAAGAGCAAGGAAAGTTCCACCTGCTACAAAAGGAGTTGTAGAATTATCCCGACCACTTCCAGGTGTATTTCAGGACGTAAGTGGTCCAGATTGATAGGCTGTAAACTATACTGGAACCACATTAGAAAGAAATGCACCAAGAGCCCCGAACTCCTGAACTATGACTGGCAGTGCATTTAGGCAGGGAGTAGTGACACAAACGCACATCACATCTGGAAAGGATGCAAAAAAACCCAGCTGAAAATCAAGCCTGTTCTGAAAGCCTGTTTGGAGGTGGTGTGTGAACATGATGACACAACATAATTATTTTATAACCTGCAGCAATTTCAGACAGAAGAAACAGACTTGGTGTGCAAAGGCCTTTACACAGTACACCGATCAGCAACAATATTAAAACCAAAAGTGAATAACTATCTTTACAATGCAACACTGAATGCAATTACAAGGCAATTAACCTTTTATTATCATATAAATGGTATTTCAGTTCTTGGTAAGCCTTTCTGTTATGTGTCTGATGACTGTCTGTGTGTGCATTTGTGTGGGTACAGGTGTGCGCATGCTGGACGGTGAGGTGACCGACATGGTGGAGGCCCAGTCTCTCAGTCTAAATCCTCAACATATCGACATTTACAGCGCCAGCTGGGGCCCAGAGGATGACGGCAAAACTGTGGATGGACCTGCCAAACTGGCCAAAGAAGCCTTCTTGCGTGGAGTTACAGAGGTGTGTATATGTGTGAGTGTTTGTGAGATAGAAAATATTTGCTGCCTGTGTGTGGCTTCCTTTCAGCAGACAGTAATTGAACTGTTCAAGCATGAGAGGACACAAGCAGGAAGAACAAAGCGGCTTTTGACCCTGACAATTAGGAATGGAAGGGAATGTCCTCTAAAAAGCCTCCAGGGAGAAACATCTTGCAAAATGAATAGAAGCAGCACTGACAGAAATTAAGTTTTTTATTTTTAATATATTCATTGTTAGCTGAAGGACGCTTCTTAAACTGCCAGCTCATCTTTTATCTCTCAACCTTTTCATTCATTTGGCATGAGGTCTGAAGTGTTTTTAAGAAAAATCAAAGTTGTTTTTATAAAATCCAATCAAGCAGTTACTGGAGCTTTTGATGGCTTGACAAGCATTCCTAATCAAATGCTCCCAAACAAATTCTTCACTATATGCGTATAACAGTCAAAGAGTTTCTTTTTGAAGGGGGGTAATTTTGAAAACAAGCCTGTCAGCATCTGACAGCATGGCAATCGGAATATTAAACAAAAAAAGGGCCGTGCCGCCTTGTAACCAGCCCTGTTGTTGATAGCAGCACTTGTTTTAATGCATGAGACGGTGTCAGATATGTAAAATGAACAAGTCAAGAGATTAATAAGCATACAGATCACACCCGAGGCTCTTACATCTGCACTCCATGAATAAACACATCCATCCAGCTAACAGTGACTCTTGTTATAGAGCGGCAGGATTCAAGGCATGTGCTATAAAGCTGATTGGAACCACTGACACTGACTACTAAGATAATTGCCACAGTGACAGCGCTGTCAGATGGCAGTGTGGGTGGTGCATAGCCGGGTTTGATCAATGCAGAGAGAGACGGGTCCACTCAATACAATAAAGCGGCTCTTAGATGAAAATTATTGCACTTCAAAGCCTGAGAGGTTGGATGATTTATCCCAATGAGCTGTTGTCATGTACTGCCTTTTTGTATTGCATTGCTGTCATAAGATATTTGGCTCTTTATAATTTACTGACTGACCACACCAGCTTCAGTGATGTATGCTGTGTTTTAATGGACCCGTTTATAAATGAGCCCTGAGATTAATTTGCCCTCCCATAATTGGGACTTCTTTTAGAGATTGAATGAGATTTTGATCCGAAGACCAACAGCTTGAATGAGAGAATGAAAGAGTCTCTGGCCGTCCGTTTCCATATGTCTGACCGCACTCCACCTTCTCCAGGGTCGTAATGGTTTGGGCTCCATCTTTGTGTGGGCTTCTGGGAACGGCGGGAGGGAGAAGGACAGCTGCAACTGCGACGGCTACACAAACAGCATCTACACCCTGTCCATCAGCAGCTCCACCCAGAACGGCAACGTCCCCTGGTACAGCGAGGCGTGCTCTTCCACTCTTGCCACTACCTACAGCTCGGGGAACCTAAACGAGAAACAGATAGTGAGTAGTAGTTGCATCAAGTGTCTCTTCTCGCCTTCTCTTCCTCTCCTTTTGCTTTTTCATTCTATTGTTTTTCCAGTCTGTTATAATAAGTGATTAATCAATTAGTAAAATTAGCAGCAACAGTTCTGATTCATTAAAGGTGCACTGTGGAGCTTTCTTATTGAATTCATGTGACAATTATATTTCTACATGCAACAGAAATCATCAGCGAGAATGGCCCTCAGTACAGTACACACATCCGTCAAGGCCCAACAGTCCCCTTTAATTCAATCAAGCCTAATCCAATATCAAACTCGATAGCCCTGTATCACTCTAAATTTCAAACAACCCATAACTGCTTAACTATAATTTAAGATCACCTGATCTTAATCACAATGTACTCAGTCATAGATTACAGCCACCATAATATGCCTGTTTTTTCCATCAAGATCCCATAGAAATTAAAGAGAATGTCAAAAAAGAGGAATCTTTTCTCTTAATGATGAAAAATCCCTGGATCTATCGCTTTACTGTGATAAGCACCAAAAGTTTATAGAGTCTATTCTGGGCAGGGACCCATCCTCCATCCAAGTGTCATGGAAATCTGTTCAGCAGTCTTTATGTAAACCTGCTGACAAACAAACCAACAAAAAGACACAGGCAAAATAACCTCCTTAACTGAGGTAATAATGATCATAAGAATAAGCAATCAGTATTCCAAGTATGAAATTGAACATTTAGTGAGCAATGTTTATAAATAAAAACCAAACAGGTTGCTATAGATAATGCTAATCTAACCCTAACCCTAATTTATCCTTTTAGTTGCATTTTCTATGTCTATAGCCCATTTGGGAACGTGATTTGATCATACAGTGGTCTTAATTTTCAATTCATCCACCAATTCATCCACTGATTCTGATTCAAACTGATGCTTTAAATGTTTTGGTTTTGTTAAACCATCCCTCCAAAACCCAAAGATTCGGCTTAATGTCACAGAAGACGAGGAAAACCAGGAGATATTTCACTATTGGGAAGCTGGAGTCGTGGATTTTTATTTGCCATTTTTGCTTTATAAAAAAACAATTCTAATGATTAACTGATTATCAAAATAGTTGCTGATGAGGTTTTTTTAATCTCAGTGGGACAAATTGAGTAATTGTCTCATATGTAGCATTTGGCTCTGCAGCTTTTTTCTGAACCTGTTGTCTGAACTACAGCACGACTTCTTCTTTTTTTTTTTCTTCTTCTTCTCTACCATTCATCCCGTCTTGGGCCATTAAAATTATTACGAATAGTGAACGGCTGAAACTCCATCTGTTGCTGCTTTATATTCTCCTCATAAACTCAAACACGCGCACACACACACACACACACACACACACACACATCTTTTTATTTTCTCGGGCATAGCTTCGAGCAGCCAGGCCAACTGGACGGACAGCTTATGACATCTCCGTGACATGTGGCTGGTCCCTTAATGCTCCAGTGCTGTACTCACTTAATTGTTCTGTCACTCATGATCCTGAGAATGAAGAGATGGAGAAGAAGAGAGAGGGTGGAACCTCTGGGGTTGTGCAGGAATGAATATCTTAATTCTTTCAGTTTCTGATTTGAAAAAAATATATGCACAAATTGTGTTACACTCAAATCACGCCTCTCTTTCAATTTAAAGTGAGGGATATGGGAATCTCCTGAATATGTAATTGGACCATTAAAGTCAGTTCTGCCAGTGCATTTAATATTCTGTTTAGTCCATAAAAAAGATCAGTTTCTGGAAGCTCTGCATTGGTCAGCACAGAGCGCAGTTTTGAAGTTTTAATCGGATACATATATTCACCTTCCCATTAGGATTATACTGTGGGTAGCTGGGGGCCTTTCGCAAGGCAGTGTTTTGTAACCTTTATCCTCCCCATGATGGGTTTTGATGTGCACAAACATGCCGGTTCTGCACCGCCTCACTATGCATTCATGCAGCTGCAGAAATTCACTCCCGGGAGCTGCCCAGTAGAACCACATCCTTCTGCTGAGGGCTGCTGAGGAGATCTCCACTAGAGCAGCTCGATCTAAAAAGAGTTTCGCTCAAAGACACCTCACTGCTAGTCGAGAGGGTGAGAATAAGTTATACCATTTCCCCGCTTTGATTTCGTAGCTGTTCGAGGGAGTCTTGCTGAGGCCTTTTTTTTTTTTTATTTTATTTTTTAGCTTTTGCTTCTTCCGACCATTGGGTGATTTCTGCCTCCAGCTCATACAGTAGAAAGAATTGAGTGAAGCTGTCAGGTGACATGACTTGAAGTGTCTTGTGAATTAAATAGAAGAAATCCTGGATGCTGTGAGAGATGGACCAAAGTTATCAAACTGAATTTAAAGAATAGTTAATGTTTCGAGAATACATTTCTGTCGAATTTAAGCACGCCGTGTTTTTTTTCTTCTTCTTTAGGTGACTACAGACCTCAAATCAAAATGCACGGACTCCCACACAGGCACCTCTGCCTCCGCCCCGCTGGCTGCTGGGATCATCGCCCTCGCCCTTGAGGCCAAGTAAGTGCTTATCACCCTTTTTTCTGAGCCTGACCAAAGCCTTTCAATTCTCGTCAGCAGTACAGCCTCATTCTAACCTTCCCTATCAGCACATTTCACTGTCTTTCTTGATTAAAATCATTTAATCCAGTGCAAGAGAAAACTATTAAATATAATTTGTACAGAACGAAGGGAGCAGTAATTATTCCAGAGAAAGATTTCAGCAAATGCACATATATTCAAGTCAAAGTAGTTTGAATTAATTACCCACTAATAGCTGTTTCTCGCATGTGGTTTGAAGTTTCCTGACTGTAAATTGGTCATTTAGTAGCAACAGGTAAAACATTTTTCCACTTTTCTTTTTTTGCATAGACCTTTAGAAGCATGATTATAAATGTAACACTCTTCTACTAAATCAGGCTTTAACTGCCCATGCTGCGTGTTTATGCATCAATTCTGCTTGATTATCCCATTTTATGAATTACTTTTTAACCCTTCTGCATGATAGATTTTTGCAGTGCGTTTAGAATAAGGGGCATAATTTGATGTAAGCACTAATCACTCTTATCCGGTCAGGCAGCACTAATGGAGGGGCAAACACGGCACAGAACAGTCTTGAAAAATGAGTAATTAGCCTCGTGGCTAAACAGAGCTGGGTGATGGAAAAAGAATGCGATTAGGAACGGATTTGAGAAGACAAGAGAGAAATGTGACAGACTTCTATGCTTTTAGTTTACTTTATCCACAAGAAGAATAAAAAACATTTTGAGTTCAACTCAGGCGTGACCTCCTTTTAGCCTTTTGTCGAGCCTTCAAACTGTCACAGCTGCAGGCGGGAAATGCACTCAACACTTTGAAGGTTTTCACTTTATTTCATATTTGCCACTGGGCAGAGATAGCGTGCAGATTTCAATGATCAGTTTTAGTGGCCGAATTGAGCCACCCCCATTACCTCCTCAAAGTGTGTGTTGTGATACTAAACTCCTATCTGTGCAAGAAGCCTGAGAGAATAAGATTTTTAAGTCTCTTTGTGTTTAGCTCCCAGTAATTTTGTAGCTTCTTACTCAATCTCTGTGGTTTGAAGTTAGCTTCTCTCCAGTGTCCCTGTTTGTAATTTCAGACATCTGCTGTATTATACTGTTCCATCATGTTTGCTTATAGCTATTTTGGGAATTATGTGTAGTTCCTGCTTGTGAAAACCATTTCCTGATTGTGGTGCCTCGTTATAAAAGCCGTGAAAGACTAAATAACGAGGGACTTTTATTGTGAAGAAATGTTCGTAACAGAATAAGAAGGGCTTTGTTTGTGATGATTCCGTGATAATGCGATGAGGAAGAGTGTCTACAGCTGCTCCATTGACGACTGCACAAGACAAGCATGTCACAAGTTAAAAACAGACCCTCCAACAGGTAGCCCTGTTGTCATGGAAATGCAAAATCCCTGCTGTGCTGGGCTGACGTGCTGAGTCAAACTGAGTCAAGCCGAGCCAGTGCATGTGTATGGAAAAGCCCCAACTGTGGGACGGATTGTCAGACACGTCTGTTTGATCTGTTTGAGTGCCTCAACTTTTTAAGAGTCTCACCATGTGTTTCCCTCTGTCTGTCTGTCTGTCTGTCTGTCTGTGTGTGTGTGTGTGTGTGTGTGTGTGTGTGTGTGTGTGTCTCCTTCTTTCATGTGGCTGTGTGTGTCTGTGTGTGCCTGCCATATACACTTGTTCCAGTAAAAACCTGACCTGGAGGGACATGCAACATCTGGTTGTACGAACTTCTCACCCTGCCCACCTGCTCACCAATGACTGGAGAACCAATGGCGTTGGCCGCAAAGGTACAGAAACTCCTTCCAAGTTCTGCTCTGCCCTCTGCAGTTTGCTGATGCCTTTGAGGCTCATTAATATGTTATACATCTCATAAACCTAAATTGCCATTGGAGCACAAAGTGGCTTGCATGAAAGCTTAAAATGGCACACACACTGTGAAACTGCTGGTCTGTAAAGTTGGAGCTGGGAGAATGAGGATGTGGCTCTCAAGCCGACATTCATGTTTCCTTTTTTTCCTTCTCTCTGTCTCTGCAGTTAGCCACTCGTATGGATATGGACTACTTGATGCCAGTGCAATTGTAGCACTGGCACAGACGTGGACCAATGTGGGGCCACAGCGGCAATGTGTGATCAGCATGGTCTGTGAGCCGAAGTGAGTCAACTACACTCACACACACACACACGCACGCATATGCACACGCACACACGCACCTCACAGAATTTGTTAAGACCCTGATTACGAGTGTCTACACATATTAAAGCTGTCGCTTAAAAAAATGGTTAAAACTAATTAGAGCTAACAAGCAATTTGTTCGGATTAATTTAAATGCAGCACACGTAGCCTAATCCTAAACTACACTGTAGAATTAATGTTGTTCCTTTTGCTCAAAGGTTCCTCCGCTGTCTCCGCTGCTGCGCTTATGTGACAAGCCAAAGTTACAGTGAGGCGGCTGCCTTTTACAAATCCTGCTTACAACCTTATCTTAACCTGAAACCCAAGTCGAATCCAAAAATCTTTCCTCACTTTACCTCTCAGATGGTTCGATGTCATGTTTATCTTTTCAGAACATTGAGCTCGTTTTCTACCCTTACTGACAAAGCATCGGGTCATTCAGGGGGTCAGAGGGATGTTTGAGGGACGCCCCCTGCTGGAGTAAAAGTCCAAGTCCGATGTGCCACAACATAAAATATTATTTACGACCAGTTATAAGATGACTATTCTAGATGTTGAAATATCTTTTTGATTGTCATCTGCAGCTCTGGGGGAAGCTTATCTAAACTTTGACAAAAATAATGATGAGGACGATGTCACTGGATGCTCAGTCTTTGAGTGTGTGTGACCTTAGTTGTCTGTGTGCGTACTGTGCCGTTGGCCCTTGTCGGTGGCTATTTTGTCATTCTTTTTAAAAATATTTTGTTTTATTTAATACAGGCAAGAACATTAATGCATGATGATAGGATGACAGACAATAGATGTAATAGTTAGTTAATCTAATAAACAATACCGTTTAATCATAAAAATAAAAACAAATCGGGCTACTAACATATTTTCTCCTATTTTATTTTATCTTGTGTTGTTTTTATAGAAAATTTTCAGCAGCTTTTTGGCTGATGTGTGTGTAGATGTGGTTACACAGCCTGTCAGAGTAAGAAATCACTCTTGATTGGCTTTTAGTAAATCAGTGCACATGAAGACAAATGGGAAAAGATACAGCAACCCCCTTAAGCCTGTTGCTAGACTGTAGTATCCATGAGCTCACCCATTTAGAACAGTTTGTCATTTATCACGCTCACCTCTACACCAGTGGCATTTTTTTTTTTTATCAGACTAATTCTTGATTACCTTCAGTTGATCAACCCAACCGGTCAAGGCAGATGGCCACCCACCATGAGTACAGGTCCGCTCTGAGGTTTCTGAACATTGAAAGGCAGTTTTTTTTTCTTGCCGCTGTCGCCAAGTGCTTACCTCCTGGAGAAAATGTTTGGCCTCTGTAAATTGACTATTGAAAGAGTTTGGTCTTTGCCTGCTCGTATTGAGAAGTGTTATGAGATAACCTTTGTTGCTAATAAGCCTTATATAAATACAATTAATTTGACTGTAGAACCAGCTACAAACACCTGTTTGTATATCTTCAGTCTGGAGTCTTTTGATTACCCCATCTGTATGACAAAAACAAACTATAGCCACCTGGTGGTATGGAGAGGTATTTCATCCCATGCATTTGACCGTCGGCTGTAGTCTTTGTGGTGTGTTTAAGGGCAGCTTTTTGGTGGAGACACAGGCGTGATGCAACAGTCTGCTTTCATCAGCACTAGTTCTTTGATGTTGGTTTGTTGTTTGTGTAACTCAAATTTAAGATTAAAGAGATCTGATATGAGGGAAGTTATCAGGGATCAACGAAGCAGACGTGATCAGAAAGGCCATTTACACTGATAAAGTGACAATAGTAAATATACAATAATAAGAAACGTGATTATTGAGGGGTTAAGCAGCATGATGCAACCAACCTGGATGTTTAAGATGCAGTGAGCGATATGAGAAATATAACAAAACACAGGTGTGGGACTGAGCTGTTGATCCTCTGCTGCATTGACACGTTACATCTTCATCTTCAGTGCGGCTCGGGGCGCTTGTTGAAATGCTTCCTGTCACCGGTGTATGTGTGTGTGCAGAATATTTAAAAAAGAAATAGTAATTTGTCAACTCGTGTGTTCACTGTTAGGATTCAATATTTTCTCCTCAGCCATTTTCTTCATCTTCCATCTAAACACTCTCTGACATCTCCTCTTCATTATGCGCACCCTGTCACTTCTCTCGCTGGGTTTTAGGTTTCTCTCTCTTTTATCGCAGCTATGAGAGCCCAGAGCAGATGGTTCGAGCGTCTGGGAGCAGCAGTCGAGGCAGGTTATTCAATTTACATTTTAGGTGTTTAGCTGGCTCACTTATCCAGAGTGACTAGGAATAAGTCAGCAGGTAGGCTTTCAGTGTCTTTCTCGCTGTCGATTATATCCAGTGATTGCATCCGAATCATGATGGGGTATCAGAAAGGACACATTTCCAGGGAAAACGGCAGCACCACATCATTATGACCATAATTACAATCATTTTGCCAACTTCACTTGAGTAGCAGTTAGATGATAAATGAAAAGCTGTGGCGTTTTGTGTTGTCCTGTCTATCAAAATATTTGTTTGTGAATTTCAGAGCGACCGCCATTTGCATGTCATTGATTTGAAATCAACCTTGTTTTTACATTTGGAAAAAGCTTGAAGTCTTTTCATGCGTCTAACCAAATAAGTTACAGGATGCTGAGTGTTTTAACACTGAATGTGAAAATGTGAGATGTGTCCACACTTTGTTCTTAAAGACTTAAAAGAGAATTTAACAAACTTGATTCAAATTATCGTCTACCACATTTTATTGCAAACTGAGTTCCAAGCTCTGACACAGCTCTTCAAAAAGTGATTAATGATGTGAAAAACACCCTGCTCTTTTACAAGTATGCTCACTACCAAAATGGATGGCATTTCTTAAGGTTTGGCTGCCTCCCAGAATCATTTTTTGGTGGTTGTGTAAAGCTTTAAACACCCCGGTTATAAATACCCATTTGTGTCTCCCCAGGATTACGGCTGTAAAAAGATTTGATTAAAGGAATGTTCAATAAATGATTCCAAATGTGTAATTGGTGCGCGATTGTGATGCACTGGAGAGGATCTGCTGGGAGCTGCTGTGTGCCAGGGACAAAACAAACTGAACCAGAAATAATGCTGGTTAAGCTATGTGTTAATGATGCTAAACCACGAAGTCTTTCACAGGTATCTATGACTTTCAGCAATAGTGTTTACCTTCAAACCTAGGGGATTTTTATAGCGTGTCACCTGAAATGTTTATAATAGATAAAGCCTTGTTTCAGATTGGATCAGTGTGCAAGGTACCTCAACAGAAGGGTAACAAAATACAGGATGGTATGGAGTGGTTCTTTTGCTACCATCCACAAATGTTGTCAACGATAACGCAAACAGCTGTGTAATGAATTGAACTGAACTGAACCGGACTGCATGGTTGAAACAGGGCTTTTGTGTTCTTGTGATACTGGAACTCCAAACTTTGATACAATACTTCTTAAAATATCAATATTTGATACCACAGGGATAAACTGACACAACATTGTGGGCATTCAATTTTGGATTTTTTAAACACAGATATAACAAGGCTTTTAAACAGTGACTAAGTTAATTTACTTATAGAAGAGGTGAGGCAATGTGGGCAGTGGAAGTGTCAACTTGATGCAGCTGGCACTGGTGAATCCATACTGCCCAAAATTAGTGCTGAAACTGTTTAAAATAGTCAGAATTAATAAGTATCGACATCTTGATACCTTTGATAACACTCAGCCAAAGTTGTCGGCTATCCTTCCTGATCAGTTGCCCTCTTTTACTTGTTGATTTCCCAACTGTGACTGAATAGCAAATTGCTTTTTAATAGGTTTGTAGCACATCCTTCTCTCCATCCGTTTTGTGTGTGCTTGCAAAAACAGAGGCCTGATTCCAACAGTGCTGCAAATTTTGCTTCACAGAACTTCAATCTCAGTTATGCAACAGCGGTCAACTGGCAGGATAAATCAACTTCTGCATCCATTTGTATACATTTCCATTTTCTCCTCTCATGTTTTCTTACCCTGCTTCAATGCTCCACAAATACATGTTTTAGAATAGCCCCAACATGCAAATGTTTATGTATCATAAAAATAATGTGGGCAGTCCCTGTATGACTTATTGGCATCTCGAAAAGTGCTGCAAATTAACCTTTAGAGTGTTACCATGTGAGGCTGCTGTAAAGGTCAAATGCATTTATGTAGTCTTTGAATGCATCATGAAACATTTATCAGACTGAACCTTGAGGGACTGTGTATTAAAACGGCGTGACGGTGCTGTGATCACACCGTGTCTTCTCGTCTATAATTCGGCAAAACCTTGCCACCTTCCTCCTCCTCCTCCTCTCAGCTGTTGTGAATGCATGTTATCTGTTAAGCGGATTTCGGAGAAGAATAAAAAGAGGTGATTTGCCTCCACAAAGTCTGTGTCGCTTACAGGTTCTGAGACATTAATCCTGTTCAAGGCCACAAACTCTTCACCCTTTGCAGGCAAGAAGCAAAAGAGTCACACTGACACAGTGTTTATAAATGATTCCAGCAGCACACACCCAACAGCTGATGCACACAGCTGTCTTAATGTGTCATCTTTGTATGTCTTTTGTCTTGTTTAACAGGAACATTGGCTTCCATTTGTCAATTAACAAGAGTGTGGATGCCTGCATCGGGACAAACAGTCACGTGACCTCATTAGAGCACGTCCAGGCCCGGCTCACCCTGTCCTACAACAGGAGGGGAAACCTGGCTATCCACCTCATTAGTCCTGCTGGCACGCGCTCCACGCTGCTCCACCCCAGGTATAAACACACACACACACACACACACACACACACACACACACACACACACACACACACACACACACACACACACACACATACACACACACACACACACACACACACTACTGGGGAAACTACTTTGCAAGCGTAACTTGTAAAAGTTCAGCCTGGCAGTAGTTTGAACAGACTACATTTCTACCCCTGGAGAAATGTAGTTTGTAAAACTACTGCTAAAAAAAAAATAGCTTTACCAACTACTTATACTCATCATACTCATTTAACTCAGCGTTAAATAAATCAACATATGGTGTATATGAAACAAAATATAATAGCCTACAAAACATTCACATGCTAGAAGAAATATGCCTCTTAACTGGAGAGGAAAAAGTCAAAAAAAGTCAAAATTATTGTTGTTTTCGGCTTGCAGGGCTCACATGTGAACACGTAGGTCGTGTCTGTAGATGCATCTATATCCAACATGTACATGCTCAAATATGGCCCTGGTTGGGCTGGCGTGAGGGTTGTCCATGACGTACTTGTGCCATATGAGCACTGCCTTCCTTGGCACAAAGACCCACCCGCTCTGTGAAGCATTTGAGTGCTGCCAGGGCAAGCCAATCAGAGGCAGCGTTGGCTTAGCATGTCATGACATGTTTCATGCCTTTTTAAAATAAGAATAAAAAATGTATTATGTTATATAGGTCTTTTTTAAATAAAAAATATTTAATGTTATTGGTCAAAATTGTAGTTTGTAAATTGAGTAGTTAAACTACAAAAAATGACTACTTGACGCAGCACAAAATATGAATGTAGTTTAACTACCAGCAAGTTACAGCAAATTGTAGTTAAGCTATGTAGTTTAACTACATGTAGGTTAAGTCTCCCCAACACTGCACACACACACACACGCGCGCGCACACGTTGACATTGCTGTGTGTCGTTCTCCTGCAGGCCTCATGACTACTCGTCAGAGGGTTTTAATGACTGGGCTTTCATGACCACCCACTCCTGGGATGAGAACCCCACCGGGGCGTGGACACTGGAGATCGAGAACGTGGCCGGTGCCAGTGACTATGGTGAGACATTTTCGTTGAGAAATTAACATTTGGTGGATTTTCCTCCATGATTGTGTGTTCATATCTAGAACTCTGCAATCCAAGTTTTATTTGCCCTTTGGCCATATTTGAGGTAGAGCTGCTAACTAATGATTATTTTCATTTTTGATTAATCTGTTATTTACTTTTCAGATTAACAGTTTTTTCATTAAATTGGTAGAAATGTTGAAAGTAGTCCATCAGAGGTCCAACATTTCCAATGAGACATATTCAGGAAAAAAGTTTAATCTGTCAGTCTAAAATCTAAAGATCTTTGATTTAATACAATATTGAACAAAGAAAAGCAGCAAATCCTCACATTTAAGTAACTGGAACAAAGGAACTTAAAAAAAAAGGAAGGGTCATCACATCATAAATTCTGCATTGGTGCCAGACTGTGGTGACAGCTGTAGTGGAGTCTATGGGGAGATGTATGGAGAAATGCGTTCTGAACCCAACATATCTATGATGTAGGTTAACAACTGAGTTTTTATCACCCTGTGTTTGTCCCTCGACTTTGTTTGGAGAGGCTCCTGTTCACAGTGCAATTGCAGTCACATCAGTGATATTTGGTCATAGTGTCATCACCCCTGTCAATAATTTGGGAAAAAAAAATCAGTAGTTAACCTTCTCTCTGAGGTATGTCCTTCCAATTTCTGGGGACGTTTCTCCATCATAAGTCATAGGATGTATATGTAGGTTTTAGTGTGTTTCTCCATGCATCTCCCATCGACACCAAAGAAAGACTCTGTGAGTTAACAACACTTCCTTCTTTTTTAGGTTCCTTGGCTGGAATGGTGTTTTTGCTTGACAAACAACTAGAATGATTCAAATAAATCTCTCTCAAGTACTTTTCATCAGATTGACTAATCATTGTATTAATAAAGAGGCAACAGCAAGAAAACAAACAGCGACAAGATCGCTCAAAGCCAGACAAAAACATAAAATCAAACCCATAAAGTCACATAAATTATCATATCCCCATGGCCTAACAACTCAAGTACATAATTAGAAATCAATGAGACATAACACAGAATACTAAATCTTGATTCTTATATGCAAAGTAATGGCAATATAAGGATGAAAACTTCAAAAATAACAAATGGATGGAGTAATTATTGGAGGAAAATCCATCAAATAGACTAATCAGCTGGTTGTTTCAGCACTATTTTAAATAGTAGTTGAGCAATACAGACAGGGAAATGCAACTTTAAGTCCTCAGGTGGATTCAAACTGGAGGTGTTGCGGTCACCTCACATGAAGGCTCATCAGCATGTTGAGTTCTGCTCGAGGGTTATAGGTTCAGTGCTATGAGATTTGAAATCAAGTGGCTCCTGCACCTCAAGTGCCCTTGTTCTCTTTATAGGAGCTGTGAAGCTGACTGGCTCTGCAGCAAATAGCGTTCTTCTAGCAGGGAGCATGATAAAACAGTGGAGTAAACACTTCACTCTTCTTGTTTACACTTAGATCATCTGCAGCTGGACATAGCAGGTCCACCCTCAACACAGCTATTCAGAAGCCAAGATCCCACAGAAAACAGATGTAGATACACGTGTCACACCTCCCTCCTCAGTAATGAGAGATTTTGCTAAAGTAGAACCTCTCACAAAGCCTCTGCACTTGAATGAATCCTCTGGGACGTTCACACTTTATAACGCTCCAAAGAGTGAAATCACGCTGTCTTTAAATCGAGACTCATTTCGAGGAGTCATTTTCTGTCACAAAATTCAAGCTTCTACAATGAGAAGAGGATACATTTACAAAATCCTTCCGAGGGAGTGCCGGAGCCTTACTGTTTTTGACAGGCCTACTTTTTCTTCCCGGGTTAATTTCAGTTTTTATCTCTGTCCCTTATCTCCCACACTCAGGCACTCTGACCCAGTTCATCCTGGTGCTGTACGGCACCGGCACACCATCCTCCAGCTCCTCTGATGAGCCTCAGCCTGGCAACGACAGCTGCAAGACCTTGGACCTGAGGCAGATATGCATCGGTAAGAGTGGTTTCTCTCGCCCCCAGTTTGTTCCTCACAGGAAGTGCCTGTCCCAACATCCGAGGAGAGGCAGGGTAATCACTGAGTCATGCTGAGATGTGACATGTGGAGCAGCCTGGTTGTTTGGAGGGGAACGGGGTGAAATGCTAGCATGTGTGCTGCGCTGCTTCAAACTTGCTTTTGAGAGTCACACTATTATCTTATTCAAACTCTTCCTGCAAATGTCACATCATTATGCAGCTTCGGTATCAGTATCCATTTTAAATGAAGAACTCATTTCTGATGGGATTGAATTAAATTTCACCCAAGGTCCCTTTTTAATAATCTCATTCAAATTTAATGGTGTCCATACTGCCGGCTCCTATCTAATCCAAATACTGCTGGAAGCAAGGTCTCCAGATACAATGAAGTCCAACTACATGTTGTCAGTCTGACCCCTACAGGCTGTCAGCGGTACATTCACAATAAGTGACACGATCATACACGGATTCATTAGCAGGTGGACTGATTATCATATGCTATGATTATAGGACACAGGGCACTCTGACTTCGGGCTCACAGTTATAGTTTCCTTTGTTTTTGAACAAGTTGACAAGGCCCTGCAGTAAATTAGATTTTCCTCCTCCTCTTGGCTCACACTCCTGTTTTCAGCTCTGTTACCCCCAGCGCCCACAGTCTGTTAAGTGCCATTATAGGCAATGGTCTGTGCATCTGGACCTGCTGCATATGGAAATTGTTCTGTTGACTTAAACATGCTGCACTCAGCATTTAAATTGCAAAGCTTTTTGTCATCAGTTTTTCTTTTTTAAGTTAACTGAAGTAGCACTAACAGAAGTGGAAATGGTGACTTTAAGGCAAATTTGCCTTAAAACTTTGTCTCGAACAACCGTGACTGAACACACAGAAATGTCCACGTTAACACATTTCTGTGAGCCTTGACTGTCTCCACAGGAATTCTGGTCCTCTGTTTGTAGTTTGTTGGACTCAAAGGCTGTTTATTTCACTTTTGTTTCTGTGTTTCTGTTACAGAGTGCGACACCGGCTACTACCTCTTTCAGCAGGGCTGTGTGAAAGAATGTCCAGCAGGCTTCTCCGTGGGCTCCCAGCCCCTAAACTACACAGTGGGAAACTCTATTCCACCAGCTTCCGTCCCCGCCTGCCTGCCCTGCCCACCGCCCTGCCTGACCTGCAGCAGCCTCAGCCCTCGGGCCTGCCTGTCCTGCCCCCCTCACAGCTCCCTGGACCCCATATCTGGCACCTGCCTGCACCTTAACCAGTACATGCGTGAGTCCCCCGGCAGCTTCATGGTGGGCCCGGGGAACCCGGGTTCGGATCTGGAGCCAATCTCCCGCCTGCCCATAACCATCGCTGTGCTCAGCTGCATGGCCATCATCGCTACCTTCGCTGGTGTCTTCCTGATGCTACAGCTGCGTTCAGGCGCACTCATTAAGCTGCCCTCTCTGGAAGCTGGTGGCGGCCTCGGGGGCGGCTTCAGCCTTGGGGGAAATAGGGTGGTGTCATACCGCGGCATCCCAACTGTGTGGGGCGATGACGAGGCAAATACAGACTCCGAAAACGAAGAGTTTGACGTCCACAATGAGAGGACTGCCTTTATCAAAACACAAAGTGCTCTTTAATGCCTCCCCACATCCCTCCTTCTCCTGCTTTTAAATCCCTGACCATTTGTCTGATAATTCAGGGCTGTGGTAACTGTCCTTTCACAGTCTTTTCTGGTTTTATCTCTCATCCCTCTGGTTCTGTTTCTGTCTCACCGGGTTTCTCATCTGAGTCCTGCTTCAGGACCTTGACTTCCACTCTGCAGTGGGAGACCTGATGGGAAGCCGCTGTCCCTCAGAGCTCAGGATGGCCCGAGCTTTGCTCTGTTCACACTTGGGCGCATTTCTATTAAACTGGCTCTCTCCCTCCTCTTGCCCTCAATCACTAAGAGTGTCTGTCTGTGCAGAGTCCACTCCCACCTCCAGCTCCTTTTTGTTACAGCAAACAAATGATTATTATTTGCTTTCTTCCTCCTTTTTTCCCCTCTTTCCATCAGTCTCAGTGCAGTAGCCGGACGAGATTGTTGAATGTGAGGAGTAGAGATGCGTGCATGTGTGTGTGAGTGTGTGTGTGTGTGTGTGAGTGAGCACTCATGTTTGTTAGCCTATGTGTGTGTGTACATGAGCGTGAAAATCTGATGAAGAGTGTAGTGCCCTTTATAGAGAAGCTAACGCTGGTCCTGTCACATTTGCTACTTGAACTTAAAAACAGTGACAAAAAATTGCATTATGAGGCATGAAATCGGATTTGGTAACACTGATTCCCTCCAAAGTGTCATTTAGTGACATCAACATCCAAAATCTGTCCCGGAAAGCACCACTTATCTGCAGCGATTCACAGATTTAAAGTGCATTTTAAAAATGCTCAGATCAAAAGCGTAAAGTGGGAAATGTTCAGACACCGACTGGTGACACGCGATTATAAACCATTAGAGAAACAAAACAGACTGAGAGCTTTCTGAATATGTAATGCCGGCTTTTTTTTTTTTTTTTACGATGAGAGAATGAACGGTATTTACCCTAAACTATCCATCTTTCAAACAGTCAGTTGTTGATCTGGGTGTGACTTTAGCTCTTCTGTTGTACACACAATGTGGAAAAAGATCCCTCTCAGCTCTGGCAGAACAAACAGTGAGTCACACCACCAGCAAAGCTTCCTCCAGCTTTTTGGGCTTTAAGATGGACTCTTATTCCAGTTTGGAAACTATAATTTATCCCCCACTCATAAAAGGTTATCCATCAGAAGACACATTTGGAGAAAAAAAACACACACACACACACACACACAGACCACTCGATCAACCCTGAGGCACAATCCTTTCCAGGGATATTTCATTCCTGTGTTTGATGTTCTCACACCCTGCAGCCGAGGTTGTGATGGGACCTGGAACAATATGTGACTGTTGAGCACAAGCACCCTCTCAAAGCATCGAGTGGGTGTTAAGTCACCTGTGATTGATTTCTTGACAGAGCAGAAACAGCAGCGACACATCGATGCTCTCTGTTTTCATTAACATTAAAAACACATGCCTCCTATCATATCGACTTCAACTTTGTGTGTGTGTGTGTGTGTGTGTGTGAGAGAGAGAGAGAGAAATGATTATAGGCCCTTTGAAGTGAAGGTTTCCGCCTTCGTTTCTGCTCTCGTCTTCAAATCTTGAATGCTGTTTAGAAACCCTGCGTCGAGGCTCCGCATCTCATCAGCATCCCTGCACTCACCCTCCAGTCTTCATCAAATCTGAATTTCAGATGATCTCTTCAGTGTTCTTTACAATTAATTACATTCTGAATGATACTGCAGTGACTATTTATTTTTGAGAGATTTTAATCATACCTTTAGGGAAGATTGTTTGAACGTGATTCTTCTCCCGGGCTGGTTATCATCTAAAAAATGCATCATATTATTTAATCCAGAGTAGCCATTTTGAATCCACTGATCCCTTTTTTTTTTTTTTTTTCTACTATGTTGAATTTTTTCTTTTCTTTGCCTGTTCACAAACAGTGGAGCTTGCTGAGAGAGGTTGTCATGGTGATGACATGCATACAATACTGCAGCTGCTCATCCTTTTATCTACCTCTCATATCATTCAGCAAGGGTTCATACATGCTGTTAGAGGAGCTGTTTAGTGATTATAGAGGTCAAATTATAAGTAGGCCAGATATGATAACACGTCTCTGGGGAACGATCGGGGGGGCATAGGCATGTAAGTCAAGTTGATGTTTTTTAGATGAGAAACAAGCAATTGCAATTCAGAAACTGTAAAGCTGCTGTATAAATTCTAGTCTCCTGAAGCTCCTATCGCCCTTTAGGATCAGCGTTCGTAGGCAGGCACATCTGGGCTTTAAAACCTGTTGTTGAAAATACAATGGGTTGAAGGATTTTTCATAGACCTTGTTGGCTGGCGTTTAAGTGCTATATCAACTTAAAATTGTTAAGGGCATTTGTTTCTCTCACCTCTCGGTGGCTCCATCGGGGGAAAGACATTTTTTTTGTGTTATTATAAGTTTATGTCACGGACAATCAAAGTGCTTGTCTTGAGGGTGAGGGTGCACGAGAACATGGAACAAATCGATTTTAATTAAACCACTTTTGTTAGAAAGCCTTCTCAGAAGCTGTTATTATTCGTAAATATGCAGAGCTGAATGTGATTTAAATTGCGTGTTCAGAGAGAAAGAAAAGAGGAGAACAAAGAGTTTCAATCCATAACCTGCCAACATCCTGTTCAAAAGCAGGGAGAAAGATTGGTATGTATGCTCTCTGCTGAGCCAGGAAGCTTAATTCAACTCAGATGGCCAGTGCAGGTGTAGCACATTTGGCTTATCACAGCAGTCTCAGCCAGGAAGCACTAAAATGGATTGGAAAGGAACCCGAGAGTGTGGATTTAGAGAAAGTGCCCTCTGAAGGAACAAATCTAATGTGGCTGCAGAGTAATGAGTGCGTGCTGCATCGCTTTGTGTGATGTACATTAGTGCCTACTGCCATTTAGGCTTTGATTAGCCCCAGTTTAAGGAGGGGCGCTGATTTAAAAAAACGTAATAAATACAGCCTCAGACTTGAGTCGCAGAATCCTATTGACTTCCCAGCTGGGTGTGAATTGTGTAAACAACAGATAATGGGCTAATGCGGCAACGAAATTGCTTCTATCAACATTTCTCTTTAACTCTGGATGCTCAGAATTTGCATTTTGAGAAGAACAATAATGTGGACCAATTTGTCACAATTAGTGTTGATTCATTGATGCTCAGTCTTGTCCCTTCCAAAGGGAATAAATGCTTCCAAAAAAAGAGTGAAGTTTCTCCTTAAGTTCGTCATTTTGGGGTGTTTGCACAAGTTGATGTTGTATTCACTCAGAAAACTTTAAACTGATTAACTTGGAGCGTTGTGCATTCAAGTGTTCAGCTTTTAAGAAAATCATGAATGCAGGCAGCATTAAGTAGCCAATGCCCCCGAAGCACGGGGAGCTGCAGAAAACCATTAGCAGCCATCTCACTCTTTCACTGCGAGGATGTGATGGACACTACACACTAAAAAGAAAAAAAAAAAGAAAAAAGATGTTCTCTGCTTCTCTAATTTTGCCGGAAGCAGCTAGTTATAATAAGGCGGCACACTTAACTGGCACTAAGTGTGAAGACTTTTCATGTAGGAAGTAACAGAGATGTTACACGCAGAAAAAAAGTGCTTTCCAAATTGTCTCCTCTGGCTGTAAAGAAAAGACTCGCTCGTGGGAATAATGGAAGCTTTTTTTTCTTTATTCAGCTGATTTCTTTAACGTGGAGCTCGATGTTGCTTCAGTCCTGCCTTAGGTTGTAGTGTGAAGTGATCGATATGAAGTCGGATGGAGTTAATAGGAGCAATATCTTTGGCATAACCAAAGACAATCATTATAATGCTGTCTGTTTAGTGATGCGACGTGCTGCGTTCAGGTCGTCACAGCCCATTGCCCCCCCCCCTTCATATGTGTGTTTTGTTTGATATCATTCTGTCATCTCTGCCTTCGTTTGATGACCTGCAGTGGCAGCCGGTGTGTTCAGCAGCTGTGGAGGGAGGAGGTAGAATGTATCCCATCTCCATTAACTTTAAGGGCTGAAGCAGACCTGCGTGTGTCCGTGTGTGCACATGCTTGCTCGAGTATAAATGAATACTTTGTGTCGGAGCGGAGGGGTAGCAGCAGTTGGTGGAGCGCCCTCTGTTGACCCCCCCTCGCCTCTCGGCTCCTGGCCTGTGGCTGCACACATTACCTTACAGATTTGTGACCTATGAATAATGTACAAGAATGACTATCTTCACATGGGAAATAACTCTAAAATAAGGCCTATTTTTGTACTATATGAATGGTGCAGTGTAATTTTCTTGTAATTTAAAGATTTTTTTGCTCTTGTTTTTCTCCTTTTTATTTAATTGATGTCAATTATAGATTCTACTAAAATAAAGATCTATGCAAATTTGAATGTGTTATTATTAACTTACATGCACTTAAATATGATGGTTTCATGTAAAAATAGGTTGGTGTACAAAAACTGCACAGTGGTTATAAGATGTACTCAGAATTCTTATTGAAGTTAAATGAACTGAAAGTACCAGAACACTATGTATTATGTTATGAGTAAACATCCTTCATTCAAAAGTGAAAATACTGAAGTTTTATCTGCAGAAAAAGTCCCTGTTACTCGAATGGAACATTACATTAAAGATGCACTATGTAGTTTTGGGGATGCGGATTTTAATCAAAAGAGAAATATCTTCATTTTTATGCCTAAACAAACTAAATAAACAAACTCTCTTCATTTTCATGACTAAATAAACTGAATAAACAAGCTGACCTTACAGTTACAACACAATTTCATACTGTTTTTACTTTGTTTATATGCGGCGGACCTTGCCACCTTTGTAGCTTCAAACAGTGTTCTCTGGATCTTATTTTCCTCTGGGAACAGCTTGTTTAATCGGTTATGGAAAAAATAAATATTTCTGAGTTTGTATGATCAACTTATTAAATATTGTAAACATTAAAGAACCAAGTTTAAATTTTGTCTCCAAATCTACATAGTGCCCCTTTTAGCATACTGTTTGTACTGATTCATCAGTGTGCAAAAAGCTTTATAGTGTCATTGCTGGTTGAGGTTGAGCTAGTTTTGAATATTTTATATACAGTTATGTTACACAGTTGAGTCCACTGGCTTCTAAGCCGAGTATAGAGTCCACACTGTTGGTTTTAAAAATAAATCAGAGGAGTCGTCAGATGATTTATGGAAGAGAAATGAAGAAAAAAACAGTTCTGTTAAAAAAAAATAAAGCTTTGCTTTTCTGTGAACATTTTGTAAAAGACTGGGATATTTTTCCTCAAACATTAAAAAAAAAAAAAAAACTTCTGAAAGGTTTAGAGGAGAAATTGTAGAAACATGACAAGATGTCCTCAAGTACAAAATGTTTTTGATGGTATAATACGAGCACATTTGTAGCACTTGTATTTTACTCGACTACTCATAAGCAAAAATGTTTGGATGCTAGTAGTTTAATCTTTACCAAAGCATTGTTATTTAAAGTAAATCATAGGTTTTTGTTATGAATCTTATTGCAACATTATGTAGAAATTGGCATTTTGTGTGATTTGGCGCCCCCCCAAAACAATGTTATATGTGAAAACTTGTATGTTGAAGTAAATATGTATGTAACGCTGTGATCCGACCCTCTCACTGAAGTTACACTGTGCAGAAACAAGAGTAAAGACTACATGAAATGTAATGGAGTAGAAGTATAACGTTTGTCAACATTATTGCTGCCACTGAACTGAAAGCACATAAAACATTTAATCAATTTGACATTTGGACGCCACTCGGTCTTGTCTGTCCTTTCTAGCCAGTGTATTACCTGACCTAGTCGTCTTTTTTTAGAAACGTACCTAAACATGAAAGCAGACATTTCCTCTGCTGTGTGTCAAACCTTTTTTGAGCTGCTGATGTATGGCTGATGTAATTAAGCCAATGAGTTCACAACTGAGAGGTTACACCTAACACCAACAGTCATAAATACAAGCAATGGTGTGAAACTGAATTCACACTGGGAGAAAGAGAAAAATGACAAGCTCTTTCCATTTTATGTAAAAAACTAAATCAGCCATTGGCACTGACTAGTGTGGTCTAAAGGTGATACATTCACACCCGCAGATAGCTGAAAAAAATAAAAAGTGACCAGTGCTCAAATTAAATAACATCAGACTGTATCTTGTTATGTTGCACAAAGGTTGTTCCTAAATTGAAAGCAAAATTACAATTACAAGAACAACCTTGCTAAAACTGACATGAGGAAGTACTGCCCCACATAGACTCTGCATTTTTTTTTTTTTTTTTTTGCTCACAGGGAAATGAAACTTGTCTGTGGCCACAGAGATATAGCTACTCTTGGTCATCAGCAGCTGCCTCTCAGCCCACGGCTCTCTTTCCGTCCCACTCATGAGAACACAAAGGTGCTCTCAGACTTGCTGCTGAAAACAAATTTCTAGTTGGGGAGAAGAGTTTAAATATTTAGATGGGTTTTGGGGAGGACCTGTGGTGCCCCCAGGCACACACAGCTGTTATGCGGCTGCTGGACTCAGAGCTTCACCTGATGGAGGTTATGAAGAAGTGGATGGGTCAGCGTGCGAAGAGTGAGCGGGAGTTTTCGGTGCAGCTGCATCACATGGCTGCCATAGTAGAGAAACTGGACCGGCCTCAGCTCAGTGCAGGACTGGACTACATCAGCCAGCTCAACAAGGTGAACTCCTATAGATCGTCACTGCAACATGTTTGATCACTGTTGATTGCAGTGAACGAAGGTGCACAGTGACCACAGTATGTGACTTCAGTTTATCTCAAATTAGTTTGAAAAATGTAGGTGAGGTTTAACATGATCACTATGTAAACAATGTATTTGTGTGGCTAACTGAAATAGATTTGTGTTCAACCAAATAGCCAAGCCTTTCAAAATGTATTATTGCCACATAAAGTGCAGATCGACTGAAATAACTGACAATATTATGCACTTGTGTGGGGTCATAATGGAAAAAGTACTTCCCTAATCAGAAGCAATGTGTATTTTTGTAGTGCTTTCATTTTCAGAGCTTTATAAACCACACACATTGACCATCTTTGGATAAAGCACCAAATATATTGTAAACGACACTCCTCTGATTGCTATGGAGTGATTCTGTGCGTTTGGGTGCATGATGATGGTGAAAGAAAGACGAAAAGAAAAGAAAATCGATCAAAGTTGATTTTTCCCTTTAGAATTGAGAGCTGTTTCAGCTTTTTGCTGGAGGGGGTGATACCAATAACCCAGACTAACCTTTTTCCCTGCTGTCACAGTTTAAGCATATTTTATTGTATGAGTATGTTCTCAAAGTTGTCAAGCCCTTAGAGAGCACATACAGTAAACCATCATTATGGTTGTACAATCCTCTAAGTAATAAGACATCTGCATGGCTGCCTGACCACTGTGAAATTCCAATACGTTTAGCCAAAGTTGTGTCATTAGCTCTGAATTGAACCTACATTTGGTTGTATTACCAAATTCTTTCTCAAATTTTTGCAACAATAGATTAGCCTACATTCTTAGAATTTGGCATCCAGTCAAATGAAACATTATTACATATACAGAATTAGGGAGTTTTTTGGGGTCACCAAATATCTACCAATGATAACAAAGGTTGGTTGGTTAGATGATGAAAAAGGGTTTTGTAAAAGAAAACAAATCTAAATGGTGGATAATGGGTGTGGACAACGTGGATACGTGCAGTCGTCAGGTGAAATATAACAACTCGATGGCTCTGTCCATGCCAAGAGCCACTCTTTTTCTTCTGGCCCATGTTCTCTCTCAAATTTAATCAAATCAATTGATTATTGAGACAAACTGTTAACAAAGAAACAAAAGTAACTGATGTCCAGGGTCTCTTAATTGAACTGTCTCCCTGACCTTTGTCCTCCCGTCTGTCAGTCGTGGGGAGTTCTGGTCTCTCAGACCGACTTTCTCAGTCAGGTGATGAAGAAGTGTTCTGAGGATCTGCTGAGCGGTCCGATCAGCAAGCTGACGTTGCTCATCAGAGACAAACAGCAGCTCCGCAAAACCTACTCAGAGCAGTGGAACCTGCTGAAGCAGGAGTTCAGCAAGGTGTGTATGCTAAAACACACGCACACACACCCAAACACATACACACATACACACACACACACACACACCAATTTATGGCTAACCCTAACCTCAACCTTACCTCAACTAATTACCTTAGGTAACAGTAGGAAAACTTGCTTAAACAAAAAGCCGAAACTAAAAGCTAAAAAAATGTCTTGCATTGATTCTTAGAAAAAAATAGTCTTGGTGTTCTGTATGCATGACTGACTACATTAGTTACTGCTTAAACATAGATGTAACAGCAATCTTAAGTATGTACTGGTGTATGCGCTCTAGGTGTCATTTCCTGTCTTCTGTAGCCGTTTGTTACTTTAATATTAGAAGACAAACATTGTCGTGACTAATTTCCGTTAGAGGAAGTGGTTGTTCCCTTGATCACATATATGAATTTATTACAAGCTGAAAATAGGCCTTCAGGAACTGATTTGACAACTAATTCACAGCCATTTTTATTAATAACCCGTCATTGCACATTAAAACTACTGCAGTTTCTGTAAAATTTATTTAATGTTATACAATCAATGAGTAAAGAGGACAGGTCCGTAGTCAAAGTGCCCCAATGCATTCTCCAATAAACTACATTTACCTTGTGATAATAATGTAGACTGTGAAGACCTGAGGCTTGTGTCTCACAGTTACATTAAGTTGTTAGCCTGCTAGCTTGGTGGGATTCTTTATGCACACAACTCTTTTATGGCAAGCACTCACAAGGTTTGAGGAGCGCGTGCGAGCAAATCCAGTTAGCCAGACAACATCATAATAGCATGTGACCACATTAAGCAGCTACCTGGCATCCAGGCATAAATAACTGGCTAGTGTTAGCTGCATGCACGAGTCTATGTCTGTGTGTTATACGTGAGAATCTATATTTAATTGATTTGGTGTATTTTCTCTATAAGCAAGCAGATTGATAATGAAGTGAATTGACTGATGCACTTATTTTAAAAAAGCTGTTACATTTCACTTTTGTACATTGACTTTGTATTTTTAAGAACTGATAGGCCTATACTTAAAAAAAACTGCCATCCACACTTCTTTTGTATCAAATGACTATAATGTTCAAAAAATATGACAGGTGTCAAGTTCACATATAGGACATTGTTCTTTATGCAGAAGTTATTGCTTTAAGCGACAAAATGTGACTTCCTGGAGAAAGAAATTTGATTCTAGAGTCTCATCCCCAGATCATCAAATATTGATGCTCTGGTTTGGCAGCTCGGGTTGGGCGCCAACCCAAGGCGTCAGTATTTGACAACCTGGGGATGAGACTCTACAATCAATTATGTTTCTCCAAGAAGTCACATTTTGTCACTTTTAAAAATCTATTTGCTGATTTTTTTTGAGCGTATCATCTTGGTGTGACAGATGAAAGCTGCAGTGGCAGCTATATAAATAGACAGTCAAATGAAATGAGGTTCAATAGACTGGAAAGAGTGTCTGCAAATGCGTTTTGATGCTATCTCACACTGGAGGCTGCTCGCACTGTTTTTATTACCCAATTACAGTACATCAGGCAAATGATGTGTTCATTTCCAGTGATCCATATTGGGTCGCAGTTTGGCCGTTGAGCGGGCGGTTTGTTTATTTTCATTTTCTCTCTGACTACTTTAGTTTTCTGCGCATGGCTGTGTGGTTGTACAATAGACAGATTTGGTGTTGTGATTGCAACAGAGCAGTGTTTGAACAGATGCTATCAAGCAGACTTTTGAAATATTACCAGCAGAGCAGCACAACAAAGGTCAGATCATTTCCTCTAATGTCTTCTGTCGTGTTTCTTGTTCCTCTGCAGTCAAACATAAAAGGGCCCCTGTGTGTTTCCTGCTTTAAGTTGTGAGTGAGGCAGCTTTTAACCACACAAGTAGCACCTAAGACTAACACTCATCCTTGCACCATATATTTCCCATCTGTTTATGCACTGGTGTGTTTGTATGTATGTTTGCACTGCTTCAGGTGACCCAGACAGAGCTGGAGAGGCTGAAGAGCAGCTACAGACAGGCTGTGAGAGATGCGTCTCAGGCTAAGAGGAAGTACCAGGAGGCAAATAAAGGTGCGGAATCCTGGTGGTACCTACTTCTCTAATCAGGATCGGTTTCAGATTGACGGTTGACTTTAAATCTTGTGATTCTTGCCATTGTGACTTAAAGCTCCTCTTCTGTGTGCAGATAAAGGGCGCGACAAGGTCAAAGAGCGTTACATCAAGGCTTCGATCAAACTCTACGAGCTGCATAACGAGTATGTTCTGTCTGTGCGAGCGGCTCAAGTTTACCACGAGCAGCACTACAGTCACATCCAGCCCGCCCTGCTCAGTGCTCTGCAGACTCTGCAGCAAGAGATGGTCCTCATACTGTAAGATTTACTGTTTACTGTTTCTGTTTGCTGACCTCAGTTTATACACACTTTTTCCTCCGTTGGATTAAAATCCATTTCCAAACATTTTCCACAAACTGTTACAGGCTTTAAACAACCTGCAGATTGTTGTATTCATTCTCCATCAGTGTTCTGTTAACAACATTTGGTCATGCATTGAGAGCACAAGAGGGATTTGGCAGCTTTCCCTTGTTTGTGTATTCAAGACAAATGTGAATATCCCCCCAAAAAAGTCAAAATACTGCTTTCATTAATTATGTAGATGAAAATGGGAAGATAATCTCCTTTCATTACAGGAGCAATTTGTAACAAATGGCCAGAATTTTGTTTTGAAACATTTAAAAAATGAACATTATCGACAGAGAGAGAAGAAACCAAGTCAGAGTCGTCCATGTACTGTGTTGCAGAGATGTCTCCTGAAGTTAGCATGCTAACAGGCAAGCCCTCTTCCTGTCCCCTAATACCACTTTGTACTGCAAGAGGTGTTAGTCTGATAGACCCCCTAGTTTCAACTGAGAGATGTAAAAGCCGCAAGTTGTCCATTTAGTCTAATTGTCTTCTAATTATCAAGTTTTCCCTCCATAACCTCAGAAATACTGCTTATTCATAGTGAGTAACAAAGTTGTTGTGATGAATCAGTATGGGCCTTATATGGTGGTCGTACCATCAAATTAGTCATTCTCCCATAATAATTCTTAATACATATGGTGTGTTCTAACATAACACAAAACTGCAAGTGTTTTAAGTGAACAAATAACTCTAAATGAAGTCTTTGCGACCCAGAAAAGGGGCCCACATTCTCAACTGAGGTCTGCTCATAACTAATTCAGCAGTAGAACCTTTGTGGGTTAATACATGTCAACCTACTAGTGAATTAGTTATGAGTTAGACAGAATGAGTTATTTGGGGAAATTCTTAGGTTCTGTTTTGGAAAAAAGTGTAAAATGTTCTTTCTTTGTGGTTTGAATAAGGCTAAAACTTGCAAAGATGTTCTTTGAAATCACTGAACATGCATTTTTATATTATTCTGCTTTGCCCCTCCCTGACTGCTGAACCAGTAAGGAGGTTCTGCAGGAGTATTTCGACATCTCCACTCTTCTCCATCATGAGGTGGTGCGAATCCACAGGGAGATATCGTCTGCTGTGACGGCCATCGATCCTCAGAGCGAGTATGAGAGCTTCATCCACCAGAACAGGTAGGCTGCGCAAAAACCTCACCTCGGATGAAAACAGTGCAATCAAGCTGCAGAGCAAGTGACATTGTGCGTTTGTGTTTGGAGGTCTGTCGGGGAGATTCCTGCTTGTGCAGAGTTTGATTGCAGCCTTCTGGAGGACACCGAGCGACTGAATCCCAGAGAGATTGAACTGAACGACCTCACGCTTGAGACAATACAGCACAAGTGAGAACAAACAACGCAATCTCATCCAGATGACTAAACTCCAATTTCCTTTTTTTAATGTTTGAAGTACCTCCTCCTTATTCTCTCTGTTCTTTTTACGCCCTATTTCCCTGACTGTTTTGCATCAGTTACTTCCTCTCCTCACATTATTTCCTCTTGCCTTCTTCTCCCAGACTGACTGCAGTGGAGGAGGAGCTGCTCGATCTGGCTCGAACTCTGGGCTCCCAGCAGACCTCGGTGGAGCAGCTGGAGCTGGAGCTGGAGGCAGAGCAGGAAGGTGTGAAGAAGGGCCAGAGGTGAGCCGACCACAGACTGGAATCAGTGATGCTCTGATGTTATATTCAAAGGTTAAAGAGGAGGTTTCACAATTTAAGCACAAAGTGTTGAGTAGATGTGGAGTCAAATTACTGCAGTTTTCCTCTGCGGTCAGTCCTTCCTATCAGGAGAGTTCAATGTGCTCTTGGCTGGGCAGCAGCTAATAACCCCTGTGGTCTCAGGAGGCTGTAAGTGCTTTATAAATTATAATACAGCAATATGGTAAGAGTTATGGAGCTTGATTCCCTCATTTGTCTCGGTTGATGAGGCTGTCGGAAGGTGTTAGAGGTTTACAGTCCTGTGGGAGTGATGGAGTCATTAGCATCTCCTGGAGAACAAAAGGGAAACAATGTGTTTATTTGCAAAAAAGTGATGCCTTTTAGGAACAGCTGGGGAGCACATATGGTGCCGGTGGTGCTAGAGAGGTGAGTGGAGGTGATTCTACCGTTTGGTTTGTATTTTGAAGAAACACTTTGTAAATTTACAGTGACATGTTGTATGACGATGACATCGTTTGACCTCCTGTAAGACTAAGTCTGCTCGCTTCTTCCTTCTCACCATGACTTTGAATTCATGTTGAGGGTTTTCTTTGATAAAGTTTAGTGTTTTAACAGAGATGGACTACTTTTACCTGTGGTGTTACTGCTGTCGCTAAGTGGGTGTTAGCAACATTGCTACTGCTAGCGTCCTGGCTACTGTCCAAAGCAAAAAGAAAAAGTAAGATTCCTAATTTGATCTCAAAACCCTGATCTCAGTGCTGTAAAAATGGAGAGTAAAAGACTGGTTGTCTTAAAAAATAGGCAGGTTTTGTTACTTACTGACAGTGTTGGGAAGATTACTTTGGAAATGTAGTTGGTTACAATTACAAGTTACCCTGTTGAAAATGTAATAGTAGTGTAACTATTTCAATTACTTTCTCAAAGTAATGTAACTAATTACATTTGATTACATTATGATTACTTTTCTTAATTTTGAATGAAATCTCTCAACTGCTAACCATTTTCACATTTTAAGACCTATAGTGTGATAAACCTTTCAGTTCAAAGGTTTAACCATATGTTATGAGTCTGACATTAGGCCTGTACTGCGAAGGAGGCTCACTTTCTCACTAAATGGAGCGACAACGGGCTGATTTCAGCCAAGAGGAGCAGGTTGTTTTAATGGAGAGAGTATGAGCAATACAAAAAAGCCTGATCACAGCCTGAAGCAACAGTGTTGCTGCAAATATGACAAGAGGAGGCTGATTTTAATTTCTGACAACTCTACATTGAGCTGCTTTTAAATATGAAGCTTTAGAGCAGCAGCAACTGTTGTTTTAAACTGTGTTTTATATTGTTTTCATATATTTCACTGATCGCAATTATAAAATGCCAGTGTGTGTTTTATTGAAAGCGAGGCTGGGTGTGCGTATGAAAATAGGTTACAGTGGGTTTTTTAGGTGCTGTAGCTACAAGCAAATCTCATGTTGTCTCTGTACAAAGACCTTTTTAAATGTGAGAAAACAGAGTAGACTACTCAAGATTTGCGTTTGGGCAACACATAACAGGCGAAACAATTAATGTATTCATGGCCACATTAAGTTAAATTATCTGTCCTGCTGCGAGCGCACAACTTATTTCAGTGGTGACTGACTGTATATAAAAGTAAATAGGCTATAGCCTAATAAATGACCTCCTGACACGAATCGGATCAACAGCTGAGCAGGCTGCCGCCGTGCGGTTTGTCGGTTGAGTCGAATGGCACATGACCAGACAGAGCCAATCACAAGCGTCAGTTTTGGCAGGAGTATGTTGATATGAAAAAAACTAAAAACAAACATGAATCCAGGGGGGCGAAAAACTATTTGATAAATCCGAGCTTTTGCGGCGATTTTTCAAATGTAACTTCAGTAGTAATCATTGAAATTTCCGAAAGCAACTGTAATTTAATTACATATTTTCTCCCAGTAATGTAACGGATTACAATTACGTACATTTTGTAATTAAATTACGTAACGTCGTTACATGTAATTCGTTACTCCCCAACACTGCTTACTGATCTAGTAGAAAGAAGATATCAGATATCACCATTGAGTGAATGTCTTTCTCTGCCCTGCTCTTCTCCTTCTTTTGCCTCCTCCATCAGTGAGGTTATTTGTTTCCATAGTTATTCCAGTTGTTCCACCATTACCTGGGAGTGGCGACCGGGAAAAACAATGCCTCAATGTCTTGGTTGCAAATTTGCAGACGTGCTTCATTTGTGCCGTAAATTCAGTGTCTGCTGCCAGTTTTAAATCTGATTAATCTTTAAAGGATTGTTGGCAAGTGATAGCATGTTAGTCTACACAAAACTGTTCTTTACAATCGAGACTTGTCATGAAACCATGGATTAAAAAATGTCTTTCTCTAAACACTGCTTGTATGCATTGTCCTCAATATTCTAGACATTTTGGGAAATGTGCACCTTTTCGTCATAGGTGAGTTGTCCAAAAACTCTCTTTTTAGAGAACTCTGGGTACACAAACAATGTTCTTAATGCTCGTGTTCATGTGTGATCTGATGATACTACGAGCAAAGTTTCATGTTGTGTCAAGTCCTTCTTAGTGTTAAAAAATAGCAAGTTTGATGCTATCGCTAATTTGCCCCGAGCACTCCCATTGAAAATGAGTTTGACCTGAAAACAAAAATACGGTAAATCTTAAAAGTGCCTCTTTCCTCATAATTATGCTTTCACACAAAGGTTTGACTCATATACATTCGCAAAAAAAGCCGGGTTGCATTTTGACGAGAGTTTCACTTTCATTTGGAAGTGACAGGAGCCATGAAAAATGTTCAAGCAAGCTCTCTAACAGGTTAATCCAGCCATGCACTTACTTCCCTGTTCTGTTGAAGCGTGTGTTTATCAGCTGTAAAGATCTGGCAAGACTCCTGGGACGTTACTGGTCTTAAATCCAGTACGAAGGCTGACTAAGCTGCCGCTAGCGAAACCTTCTTCTTGATTTGCATTAGTCAGTCGGAAGCATCTGCAAAGCTATTCATACAGACAGCCTTTTTATTGACATCTCTGCGGTCTTCTTTCTGTCTATTTGTGTCACTTGTGTTGTTTTATTGACTTTTTCAACCCTTGTGTTGCTCACACTGAAAAGGTCCAACTCGAAAAATGATTTTCCTTCCCTGACTGTGTCCAGGGTCTACCAGTTCAGTAAGAGACATGCGATGGAGGAGTGTCGGCAGCAGGTCGCCTTGTCTCTGGGCTTGAGAGCCAAGCTGGAGGTGCAGAGGCTTCTTCTGAAGGAGAAACTGGACAAGCTGGGCTCCAGAGAGCCTCCGTCAGCTCTGAAGCTGGAACCAGACAGCGTCTCACTTTCATCCAACACAAGCATTGTATGTTATCTCTGGCAGAGTCTTTCCTTCCTTTGTCCTTTTTTTAGCTCTTATAATTATTAGTTCTGTCTGTCAGCCAGGGTTAAAGAAGCGTTTTGCATACTGACTCAGAAAACAAGCCAAGCTTAGACGAAGAAAATATATCATGTTGGATCGTGGAAAATGGTATCAAAATGGATCATGGTTGCATCTATTCACAGTAAAATTAAGTTTTTTTCCTGCACTTCAATTTTGTGATATTTGGTCTTGTGGACATTCAAAGTGAAGTCAGTGCTGTTAAAGCCAAAGCCAAGTTGAGTGTCTTCATAAACAGGCTATATTTTACTAAAGCAACAATGATTTTGAATATTTATATGTTTTTATTTGATTATCATTTCTTATCTAAGAAGAACAGGGAAAGAGCTGTGATCTTCTCACCCCCTTATTAGCAGCCCTGGCTGTAGAGTCCCGTTTGTTTTTGTCAAGTCGAGTTCAAAGTCACTGATACTCAAAAATGAATCATATCCAACTTATATGACCAAACCATTCCTTTTTTCATTTTTTAAAGCAGGTATACTTGTAACACACAAACTTCAATTAATAAGTTAACCCATACCCTGCATTATTTACCACAGAACAACTCTTTGTATTTGGTCCCACTCACTGAACATAGTATCAAATAATCCGGTAATAGTCTTGCAAAGCCTTTCAAGTGTTTTTAGCCAGTTCTTATCCATCGTTATTGACTAACGGGATGTGCTCTGGATCATTCTTTCAGGACCACGGTCAACCCTCTCCCAAGCTCCTCATGGATGGAATCAAAAATCTGACTGTCCTTTTTAAACCCAGATGTGAGGTGGGTGAAACACTGAATCTAAATCAAGACCTGATTACTACACACAGACTGGCATCACAGTAAACAGACTGCACAATATTTATTTGTCAGTATGTTGCTGGAGGACATTTTAAAAGGAAGGACGCTTGTTGCAGTTGAAGGACGCTTCCCCTTCTGCACATTCCCACCACCCGCCTTTAATTTGAACTGCAGTGCCTGTTTTTGTGCGCTCACACCTCTCACTGCACAACAAACAATTTATCATATCATGGAGGAAGTGGCAGAGTTCTCTCAGGAACATGATCTTTTTTCTGGGTATTGTGCTCCTGAAGGCATCATTGGACTTATTGAGGTCAGCCTTGTCGGTCACTTCACTACTTTCGAAATTGTGTCTGACCTGAAACTAAGTTTACTTCTTCAGCAGGCAGTTTACATTTCACTGTTTTATCATTGCTGACAGACACACACACACACACACACACACGCACACACACAGCCAGGATCCATCCGGCCGTGCTGCACATAAACTCTCAACAGGAAAAAAAGGCCTGGTGCAGTCAGTCTTTAAAAGATAAGTTCAACCCAAAGTGAAAATTCAATCATTATCTCATCACTCCCAGCCTGATGGAAAGTCTGGTGATGTTCTGTAATCCACAAAACATTTTTGGAGATTCACGGCAACACAGTGTCCTCATAAAGAACTGAAATAACCAGGTTCTTGTTTCAAAACATAAAACAAATAGATAGATAATGGAAGTGCTTATCCTTTAAGTTTTAAATCTGTTAGAGGGACTAAAACAACTGTATAAAAAATCACCGTATGCACGGTAACAAATCCTCTTGAGGAAATTAGATTTTCCTATATATAACACGCTAGACTTGCCTACATTATGTGCTGCTACTCTTTTATGTGTGAACCACTTCTCACAAACTCCTTGGAGGCATGGAAGGTGTTTCAGTTAGGCTTTAAAATGTAACAGACATCTCTTTGAAGAATATTCACATAATCTCTGCAGAATCAGTTTAAAATCTATCCTCCGCCACTGTGCTTTTCTCTCTTCCTGCCTCCAGGTGCTTCCGGTCCTCACCCCCGTGCAGGATCCGGATCGTCCTCTGGGGCAGCAGGACTGGTACCACGGAGCCATTCCCAGACTGGAGGTCCAGCAGCTGCTGAAGAATGATGGAGACTTCTTGGTGAGGAAGAGTCAGGAGAAGCAGGGTTATGTGCTCTCCGTGCAGTGGGATGGAGCCAACAAGCACTTCCTCATTCAGAACACGGATGTACGTAAATCTGCTCATTGGAACCGAACGCAATTTTTTCATTATGTCGTCAAGCCATTTCTCCTTCCTGCGTGCATTGCACATCATTCACCGCTGCAAATGCTTTTCCATGTGTGTCAGTAGAATCTGTACCGTCTGGATGGAGAGAGCTTCCACAGCATCCCTCAGCTGATCCATCATCTACTATCAACGCGACAACACATCACAAAGAGGTCTGACATAGTGCTGAAGAAGCCAGTGCTGAAGGTACAGCTGCAACACACACACACACGACTCTAAAAATGAGCACTCACTCACTCTTCTTTTTTCTGTGTGTAAGTTATGCTTTCTCACAGTAGTCCAGAGATTAAATAGATTATTTTAACAGAATTGCTGCTGTTAAAGTGTTTGATAGTCAATACACATGAGCACATATGCAAATCTGAAATTGCTCTTGACCCGTCTTTTTTCTCTCCCTTGCTGGTCTCACATTTTAAAACAGCACTAATTTGTGTTTCTTATCATTCATTTTCAACCCCATTAGGACAAGTGGGCCCTTGAACATGACGATGTAATCTTGGGACACCTCATTGGACGGGTGGGTGAACTTAACATCTATTGACAGAAATTGAGAAGTGAAGAGAAAAAAAATGTTTAAATATGTTTTCATTCATTGCTTTTTATTATGCAATTAATGAGGTATTTGATGTTTTTTCATTTTTTTCTCTGTCCTTCAGTGTTTGGGTTCTTGCGTATGTAAAAGATCTTGAAATTTAAAAAGGTTGGTCAGCACCAACAGAAGCTCCTCTCTCCGACACAAAACACTGCTCCTCAAACACCCCATCAGTATGCTCACTTTTAATTGATTTTGTGACATCACACTATGTCACCATGTCACACATTTGCATAATTTATGCCTAGTGGTTAGTTTGGAACATACCAATTGATTTAGCATGTGTGAGCTGACCAATCATAGAAGACTGGCTATTCAAGAGGAGGGATTTAGAGGAGATTTAATCAGTGCGTTTACATGACACTCAAGAAAACCGAATTACTGTGTTAGTCCGACTATGATCGGATCTTTAAGATGCATGTATACACCTTAGTCTGACCGGATTGGATTTCTCATAGTCGAATTAAAGCACCCAGATTATTCGATTGATAGTCGCATTACTCCTGCATGTATACGTTCCAGCGGATCGGATTGGATTTTGTGTTCTGTGCAGGCGCGAGTTTTTTTCCCCGGGGCCGTGAGCCGGAAGTAGACGGATGGCGGCGGCAGCATTTTTCCTCCGAAATCACTGCAAGAAAGAGCGCCATTGTGCATCTAGTTTGTGTAATTATCATGTACACCATATACGAAATGTACAAAGATGTAGCTTCATCTCGCTCTTCGTACGCCATCTTTCTTGAATGCCGAGGCAGCTGGTGACGTAATGAGGTCAGCCGGAGGTGGCTCCGTCACCACTAGTTGAAATGGACACAGCGCCACCTAGTGTACCGGGGTATGACATGCTCCGGACAGTAATCCGATTTTCTCTCCGGCATGTATACTCGGATAATTGCAGTTGTCTGGTTGAGTAGCATAGTCGAACTATGACTGTAATCCGACTAAGCTGTGCATGTAAACGCACTGACTGATTTACAGACTACGGATTAAATAACATGACAGCTCTGGAGACCTTACTGACATATTTTCAAGTCTGTCCAAACATACCCACACAGACATTGAAGGAGTTACTTTTCATTGTAAGGGTTTCAAACTTTTAAGAAAAAAAGAGGAGAAGAAATAAAGCTTAAATTATCTCAAGAGGAGATCTCTGTGAGCAGAAAACACCAGGTACTACAAGGCATTTTTAACTGGCAATGAAACATCAGTCTCATTTGATACTGATCCTGTGACTTGCATTCTGATATATTTCCATTCTTAAAAGTGGTTACAATTAATGTACAAGCTTATTTCCCTTTATAGTTCATAAAGGATAATTGTTACCGTAAATGTAACTGTATCATGTTGGTGTTCGCACGGCACAGGGTAACTTTGGAGAAGTGTACAGTGGCCATCTACGCTCTGATAACACTCCTGTAGCTGTGAAATCCTGTAAAGAGAACTTGGCCCCAGAGCACAAGAGTAAATTCTTGATGGAAGCCAGGTAAGTCCACACACACGCATGCACGTGCGCACACACACACACACACACACACACACACACACGCACACACACACACACACACACACACACACACACACACACACACACACACACACTCCTCTCCTGTGCTGTCCAGGATCTTGAAGCAGTACGACCATCCGAACGTTGTGAGGCTGATCGGCGTGTGCACTCAGAAACAGCCCATCTACATCATCATGGAGCTTATTCGAGGTAAATTTGACCTTGTTGGACCTTTCTATCTCTCGGCTTGTTTACCTGACAGCTTCACGCGTTATTGTACCATTATTGCTTCCCGACTTTGATCCTCCATCATCACGCTGTCTATTGTGTGTGTGTGTGTGTGTGTGTGTGTGTGTGTGTGTCTTTGTGTCTACACATTTCACAAGGTGGTGATTTTCTAACCTACTTGCGGAATGAAAGTCACAGTCTGACGCCTAAGATGTTGGTCAAAATGACAGAAAACGTAGCGTCTGGCATGGAGTACCTGGAGAGCAAGAAGTGTATTCACAGGTTAGTCAATCAATCAATAAATATGTGTAGACCCTTATAAAGTGAGGCTGCTAGATCTGTTTTTCTCAATCCATCATGCCAGGCTTCAAGCTTAGCGCTGGCATTGAACCAATCAGTGTCCTTTAGGACCTACTGACAGCTGCAGCCGTGGTTTAGATGTGATGTTTGACAGCAACAATGGAACTTTGATTTACCAACTGGCTCAGCTGCTGGTTGCGCTCTACTTCTGTTGATCTGATAGATGGTGGTAGACAGATGGTTCGTCCAATCGGACAGTTTCCAGTTTATTTTCATTTTTAAAAATTCCACTAAATAGAAATGGTTTGCAAACTATAATGAAACAGGAGTCAATGGTAGAAATTTGTGGTATAAACTGTGTTAACTTAATATCCTGCCAGTGACACAGCTAAGCTAACGACTTTTCTAACTGACTGTTGTTAGCTGTTAGCAGCAGCTAGTTAGCTGTTCGGGGCTAGCTAACAGATAGTTACTTTGGAGAATTTTCCCAACAACCAGTTTGCTCAACCATTTATCATTTTTTCTAATGAAATTGTGTGCAATGATGCCAGAAGGAAGAACACAGAACAAGAGAAAGAGGACCCTGCTGGAAAAAACAGCATAGACTAGCATGATTTCCATGGTGGTTTTTCCTGCAGGGGACTGACAAGTAAACGGTTAGCTCACAAGCTTTATGTGTTCACCACCAGCCTGGCCAGAAGTCACTAGTAATGAGCCACTGGTGATGAAGCATGAATGATGCATGTGATGCAAATCGGCTAATGCAGGAGCCATTTTACTGCTCTGCTTAAAGTAACACTTCGCTCAATATTAAAAATATATTTCTAGCCTCAGGATTATTGTATTTTTGCACACTGTTTTACAACAAGTGAATGTTTAATTGTTAACAAAACAAAACAAAAAATAGAACACTGGAAGATATCAAAGACATAACAACACTCCAAATATCATCTTTAGCTCAGAGGACAGAGCACATTACATCCAGATCCCTCTGAACTGTGAGGAGGGTCTAAGGCTAAGGCCACTGTGAATTTAACACATAGAAACATTTAAAACACAGCAGCAATGTGGGTTTGACAAAAAAATTATTAGTTGAATATTAAACCATGTTAATTTCAATGTATGATGTAGTTTCTACAAGAGCTGCACAAGCTGCAGGCAAATGGATCTCAAAGCATTTTGCAGAACATAATAAAATTATAATTTACTTCCCTAACATTCACTTCACCTAAACTAAACTGCACTTAACTCACAACACTTCCCCATAATGTTACTGTAACAGTGAAGCAGTTGAAAGAAAATGAGAGAAGATTCCTTACACACCTACTCGTTTAGAGGAAGCTGGAAATGACCTAAAGTCAGCCAGTGGAGCAGTGGGCTTGCCACATCTCGCTATATGACAAAACCCAACAGCTACTTGTTTGTGAAAACACTGTGAATGATGGAATTCTGTTCAGTATTTTCAGTGTTTTTGGGCATCTGCTGTCGATTGGGGGTGATGGTGGTGCTGTGGGTGATGCCTGAGTGGAGGCTGTGGGTGCTCTGGCGCTGACATGACGTTGTGACACCCGGCTCATTACAGCAGCACAGTTGGATTTGCCCGGTGGGGACGGATCAGAGTGGGCTGCTCAGCCTGTAACGCTGCATGTCAAACTGCCTCACATGCAACATCAGAGACATGACAAGAACGCCTGTTTTCGCTCTCCGTTTAATCCTGTCTGTTCCTGCCTCTTTTACATCCATTTTTCATCAGCCTCTGCATACATCCCACTTACATCTCTCCCTCTGTCTTGTCTTTTTTTCAAAGGGACCTGGCAGCGAGAAACTGTCTGGTTGCAGAGCATAACGTGGTGAAGATCAGTGACTTTGGGATGTCCCGTCAGCAAGATGATGGCGTGTACTCTACAGAGGGAGGACTCAGACAGATCCCTGTCAAATGGACAGCTCCTGAAGCCCTGAACTATGGTATGTCACAACTTCCACTGCCCTGCAGTCACAGCTAGAACAATTTTTGCTCTTTCTCTCTGCCAACAGTCAATTAAAAACTGACAAAGCCCAGTCTGTGCCCTTGTCAATGCTGCCCCCTGGTGGCGATTTCAGGTCGTTATACCACACAGAGTGATGTGTGGAGCTTTGGTGTTTTACTGTGGGAGACCTTCTCCATGGGAATGACGCCCTACACAAGCATGACCAACCAACAGACACGAGACGAGGTGGAGAGAGGTAAAGACTCATATCAGACCCTCAGAGATAAGTCGTGAATATGTTTGAGTCCAGAATTTTGAGAAAAATGTTGCCCACTGATTCTGACACTAAAACCTTTTTTGAATTCCAGATGTTTCAAACAAATATGCCAAGCATGTCTCAGCACTTATATTGAATGTCTGTGATGTGTTTCAGGATACCGCATGCCTGCTCCACACAGCTGCCCAGTGGAAATCTCCAGGATTATGAACAACTGCTGGCAGTACGACCCCAAAAACAGACCTTCTTTCAAGAAACTCCGGACTGAGCTCAGCGCCATATACAATAAAATTGTATAATCCAAACTTGTTGACTGGACATGAACCGTAGACTAAATGTTTTTTTCTGTACTTTTGAGTGTTTGCGATTTTTCATTGTTTTCATAATTTTTTTTCTGAGAGAAAAGATTGAAACAGATCTCCAGCAGACAGACAAATTGAAAACCAATTGAAGAAAATAGGATGTCTCTTGTTTTCGAGACAAACTTGGAAAGAGAAAGAGTTTTGCGGACTTGTCAGGCGACCACACGATGGCAGCATTCTTGTTTGTTCGCTTCCTGCCCTGTTTGTCTGCTTTTCAGTGCTCCCTCTTCTAAGATAAGACGGTTATCTTCAACACATCTGTCTCCTGTGAGACGGCATATTTTTGTGACACTGTAAACACAACATTCTGTACTGTATGCTATTACCATTAGTGTTGCAATGTATCACCCATGTCTGTCTTGAGATGTGTTAAACTGACACATCCTCCTAAATAGTGTAGAGGCAGCACACACATTGGGTTTGGCCCGGCAAAGTCTTGTTGGGCGTTTGTGTTTTTTTTATTTCCGTTTTTTTAGGATCCAGCTGAAGTATTACTATTTTTTATAAAAGACAGGCCTATTGGCCCTGTCTCTTGACTGTTTTTGCACATGATGTAAACTTAAAGCAGGTATAATGTACATTTGATGATTGAACTTTGTTATTTATGATGATTTATGATGAGGACTCTTCACTCCCCTTCAGCTCTTTAGAGTTACAGAATGTTTTAACTCATTGTTTTGGTTTTATGACCTGCAGGGGTGGAAGTAACTAATTACAGCTACCCAGATAAGAGTGTTAAAGTCATTTTGTGCTTTCACTAGCATTTTTCTGTCCGTCATTTTACTTGTGCTTAAAGAGAACTCCGCCAATGTTACACATTAAAGTGTGTTCACAGGTGATCGGGTTGCTTTTGCAACATTTTGTGTTTTAAATGTGTTGTGTCATGTGTTAGCTCAGTAGCTCTTTTTGACACGTCACAAGCCAGTGGATGGCTGACGTTACCCTCACAGGTTAGCTAGAGTTACAGTTATGCCAAGATCCTGACAAACTCACTTTGTGTGTGGCCTCTAACAGCTGAAGGTGCTCTGATATGACTCCAGGGTGGCATGCAGTGGGTTGAGAGCGTTACAAAGTTACTGTAATCACATTACTTTTTTCAGTAACGAGTAGTGTAAGGCATTACTGTTCTGAATGTAGTAATCACATTACACTTCGCCAAGCTTGTTCCATACGTTACATTGCTAGTCGCACGCATCACACACAACGGGCTGGGGGGAGGGCGGGGGCCGTCAATAATGGAACAATGATTGGTTGGGGTTTGGCACGAGGTATCTTTCACCATCACCGATTGGTTAGTCGCCACCCGCAAGGGGAGATGGGATGACAATGGCAGCGTCAACAACACAAGCAGAACATGCTGCTGTATGCGACTTGTGTCACACACATCGTTGGTAATCCAGGTCACTAGTGGAGGATCCACCTGCAGGTCCAGAAGCTCATTGCTGAGCAGGGCAGCTCGTAGGGTGTTAACTGCACTGGAAAAGTAAACAAAAACATGACAGGTCTTGGGAGGTACTGCTGCACTGTACTGGGTGAAAGGAGGTAGTATAAAGTCTTTGGCTTCAGAGGAAGCTGCATGTACTCTGATCATTTGCCTCCCTGTGAGGTCACTCAGTCAAGATGCATCATGGGTGATGTTGGCACCAGATTTTGACAAGTAGTCCACTGGTTTTCATTGCACTTTAATAAGAGCCTGTGTCCACATAACGTTATTTTGGGTGCTTATTGGTTTTGATTGACTGACTGATTAATTGATCTGCTGAGTGTTCCATGGTAACAGAGAGCTGACCACACAGCTATTAGCAAGATTACAACGCAACACTTACAGTACAGAACGAGACTCTGCAGCAGGTTCAGGATTGTAGAGGTGAGCAGTGAGCAGGAGCTGGGAGTAACTCAGACTGAAGATTTAGAGAAACAGAAACCCCTTTGACAATGTATTAAACAACAGTAGTTAAACTAATACTTTGAGTAGCATTTGAGAAGTCTACTTTGTACTTTAAGTATAATTAAGTACTATTTTAACACCAGTAGTTTAACTTGCAATTGAGTAACATTTCAGTAATGTAACTGTACTCATACTTGAGTAACAATTTTCACAACTTTTTCCACCGCTGATGACATTTAACTGCTTGGTCCAGTCTTGCCTCTCTTATGAGTGTATGTGAGATGTCTAAGACCGGCAAGTTTGCTCAGTTAGCAAGCCCTTTCAGTGTATTTACAGAAAACCTGTTACCACTTAAGGTAATATATTATTGTAACATGTTTTCTAGTGCCTTAAACCCACCATTGGCCACAACAAATAGTTTAGTGAGCAGAAGGCAGCAGTCTATCTGGTTACTATTTGGCCTACCTGAGTGACAGGTAGCCAGTGACAAAGCTTTGACAAAGTCAGAACCTCTCACCCTGAACACTGACATCTGACCTTGACAACCTTCTTTCATCAAAAAGAAAATGTGCCAAACACTCAAGGCAAATTCTTTCAAAAATCGTTAAAATGTTTAAACACACGTGGAAACGTAGAGTGCATACCTCCTCTAAAGCAAAACAGTCTCATTCAGCTAAATCCAGCCAACAAACGAGACAAAAGAATGTGGGACACCAGCAAAAGGTAGCAAACAGTGTGCAAACAATACAAAAAGTAGCAGCATTAGGTAGGAGCTAACAAAGAAAAATTAAATAGAATACAAGACATCTCATATAAATAGATTCAGTAGAACAGATACAAATGCTATATACCGGATATGGATAATGTCCATATGCCTGTGCAATATTTGTGTAAATATGCAATGTGCAGAAGATTTCTTGATAATCAATCCAATAATCCAACAAACCAGTATCAAACTCAGTTTCCCTTTCAAAGCAGCCATTAACCATGCTTAACCCACATTTAAGATCACCAGATATAGGATCCACATCAAATTGTACTCAGTCATAGATACTCGCCACAGGAATTAACAGAAATTATGACAAGTGCCCATATCTTGCAATTTTAAAGGAAGTGAGAAAAAAATCCTAGATCTGCACCAAAACCTCCTCCCTCTAGCTCCACCCTGTAACATGTACAGTAAGTTATTTCAGTTGAGTACACTAAAGTTGAACGTTGTGTTAAAGACCGCGGATTTTCTGACATGACACAACGATCTGTGTGTGTCTGTAATTTAAAGCAAAAACATGCGGTATATTCTTTGACAGATGATTATAGATTATAGTTATTATAGTTTATCTTTTGCCTCAAGTCTCCAGCAGTGGAGGGCGTGTGTTCACAGAGTCTCAAACAGTGTTCTTGTTTTGTACAACATATTTCTCACACAATAGACCGTTCACAGCGCACACACAGGCTGGTCGGGCCTGCTGACATTTATGTGCTTTTGTAAATTATAGTGACGTGGGAAACGTGGTGATGATATTTTTATGTGACTGACATACCTGTTATTACTTTGGCCTTGAACTGAAAACATTTTGCTTTAAACATAAATATTTTTCATCTAGGAGCTGAATAACTCTGGAGAGAGAGAAGTGGAGGCGTCTGTGGGGAATATCTCGACTGCTGCAGTATCACTGATAATGTTTGCATGTCATCATCCTGACTGTATGCAAACTAACAATTGAAATGCTAAAAGTTGAATAGCTGTTAGGGAATGGGAATCACAGATGATTTATCCTCTGTCAGTTGTTCATCAAGTGTGCAAAAAGGACAAATGCCCATATAAGAGAAGGTCTCAGCAGTTTCAAAAGTCATTACATCCATTACATTTTAAAGTGTTAACTGTAGCATTAGGGTTAGCTAATGTTAAGTGAACTGAATGCGAACAAAACTCAGATTAATATGCATAATGATAATTAATCTAGCATAATGCAACACATATTATTAGCATACCTTTAAGTCTGACATCTGACAGCCTATTGTTACAAGTCAACAATGCTGACAAACAGCAGCGAGCAGTTCGAGTCACCCCTGGATGTTTTTTACAGACAACTGGAGACGCTTCCTGCCATTCCTGTGATGATTAAAAGCTGCTAGTTTTCACTGGAAGACGGACCATCTCCAACCGTGATCGGAGTCACAAAGCTTATCAATAATGGAACAGTGATTGGTTGGGGTTTGGCACGAGGTATCTTTCACCATCACCGATTGGTTAGTCGCCGCCCGCAAGGGGAGATGGGATGACAATGGCAGCGTCAACAACATGAGCAGAACATGCTGCTGCATGCAACTTGCCTGAAGACCCCCAGCAACGTAAAGCCACTTTTGACGGTTGGAGATACAAACATTACTTTGAATTTGTTGAACGTAAGGAAAATAACTTGACTGTAAGGTGCACACTTTGCCTGTGTTGGAAACTTCTCTCCACCGCTGCTAACACTACCTCAAACTTAACGAAGCACCTACAGAGACAGCACGCACACACAAACCTTGTTGCTAAGGAACCGTGGAGTAACATGAATGTAACGAGTAATGTAACTAGTAATGTAACCAATTACTTTCTTCAGGGAGTAATCATGTAATGTAAGGCATTACTATTTTTAAGAGTAATTTGTAATACATTACTTTTTTGAGTAACGAGCCCCAACACTGGTTGAGAGGCACCAGCACCAACTCCTCAGTCTCCACTTCTGCAGGTGGCAGGACTGTGAGCAGTATCTGAAGTCTGAGGTGTGGAGTGTGAACAGGAAGGGAGACAGAACTGTTTCCAGAGGTTTCCCCGTTCTGCTTACGATGGTGTCACACACATCATTGGTAATCCTGGTCACTAGTGGAGGATCCACCTGCAGGTCCAGAAGCTCATTGCTGAGCAGGGCAGCTCGTTGAGTGTTAAATGCACTGGAAAAGTAAAAAAAACATGACTCTCACAGTGCTGCCTGCCTCTGCCAGATGAGTATAAGCTCTGTGCAGCAGGAAGACGATGGTGTCCTCTACTCCACAGTGGAAGGGTTCAGCTGTTGTAATAGTTCAGCTGGATACAGGCTGCCAAATTTTACAGGTGTGAGCCAGAGTATGTTCAGTAGCAATCAGGCAGCAGAGACAAGGTATTGAGCTCCCATCCATACACCCACCAGAGTCAGTGGGCTCAGCTGTCAATCATGACTTTACATCTCTTTTCATATTATCAAAACAAAAAAAAACTTAAACCAAACTTACCATAAAAATGAATACTTAAACATTAAATCAGTGTGATAAGCGCTACCTTTTAAAACAGAAATCATCTTAAGGAATAATTTTACATCTCCTTCAGTTCTTCATGTCCCATCTGCTATTGGAAGGAGGCAGGGTTTGTGACAGTGTACTGACAGTGGCTGCAGTGGGTTTGTTTTCACTTTAGGTTCCAGGAAGCTGTCATGTTGCCAGCTCACATTGAGCGACCAGGCTTTCTGTCCTACTCCTTACCGAATGTTGAGTGTGATGCACAGTTTTGTTTTTTGGTGATCTAAAGAGCAAGTAGAGGGTATTTACCCGTTTGCCTATTGTTAAGATGTTTCAATCTAGACGAAGATCTTTGCTTTGTCTTAACATTTGTGTGGATGAGCAATGTTTTTACATAGATCAGTCTGGTACAGTGTGGTCACAGTCTGAGGTGCACAGTGGATACAGACCTGGTGAGCTTTTCACCTGGCAGATGGACGGTGGTCAGAAGTACTATTACAACAAAAGGAACGGACTATGGCTGGACTAAAGATAGTACATGAAATGCTTAGTGTGCTAAGTGCTAAAGTATTATTATTATTATTATTATTATTATTATTATTATTATTATTACTTAGTATTACTAAGTAAATGCTAAGTATTATTTGGTTATTCAACAAAAACAATGTTTTCTCTTATTTTTCCAGGCTGCGACAAAAAAGGAAAAGAAAAAAGTAAAACATCAAATCGTCTGCACCTCACCTGTGCTATTGTTGAGACGAGGTGTGTGACATTGTTCAGTGACACTGACATGTCTAATCATGACAGCAGCGTGGGTGTGTAATGTCATGGAGAGGTTACATTGAATTGATACACATCTCTGTGCATACGCTGCTGCAGACATTGTTTCCTGACTCTCACTCTCCTTGGCTAGGAGTTATAGTGTACCCTCAGGATTTATGGTAATTGATCTTGAAATTATGTTGTTTTTGTTTTTTCTCTTGAGCCTTATTTAAAATGGATTAGGATCGTTAGCATGGATAATCCTTTTCATATTTCAGTGATACGGCATTGTTACCTGCCGCAGGATTCAATGCTTGCAACAATTTGAAGAATGAAAATGAGTTACTGAGCTTTAAAACACTGTTGTTCAATTTCTGTTTAAAGTTTACTCAATGAGGGTTTCTTTTGACAACAGACAACAAAAAATAAGTGTTGTACATGTTTAACAATCGTCAATGGACTGATCAGTGTCAGCCAGTGAGGTAGATAAAGTACATTTTAGTCGGCACAATGACTCCTTACTTATATTTTACATTACTGTCACACGCACCCGGTGAGGCCTGAATATGGACTCAACCTCTTTTTGGAAGATGAGAAAGACCTGAAGCTTAGAGGGTGTGGTGCCTGTCACTTGTTTGCTGAAGATTGATGGTCATGTGTTTTTTGTAGCTTCTCGATGGTTCATCGGTATTGTAATTGAAACCACCTCACCGGTTGAGCATGTTTTGTAGCTTTGTCACCTGAGCGTCCCATGATGTTGAGGCTGCTTGTCGTGTTTGGCTCCAAGGTGACAAAACATCTGACACATTGCATAAACAGCAGATAGTTCTCCTCAGGTTAACAAAAAAAGCCACATTTACTTGGTTCTTAAATTGGTTTGACAGCTTGACCAATTTGCCCTGGACTGCACAGTGTTGCCACCTCTCTTTGTAATTTTCTGTTTTTTTTTAAATAAACTTATTCACCTATTGGACTTTCCGTAGAACACTGGTTGAATTTTAACCACTTATGTTGTACATTTACATTTACATTTACATTTAGGGCATTTTAGGGAGCTTTTGTCCAAAGTACATTTGTCACAAGAGAGAAACCACGACATATCACCGTTGATAGAGAAAAAAGAAATATAGAAACAGTTGTCAAGCCCTCATCTGAGGATTGTAACTGCTATTTATCAAAGATACCTACCATTTTTTTTAGGGGGGGGAGGGGAGGGAGTCTCTGAGGTGAAGTCTGAGGTCATGACATCTGACTTAACAAAAGTTTATGACCCCATTAAGCTTGAGTCACATGATCTCACAGGAACTCCTCAATCTACAAGGATTCAAGACTCAACATTCAAACAACTTTATTGTCCAGTAATGCAGACAGTGATAGAAAACTGTGTCTTTTGCTGTTGCATGGTTCATAAAATAAAGATGATAATGAATAAAAATAATGACGATACCCTTTAATTGAATCAAGCTTAATCCAATACCTGACTCGGCAGCCCTTTTATGTCCCTACATTTTAAACCAGCCGTAAATGCTCAGCCATGATTAGGATCTGCATCAAATTGTACTCACTCATAGATACCAACCCCCTATATAGGTCCATTTTTTTTTTCCATCAAGATCCATACATTAATCCCTAAAAAACAGATGAAAATGATGAGAAACGCATGTCTTGCAATGTTAAAGAAAGTGAGAAAAAACTTACGGGATTCTGCCTTAAAGTTAATGAGGTCTGTTCTGGGACGACACCCATCCTCCATCCAAGTACCAAGAAAAACTGTGCAGTAGTTTTAGTGTAATCCTGCAGACAAACCAACCAACCAACAGAAGGATACGGGTACAAACATTTCCACCCTGTACATGATCTGACTTCAGTAATCTACATCTAACTTAAAGTATTAGTACTACACAGACTTGTGTGTTCATCTGTATTCACATATGAATGTAAAAGTGTTGTAAATGCAAATTATGTATTGTGGCATTTTCCCTTATTTCCTTTTAAAACATTTCTTTGTTTGTAATGGAATACATGTTTTATATCTAAATGTTGTAAATTTGTATACACGATGTGCTTCAACATTAAAACCACTGACAGGTGAAGTGAACTACATCATTACAATTCAATTATGAAACCTTGGGACCTTGAGTTCGTGCAGATGCCTCTTGACAAATGTCATTGTCTAGGTCGGCTGTGGCCGTGCTGCATCAGGGGTCTATTTCAGAGAGCAGGTTCAACAAACTCTGAGTTAATCCTTATAAAGAGCAGTGCCTCATTTTTAATCCCATGGAGACAGAAATCATGTAACTGCGGATCACGATTTATCTTAAAAAAAAAAACTCTGATATTTTATTCACCCTCGTCCACTCATTCGTCATTTACCAGAATTGTATTTTAATGGATGATGAAGTGCTGGAACTTCCCTAACCCAAACCCTACCTTATGTTACATACAAAAAAAAATAGTCTATCTATTTATTAATACTGATGCAAAGTGACACACACAAGATACAGGTGGCAGCAACTGAATATGACAATATGGATTAAAATGACGAGTCATAGTCTGACACAGAAATGATGACATAAAATTGCTCACAACATGGTCTGTGGATTATCTTGAGTAACCGCTTCAGGACTTCTGGACACAGACGTTACTGTTGAGTTATTCGAATGTATGTTTTGGCACCACACACCGAGTTTCCTCGAGGGAAGTCTGACATTTCCGGGCCTTCTCAAAAACTTTGCAACTCACATCCAAACATTTTAGATGGATAAATAACACTATAGGTGTATATATATATATATATATATATATATATATATATATATATATATATATATATATATATATATACACACATATATATATATAACCTCCAATAATGCTCCACATATTGCCTTCATTATGAGCTTTATTCAATTTTCAAATCTCATTTATGCTAATTACAGCCTTTCCTACTTTTCCAGTTCTTCCAATTCCGAGTTACTATGCAAATGTAAAGTTAACAATGTGTATGAAACAGCTTTCTCAGTGCGTTTTACAGACCGTGACACATTTCATACAAAGCTGGTCCTGTCTTTGTCTCATTCAATGCACTGTATTTAAAAATATACAAATTATAACATTTCCAGTAACATTTGTGCTTTCATTATTCTGATATAAAGTCAGTGTATTCACAAATCTTAGAGACAGTCATTTTTAAATTAATCAGAAAAGTTAAGCATTAGTGGAACATTTTGAAAATGAAAAAGCTCCCTAGCTTTCCTCCAAAATGCTTCCTAATTTCTGCTCTTGAAATCAATTGTCTAATGAAATTATTCGATCAGAAATTATAGAAACTTTAGTAAAATCTCAAAGATGTGACGCATGAGCACATGCTTTAGTCTGTTTTCAGTCTCATGTATTGTACATTTATTTCACACACATCCTCAAAACACAAAAAACAATATGCCTCTGATCAGAGCCCACAAAGGGAACACACCATACTGTGAAAGATCCTTTGCGATCATTTATTGATTAATTACCGTATTAAAAAGATGTATAACATTTGCATGTACAATTTTTATTTTTGAAAATTGAATAAAAAATGATTACTGCTACCTTATTGTGTTTTAAAAATACAAATTAACAATTTAATTGTAAAATAAAATGGCAAATTTGTTATCAAAGTACTTTTTTCTTGTTTAATATAGTTTGTCTGCATTTCATATTCTATTTCACAATTCATCAATTTTTCTGTTGCTTCAACATTTTCATTGTTCATTTAATTGTTGCTTTGATTTGAAAACTTTCTCCCTTTCATTTACCATCACCTCAGGTAGCATTCATCTCTTTAATCTGACTGTCCTAGCAAACTTGTGCTGTACAGCCGATCAGTGCTCAAACAAATATTTAAAGTCAGGTGGTGATCCCACAGTTTTCCAAAATACAAAACATGTCTGGCCCAATTTTGGGGGAAATGTTTGTAAAATAATGCACAAGACAGAGTGGCTGGTTTCAGTAAAAACCTGAGAGAGTTTGATAAAGAACATGAAAGCAAAATTGTCACCACTTAAATCTGAATTAAAGAAAACTGGATGCAATGGATTAAAAGATCTGCGATATTAGTTCTCACATGCGGTGCATTAAAATATAATAAGTCACACAACCCAGTAAATCATGATCTTATGAGTGTATAGGGAGTGGAAATATCATGGCTAAAGTACATGTCCCCATATAATGATTTTCCTTTCAACGTAACAGTGAAAACATCATCCTCCAAACTAATGTGAACTCCCATTCTGTTTTCAAAATAAAATAAAATTGAATGGAGGAAATCATTTGGTTTGAATTATATTTTTAATGTACTAAAACCAACCAGCCAACAAACGAACAAGAACGTGCAGAAAATTCACAATTGCTCCCCATAAAACATTAAAGGATTACTGATTCTGATTCTTAAAAAATCAAATGAAATTGCAAGTTGTAAACGCCCGTGAATAAAGGGTGAAAATGGGTGTAACATCACTCATGTAGTCACACAGTGTTTACTGTTCAGCCACCTGTGTTTCTGACTGAGGCCCATGAGGACCTGTGACACCTCCAGATCAGTGTGCATGTGCATGAACTAAGGACCATGTGAGACACAAAGATTGTGTTCGAGGCTGAGCGGGTTATCTGTGCTTTAGATCTTCTTCAGAACACGCTGCAGCTCTCACCACAAGCCGGTCGGCCGCCTGACGCTCCCATATCTCTGTGGCATCTGACTGTGTGCGTACCTGATGAGTTCTTTTCTGCTTACTCACACCCCTCAGGCTGCTGCAGCCGGATCATATCAACCTGCACGACATTTGATTGACGTTTTATTTCCTTTAATCAAGACCAGGTGTCACGAAAACAGAGTCTGTAGGGATCATTTTTATATGCTGGGCTTGCCTTTGATTCATCTTCAGTACACAATAGAGGACATTAGAAGACATTATGCAGTAACTGATACTCATATTGAATCCAACAAAAACACGCTTTCAGTCATGTAAGAAGGAAGCAATTATGCGATGCCTTTTCACTTAGACTCATAGAAAGTTCCCACACGCTGACAGAAGTGGTCAACAGCTGGCGTGTTTGTGGATGTTTGAGGGATTAAAATTGTGCAGGTGGTGTGAGAAAAGTAAACACAGAAGATGAGTATAAAGAATGTTTCTACCGAATCTTCTTTATTTGTGCTGGTTCAGTACTTCTTCATGAAGTCCTGTGGTTTTTATGTCTGTGAGTGCAGACGGTGTGCCATGCTAACAGTACTCAGAGTTCAAGCAAAGAGGAGGGGGGGAAATAAAAAAAAACTAAGAAAAGCTTTTGTTGTTTGAATAGCTGCAGTGCACTGATCTGTGTCTCACTTACGTGTAGATTGACAGGAGCTCATAATATCTCCAGTGGCATCATTCCTGGCCTCTCGAGGTTGAGCATAACACACCATGTGACAAAGAACATCTCTGAAATGCTTTCAGAAGATAAGATCTAAAACCTCTATACTGTCCCCCTGTCACATGTCCAACTTCTCTGAAACATTTTAAAGTCGTCATTGTATCATTTGGCATCCATATGCAACCATTTGCGTCAACTGTTGTGCAATTGTTTCTTCTTTTATTCAAGTTCATATGTAGATAAAACCGCACAATCACTTCCTGTTCATCTTTCTGCGGTGTAGATTTATGATCTCTGTTTATTAAAGCATTCCCCCACAGGCAGAACCTCTTCTTGCTCAGGGGTATTGCAGCAGGGTGAATTCTTCCTGTGACGAGGCTTTAAATATGTCCATGTGACATTCTTCCCCCTGCCACCCTGCTTCCTGTTTGTGTCTTTTAACTGTTGAAAACACTTTTTCTTTTGTACCGTCGCTGTTCATGATATTATTCATCAGTTTTGCATTCTGTTTCACAAAGAATTGACTTTACTGGTCTATAAACTTTCTCCTTTGGTGGGCGGTAACTAGAAAGTACATAATGGCAGGGTCCGGGGCCACAAGCTGACACTTACTGGATAGCATTTTTACGATGCTTACTGGTATTAGGATCCCCACTGACTCCCAAGCATCACTCTGCCCGCCATTCTCAAGATTGGGAAAATTAAATATTGATGATTTTCTTCCCCTACAGGAATAAAGCATAAACAGAGATTTATATCATAGTTATTTAGAAGTGCAATATGTAAGAATTGGCCACAAATTCATAATCAGAGGAAAAAGGCAGCAACACCAGAGTTAGCTGCCAACCGTAGCTACAATTAAGCTCATTTGCTCTGGTAGAAATGGAGCTAGTGCTGTGGAGCACCAGGGAGGTGAAGGTGCTTACACCACCAGCACGGGAGCTTTGGCTCAGGCCAGGACTGGACTGGAACTTGGCATCGACTTTGATCTCATTACACAACTGTGAAATTTCATAACTGCATCTTGCACGGTCGTGAGGTTATCGTGGCAACAAAATCTGCCCACAGACAGTCAAAACTACTTCTGTGGACAAACATACCTGCCAACAGCAATCAGTCAGGTAGAGTTATGTAACAGAGAGTTCAAGTATAGGAACAATTCCTTCACCTAGACATTGTGCTCTATTTGAAACACTTTCTAGAAATGAATGCATGACTTATTTCTGCTTGTGCTACTGTTACACACATTTTAGGATTTTCTCTTATCTCACATTTGTAGCCAGAGTTGTTCAGTACAAGTTACATTTGCTCACTACCTTTACTCGATACATTACTCTCACTCACTGTCTTGGATTTTGTTTCCCCATGACTGATGTCCTGGTTTCTTTTCTGGTCGATTTAACACGAGTGAATCTGCAGGTTCAAATGGCCTTAAATCAAAATACACAACAAGACCTTCCAGTTCAACATAATACAGCGCAAACATCCGGGAAAGCTGTAAAAACATAGTATATTTACTCAAGAACAGTACCTAAGTATAATTTTGAGGTAATTGCAATTACAATTTTCTGCTACATTATGCTATAACTCCACTATATTACGAGTACTATAGTGGAGTACTCCCAAATATTTTTTTTGTATGGATTCAGTTACTAGTTAGAACCAGCGAGTGTATTTTTAAAATAATTTATTTCATCGCCAATCAGATTCTGTACAATAACTATATAATCTTCTTTTACTAGAACTTTTGATGCGTAATTACATTTATCCTTTAGAGTGTGAGCGCTGAATGTTTCGCGGCTAACCTGTAAAAGTCATGCAGCATGTTAATTGCTTCATCGTTCTTAAAAAAGCTGCAGTGATACATTGCAGGTGAGATTTGAAAATACGCGAAGAATTACAATGACACTAAATCTGTCTGATAAAGTCGGGTGAGCGTACATGATCGATTAAAACATGAGCGCATCCTGTAGAGAACTCTGTCAGCGATACTTACTTTGTTGCATAACGTGTTGGAGAAGTCAAATATGGAGGAAAACAGATATAATCTGGAATGCGCTTGGTGTCGCAGAGATACAGTGGAGCCCTGACATATGATGGATCCTTAAACTGGAATTTCCTTTGTCAGATAAGCATCAAGATTGAAAAGAGCACGGCGCAGTACACATGACTGGTTGGAGGAGGACAATAATAACCAGCGGGCATGTGATGATTTAAAGCCATCCTCTTTGTTGAACGAGGCCGATGGGTGCTGGGGAGGGTGAGGGATTGGGGGGACGAGGGGGGGAGGGGCCGTAAACAACTGGATTTTTCTGACCGGTCGCGACTTGATTCCCCTGCTCCACCGGCTGCATGTCCAGGTATCCCTGAGCGAGATACGGAAGTCCGAAATACTCCTGATGAGCAGGTCGGTGGAGACTGCAGAGAAAGACAGGAAGAAGAGGGGTACTGTAACAAAAGCATCCCTACCTGGAGAGACACTTTACACTCAAGTCTTACTAAAGGTTCCAGTAGTTAGTCTGTCCCAACACAGAGTTCATTGTGCAGTAGAAATAATCCACCAGTGCCTATACTGGTATTTCTGATTATTGTAAGGTCAATTCTTGGAGTGTCTTCAAAGCTAGAAGTGTTTTATTTTTATTTTTATGTCAATACAATAAAAAAAAAAAAAAAAAGACTTTTTTTTTGACATTCAAATTTGACTACATAAAAACATAAAGTTTACTGAGCCGAATGATTTGAAAATGGAGAAACATGAACAAGTTATGTTCTCAACACTACACACCTTATTTCAGCTTGATTTAGTTTCTGAGATGAGCAGAGACGTTTTGGTAGTTATTCAGTCAGTGGTTAAAACATTCATGCTCCGTATACCCTCCGTTTAAGGTTGTGATAAAGAAAAAAAAAATATTAAATATAAAATGAAATGACCCAAGGAACCGTTCTGTGATTCCTGGGAATAAATACTGCGTCCTCAGGTTAAAGGTGTGCGCACCTGAATTCATCATGCAACTCTGATGACACTTAAGCCTGAGGGACAGGTGTGTTCACCCAGGACAAGTTTAATACTTTCAAGAGCACCTGATGACACTGACAATGAAAAAACATTTGCAAACACAGGACCAACTGATTATAACTAGTGTCGCAGGTGTTGAACATCTTTACCGTTACACCATTCTCACCTGCGTCTGTCACTGTGTTTTCTGAGTGTGCTGACCACCTGGGTAACGAGAACATTTTTTAACAATGCGGGAAGTTACAACATCAGAAGATGATGCCAGATAAAGTTTAGTCACTGAATAAAATGTCTGTACTTCGATCACATGTTCATGCAGCGATTGTCTCGTGTTGGTTCTGGGAGGGGTGTAGCAGAGGCGAGCAGTGTGAAGGAGTGGTTTACCTGCCTCCAGGTGAGGCTTGTCCAACCTCTGTGTGTAAGTGGAGAACTTAAACACAGCCCTCCACAGGTCAGTGTGTATATAAAGACCTGCTGAGGAGCTGCTGGGACTCACAGCAGAGCGAGGGGCCTAACTGAGGAGTGATCAGCTGCACAGAGGCATCACCATGGGGAACTGCGTCGATTGTCTGACCAATGTTTTCTGCCACTCAAAGAACACCAATATTCGTGTGAGTCTGCCGGCCGTCTGCTTCGTCTGGCAGATTGCTATGATCATTCTGTTTGGAGTTTTCATCCGGTATGATGAGGAGTCGGACGCACACTGGGTAGAGTTCAGAAGGGAAAACAACATCACCAGCGACATCGAAAATGACTTCTACTTCAGATATCCCAGTAAGTGATGATCCTGTGTCAGTGATGTGCCAGCCTGGTATTTAAAGGATGACTTTAATGAATTTTTATGTTCATGTTTTTTCTTTTCAAAAACAGTTTTCAACAAACTCAATGTATCTCTTACAGATGCAACAATTTAGAAGCAGATTGTGGTCACTTTAGCCCATCTTCCCTCCAGTTTCTGCATTAATTACAATCTAATGAGCTGTTTTTCAACTAGAATCTAGATTATGACTGTGCAAAGGCAATTCAACAAACTATAGCAGCATCGCACAATGCAAAACAACACTTTTCTTATTATGTAAGCTGAACATGAAGTGCTGGCTAACATCTAAAAGCTACTGAACAAAAAATGTAACTAATAAAGCTCAATATAAATGACAAATTAATAATTAATAAGAAGCTATATGTAAAGTAGAGTTTAACAGGCTGGTACATTTTACAATATTGTATTCATAATTCTTCAAGTGTAGATCATTGCTTTGCAGCTCAACACTCATCCACTGAGTATTTCCCTCTCTCCAGGCTTCCAGGACGTCCATGTCATGATCTTTGTTGGATTTGGTTTCCTCATGACCTTCCTGAAACGCTACAGCTTCGGTGGTGTGGGATTCAACTTCCTGATCGCCGCCTTCGGCCTGCAGTGGGCTCTTCTCATGCAGGGCTGGTTCCACGCCCTCAACCCGGAGACTGGCAAAATCACCATCGGAGTAGAGAGGCAAGCCTCTTAGTCTGATTTCTGTGCGCCATCAGTGATTCAGTAACCTGGAGAGGTGCAGGTGTTTCGTGCGTGGGTGTGTTATGTAACTACATACTTTAACCTGACAGTAGATCGACAGACGAATGCCTTTTTTTGGACAGGAGAGCGTCGACTTGGTCACGTGTATTCAAGTAGTTCTAATGTCACAGCTGTCACCAGATAACGGCTTTTCAGTCTCTTGAAGACCTTGAGGTGATGCGCTCGTTGCAAAGACTGCAGTCAATCAAGTCTGTTTGCTGAAAGCGCGTGTAGCTCTTGGTTATGACCCCTCCAGGGACCTTCCATGTAAATCCACCCTTTCTACACATGACTTGCGTATGTTTACAGGTCCTGTGGGTTAAAGAGCACATGTAACATTGTAGTTTGACATTACTTGTTGCTGTTTGGGTTAGTGATGAGAAGAGCGGTTCTCTAATCCAATGTTGTACTTTACTTCAGTTTTACTTTTCACTCCACTGCATTCCTTTCACATACGTAGTGATGGAATGTAACTGATTCCATTTACTCAAGTTCCATTATTAACATCTTTGTGCGTAACTTCAATTTTAAGGTAGATGGGATTTCCACTTGAATTTTCAGGGGAAGATGTTTTACTTTTTACGCCACAAAATTTCTTTGACAGCTATAGCTAAAAAAAAAATCACTTTTGCGGTGATAACTTGAGAAGATGTTGGAAGAATGCTTGGATTAAAAAAAAAGAATTTCTGGGTCTGCTTCATCATTAGGGCATTACGTTGGTATTTTTCTTTAATGGTGACATTTCCCTGAAACACTTTGTAATTTAATTCAGAATGCCAAAACTAAAGCTGACATGCACTCATGCGTGGACTGGTAATCCAGCCTCGCTTTGACTCCTCTCAGTGATTTGCTTCGTTGTTCATTAATGTTTATAGTCAAAGTTGCTCCTCATTCAAACCATAATCACGCCCTCCTCCTCGTCCTCCACAGTCTGATCAACGCAGACTTCTGCTGTGCCGGCTCTCTGATCGCCTATGGTGCCCTCCTGGGAAAAGTAAGCCCCGTCCAGCTGCTCGTTGTCACCTTGTTTGGCGTCACACTCTTTGCAGTTGAGGAGTACATCATCCTAGACCTCCTTCATGTGAGTCTCACCTACCACCAGTCACCCCCACTGGAAACTTAGTTACTGACCAAGAGGTGAATTTTTTCATCAAACTTTACAATCTCTTTTTATCATGCTGTTTATAGTGCAGAGACGCTGGTGGTTCCATGGTCATTCACGCCTTCGGAGGGTACTATGGTTTGGCCATCTCCTGGGTCCTCTACCGACCGAACCTACACCAAAGCAAGCGCCTCAATGGGTCTGTCTACCACTCGGATGTGTTCGCCATGATTGGTGAGTGACAGACGGTTTATATTTCGCGGTCATCGTTGTCAAACCTGTTTGCTTGATTGTGAACATCTTAATCTAACTGCAGTTTGATTGTCCCTCCCTCACCTCTCAGGTACTCTGTTCCTGTGGATGTTCTGGCCCAGTTTCAACTCAGCCATCACAGACCACGGCGACGGACAGCACAGAGCGGCCATCAACACTTACCTCGCCCTCGCCTCCTCTGTTCTCACCACCGTCGCAATCTCCAGTATGTCTCAGAAGAGAGGAAAGCTGGACATGGTAAGGCTACGAATTTATAAGATTTAAATCTACAAGCACTGTGTAACGTCAATGTGTGTCTTATGACTTAATGTGCCGTTTTACCTGACAGGTGCACATCCAGAATGCCACCCTGGCAGGTGGTGTCGCCATGGGAACGGCGGCAGAGTTCATGATCACCCCTTATGGCTCACTTATCGTGGGTTTCTGCACTGGCATCATCTCCACCTTTGGCTACCTGTTTGTGACGGTGAGTCTGCGCCTCATGGAATGTGTCCTGGCTCTGTCCCAACAGAAAGTTGAAAGAAAAAATTTGAGAAATTAAAAAAACAAACACGAAGGAAGCTGAATGAAAAGGAGGATCAAAAAGAAACCAGTTCTTGGTCATGTTACAGGAAAATTACAGGATTATAAGAAGCGATGACTCAGTTCAAGAACAAGCGCTGACGGCTCTCAGAGTTAAGTGGCACGGAGCAAGTTGTTGTGACACAACTCAAAAAAAGTTAGTTGTAAATAACTGTGAAGCTCATGTCAACTGTTATTATGTTGGACGAGGCTTGTCGAAAGCATTTTCTAATGAGATTCTTCACGATAATTTCAGAAAAAGGAGCTTAAAAGAGGTTTTGAAAAGGGCAAAATACTATAGATAGCTCCTTTATCAGAATTGGGATTTTAACAAAATGAGGAGGATTTAAATTTCTACAATAACTTACAAATTATACTTGGTGAGTTTCTAAAGGCCAGTTCTTATTTTTCTAAGCGGCAGTTATCTTTAATATGGCCAAAAAAATTCTAAGTGCCATATCGTAGGCAACTGGACTTCTGATGATGGATGAATGTTTTTTTCTCAATTTCAGCCTTTCTTGGAGAAACACTTAAAGCTCCAGGATACATGTGGTGTTCACAACCTGCACGCCATGCCCGGGATGCTCGGCGGCTTCATTGGCGCCATTGTTGCTGCAGCCGCCGATGAAAGTGTCTACAGCAGAGAGGGGTGAGTTCAGAAAGCCTGACCTCGCCTGTCTCATCGCAGTCTTCATCTGAGCCCTCTTATCTCTGCCCCGCGCCTCTCAAAGTTTCAAATGACACTCTGGATTAAAAACTTATTTTCCTCACTCAGGTTGATCAACACATTTGACTTCGAAGGCGAGTTTGCTAACAGATCTGTAGGAACACAGGGAGGCTTCCAGGCTGCTGGTACATGTGTGGCCATCGCGTTTGGGCTTGTTGGAGGAGCAATTGTCGGTGGGTTTGAAAAACGCGTTGTGTAGCACTATAAATGTACGTAAAGTACTATAATACTCATCTTTCCATAAGAAGATGATGTTTCTGGAGCGCTTTTAAAGAACTTCACAAACAGTATTTTAGAGAAAACTGACAATGTAAGAGTTGTTGTTATTACAAGAAGGATGGAAGGAAAACACATTTCTTAAATCCTTTTTCGCACAACTGTAACTGGAGGCTGTATTATTATTAGATGCTATGCTTTGAAATAGCAAAATAGCTTTTAACTTGCAATAATGTCAAGAAAAAAATATTAAAACTGAATTGAGAACTAGTGATTAATGTTTTTTTTAAAATTTATTTTGTGTGTGTCTTCAAAGGTTTTATCCTGAGGTTCCCCATCTGGGGCGACCCTGCTGATGACAACTGCTATGATGATGAAGTTTACTGGGAGGTATGTGCACTTTTCCTACCACTAGATGGTGTACTTGCCCTTTAAATGGAAAGGAAATTGTCTGACAGCATGTGTCCGTTTCAGGTTCCAGAGGATGAGGAGGCCATCCCGCCTGTCTTGGAGTACAACAACCACATGATCCACAAACACCAGGACATGTAAGCTCGCCCACACTTCATCACATCCTCATTTTTCTCCTCCTTCTCACTTATTCTTATTCAATTTCTTCTCTTTGTTCAACAGATCTGAGTCAAACTTCTCCGTGGAGCAAAGTTAGACCCTCACAGTGGACGATCACACTTGGATATCACTTTGAACTTGATACAGCTGTGAAACAACATTAATTTATGAAGGAGCAACCCTCAAAAATGTTTGGGTGTGTTCTGCCAGCCTTGTTCACGCCTGATACATTTTTCTGGCACCTGTGTCAATGATTGGAAGAATAAGATAATAATTACAAAATAATGTAACATTTACTCTGAATTCAACTGCATTTACTTTCTCTTTCATTTTGGAAGAAACTTACTTAATAATTTGCAGATGCTTATTGACTGGAACGTGTCAGGTCCTGAACCCAGGCAGTGTGATGAGAAGTCACAGACACTTTGTTTATGTTTATAATGCATAGAACTACATTTTGTTTGAAAAAGCATCATAATACTCTTTTGTCTTTACCATAGAAGGCTTTGAATTATATTATGCACTGCCTTTTGATTGCTGAATATTGCCATTGATGAAGTTTGCCATTTTAGTTCTCATAAATGAAGAAGTATATTGAAATAAATCTATTTAGTTATGTTTGTAAAAAAAAGAGCTGTTAAGTCAAGAATCAAAGATCTTTGTGACAATTTCTGAGTTGTATAGTTTATTTCTTAAATTATGTATTGTCAACTGTCTTGTACATATGATTCCACATGTTTGTTGCATAACTTTTATGTCCTTGAGGTGGAAGTTTTGAGTTACTGCAGTAACGATGACAAGATTTCCAGTGATTTGGTTGCTGCAGTGTTGAATAAATCAAATGTAACTGGAAGTAAACAATAAAGTTAAACTGTTGTCTTTACACTCTTGTTGCTTACATCATTTACAAGACACACAAAGGCACTGATGATCAAATAATTACAAGACTGAAAAAGACAAAAATCAGGATGTCAGAATTGTGTATATAAAACCTAAATAAATGGATAAAGGCACATTAAACTAATTAACTCAATGGAAATACTGACAACTTAACAATCTATTATGTATATCATGGACAATGTATGTAAACATAGGACTGGTCCTGATGTGTCAAATAGTGAATTAAAGCATAAGTACCTGTAATTTCCACTGTGAACACTGAAATAGGTAGAAGGTACAAAAGAAAAGAAAAGAGTAAAGAAAAAATAAGAAAAGAAAAGAAAAAGTGAAGAAAAAAGAAAGAAAAAAGAGAAGAAAAAGAAAAGAAAATGTAAAGGAAAAAGAAATGAAAAAGATAGAAAAAAGAAGAAAAGAAAAGAAAGAAAAGAAAAAGTAAAGAAAAAAGAAAAGAAAGAAAAGAAAAAGTAAAGGAAAAAGAAAAGAAAAAGTAAAGAAAAAAGAAAGCTATGGCAAATATCACCTAATTGTATCTACTTTCTTCTTAATCACAAGTCCACTATTACTCCACAAGGGGGCGATATATGGTGAGATAAATACTGTAAAGTTTCAGCCTTTTAACTGATCAATCGACACTTCCTATCCTGTCCTGAGAGAAGTCGGATCACTTTAGTGATAAATCTAGATATTAGTATAAACATGAGTCTTTGTTATCAATTTGTTGAAAATCTACACGTCTCTTAACTTTTCACCTCATGAGGACATCTACAGATTTGGGCATTTGTATGAATTATTGACAAACAACACAATTTTAATTTGCTTACATAAGGGTAACATATTTTGAGTTTGAGGGCAAAAGGGAAAAAGACGAAGCTGTATTTGCATTTAACAGTATTTATTTTGGTTGATATCCAGCTGACAATTTAAAATACATCTTTTAAAGTTAGTATTTAGATTAACTCAGAGTAGGGAGCTAGATTAATTTAAATTATCTTAAATCCTGATGCTGCCTCCAGAGCTGTGTAACAATTTGGCTCATGTGACTCTGACCACGAGGGCTTTCAAGCAGCATCAGGTTAAAACGCCTGTTGCTCCTCACCAGTTATTAAAATGGACAAAGGTCCCTGAATGAGTGGAGAAACGTCTTCAACAGCCATCCACTGCGTCATTTTGACTTGGAGAGTAGAAGAGGCTCAACTGGTCCTTCAGCGCATCATGGGCTCACATGTTGTCTCCAGCACCCTGGACCTCCTGCTCCCTTCATTCTGATGGTAATGAGGCATGGACAGGCCGGTCAATAAGGGTCATTTCCTGACCAGTCACTGTGACATTAATGAACTCTAAATACACTGGTGGACATATGTTTTGTGCTGGTCTTCTCAGGTTGACCGGCGACAGAAGCTTTATTGAGTGAAGAGGTCTGTAAAAGGGTCTGATGGGGTTTAACAGGTTAACTGTGGGGTTATCTGTTAGATTTAAACACATCTGAGTCTTTGTAATCAAAACAATGAATCACAACATTTACATGGTGTTATCCTTATTTTGTTGTTTTTCTTGGCTTGATCTTTTAAATTTCTTATTTGTTTTTGCCAGTATACAGGGTTACTGATGTGACCGTTCAAGTTCAATTTATACCAAGGGCATGACGAGTTTTTAATTTACCTCAACTAAACTAAGATTTTGTTTGTATATCAGAAGATATGTCACATTTTGATTAGGACTAAGGAAGAGCCCGTTCAAAACGTGCTGCTAGGCATAAATTATATGGTTATGTGGAGTGTTTGCCGATCCAGTCTTAAGCCTTCTGAACTATTCACAAACTCATTAGGGCCACTCCGATAACATCAAACATGTTATAATCAGGACGACTTTGACATGTTGTGTCATACTTTCAGAGTCGGACCACAGCAACCAATCAGCGATGCAACCAAAGCAGCTGATGGTGCAGCCAAGCTACTGTAAACATTAAAGCCCTTGTTGCTAACATTAGCTAGCAGACTACTATTTACAGAAACTAAAAAATCTCACCTTCAGTTTTCGCTGAAGATCAGAAAATTGTGTTCATTGCATCTCCCCACTCATCCAGACTCGTTTAACATTCTGCTTTCATTGGTTCTTGCTGCAAGTAGTTCCGCCATACTAAGATCCATGTTATTTATGTCTGCTTCTCCATTAGATCACATGATAAGCATCATGTGTGAGCACAGCTTCAGTGCTGCTGGAGCCACACCCCCGCTGCTGCACAGAGCAGCAATCACTTTCAATGTGTCGCAAGTCGTAGAACTACACTTAAAAATCTTAAGAGAAAGAGCCCCAGTGTTTTATGCTTTAGTGTCCATCTGCTGGTGTTGGGTAGCACTATGTGAAAAAAGTTGTATAAAGTGTATTACAGCTGCAGAGGAAGCTGTGTGACGTACAGTTTTGCCTCAAGTGATGTCACTTGAGTCAGTGTTGGTTGCTGCTCCTCATTTCTGCTCGAGGCTAGCAGCTACTCGCACAACACACTTGGATTTCTGACCAAACTTAGAGTGGTTAAGTCGCATTGTGGGTAATTGAGTTGCCAGGTTTTGATAAGGTAGAAGAATGAACAGGAAAAAAATATCTTTGGTACTTCTACATCGATTTTGGATACATTTAAAATGAATGAATAAATAAATAAATAACTGTCCAACATCCATCAATGTTTTAGAAAGTGATGATGAATATGTCACTCTTTCTTTCAATGTAAATTGTTGAAATCGTAATTTCCCCCAAAGACAACACAATTACTGCAGCACAAAAATGTGCCATAAAAATGTTTGTTAATGCAAGTGTTTAGACTGTAACGTGGGTCTGACATGGTACTCGGTGTACTAGCAATTAAATTAAAAAATAATCCTTTGAGTTTTTAAGATTAATCTAATTTTGGAGAAAAAAAAAATATAATTTGTTTTCATTAACATCCTTGAAAAAAAGAAGTCATATAGAAAAATGATACAGAGAAACAAACATAAGCCAAGCGCTTCTCAGAGAGAGAAAAAGATTGTTGCAAGCTGACTGATTTGCACTAGTTTTAATATTGCAAATGAAAAATGTTTCTTTTCTCCAAAACACCAATATGATCAGAATTTGATTATTAAAAACAGACAAAGACAGATAGATATTAAGGATCTTGACTCATATATGGTTGTTTGGAAAGTTTTTTATGACAGGGTGACAAACAGATAAAAGTATAACAGAGATGTTTCTCTTAAATCACTTTGCAGACAGGCCTTGCGGGGACCTGATGCCTGAGGAGAGTGGACGCAGCTTTTCTTGTGAATCATATGACCCTGGGGAGAGTGTTTGTGAAACCACTTGGTCTGCTATTGTCCTCCTGGGACTGGCCTCCCCTGAAAAGCTGCAGAAAGCCTGTAATCAGATTAAAGGTTGCTGGGAAGGGGAGGAGGGATTTTTGAGGAATAGCGAAGAGGTCGTGGAAGTTCTCTAATCAGTACCTGCCATTGAAGTGCAGAAGAGGGGCTAAATAACGCAGCAGGAGGGGAGGCGGGAGCCAAGTTAGAGGGACAAATTGGCCTGTTGTTGGAGGGGGATAATGGGACAATGAGGGAGGGGAATATAATCAGTGAGTATAGAGTGGGAGAGAAAAGGTGCAATGGGGAAAGGAGCAGGCTGAGGAACTCCAAAGGCGGTGGCCTTGTCCCATCCTGCCCTGGCAATTATATCACCTTTGTGAGCTGATTGGAGCAGGCTGCAGAGTCCATCTGGGCTTTCAGACGGACGTAACAACCTACATTTTCTCACTGTCCTCGCCAAGCGGCCTCACCAGGCCGCTGAGCGAGATATCAGGGAGCCCCTGATTGTGGTCTGCTCATCAGCACACGCCTGAAAAGCTGCTGCACTTCAAGAGGTCCATACATCTAATTGCCACATGACAGTGGCGCTCATTAGTCACATATCCACGCTTTGAACTTCGTTATGTTAGCTCATTTTTTAAAAGAGTGAGGCTGAAGGTGTGTGGTGTTCTGTAGGGCATTTCTCTAGTTCTTATGACACAAGCAAAGCAGTTGTTGAGCTGAGAGATAACTCCATAATTGACCTCCTCACTGTCCGGAGCTTGTAATGCTGATGTCATGTCACAAGACGCCCCACTGAGCGCTGAGCTCCAGCAACCTCCCCGTAGGACCCTTTTCGTCATTGTGATCACTCATCAAACGTCCATCGCCCGAACAACAGGCATCACTAAAGGCCAATCACTACTTTTTTTTTATTCTGTTGACAGAGTCCATTTGTTGGGGTCAAAGGGGAAAGTCTCAGGGGGGAAGACGTCTGTGGCCTCGCTGGTGAGGAGGAGAACCAGAGAAATCACTATTCATAGCAGGGGAGTGCTTTGATTCAGGCACAAAGGCCACTAGTTTCCTGCCTGGATTGAAAGACGTAGAAATCAGAGCTGCCTTAAAAACACGTGCGAGGGATCCAAACTGAATGGTTTGGTTAATTAGGTGCTCCACCTGCCCCTGAGCCCTAATTAGTGCAGAAGAGAGAAAAGTGTTTGATTATTATATCAAAAGGAAAATCTTAATATGTTATTTCTCGGCTTGATGCCAATATTTGCGTACAATTTAAAAACATAATATGTAACATTTCCACATTAAAATGTCTTGAAACTAATCAGTGGTCTATATTTATTATGTGGAGTTGTGTGCAAGCAATGTTCAAATCCAGAGACATCTGTCAGTTTATTTGGTCGCCTGTCGTTATGACTTTTCAGAGAAAGTCAGAGAGTGAGGAAGGAAGCCCGCAAAAGAGACCAAACATAATGTGGATCAGACTTTGGAACATAAACTCGTCTGTGAACATTTCTGCCTCATTCTGATGGACAGATTTCATCAGAATGATTCCACATCTCCTGTTTTGTTTCAGTTGGGAGACCCCTAGCAGCAATTATCACATACTCTACATTTAACATGTAAGCAAGGCGATAACATTCGACATTTTATTAACATGATGGTTCACATGCAGAAAAGCAGCAGAGTCCTATCCTGAGGAGATTTGATCATTGATGACATTTCTGTCTGTCTAGCACTGGGGCGGTAATTCCACTTCACTGTATGGGGGGGGGGACAATAAACTGAAAAGATTCTCAGGAGAAATTCCTGAAGAGGACACCAAAGTTGCCACCAAACACCATACTAAATGCATACAGAGAAAAAACTAACTACCTGGCCTACAATTTAATTATACTGTATAAGGAATAGATAAGGAATGTCAGGGTTGTAGCAGCCTGTTAAAAGTACAGGCAGAACACAGTCCAGTCATAACTCCACATGTGTTTTACTTATTAAGGTCAATAATGATGTTAGACACATCTATCAGTCCATTCACCAGGAAAACATTTTTAGCAGTTATATTCTGTGCACATCATAGGGTAAACCACATTTGTAAATGTGACACCCCTGAATATTACACAAGAGACCATGACAAGACCTCAATACATCTACAGCAGTGTTGGTGCCCACACCTCACCATTTGTGACCAGAAAAAAACAGCAGCATTAACTTTAACGAAGTATCTACTTACTATGGTCTGCCAGCACCACCTGGCTCAGAGAGGCTCCACAGAGACAGGTGTGTGAGATGCAGGTTGATTGGCAGTGGACCAAACCACTGTGAGGCATATGGAGGGGGGACCAACCTTTAGAAACTTAAAAACACATTCCTTTGTATCTTTAATTAACACAGTTGTTTTCATTGCATATTATTATATTCTCTCAAATGATGTGTTTTCACTGATAAAGGTTATTGAGGTGGACAAATCGTTCTTTTTCCTATAAAGGGAGTCCCCCCTGGGATTTCTGTCTATGGTCTTACCGTCACTACCTGCTTATGTCACAGATGATGAAATACACATGAATTCCACAAATCTCAGACAGGTGAGACAAATGTCATCTATGAGTTTTGTTTTATTTGTTTGTTCTTGTGGGGTCTTTTCAGTTTTAACAGCATTTGCCGTAGTTAAGTTAAGTCAGAGCGGGACACATTAAGCACAGTTTGATCAGAGTCCTGCACGGGTCTTATTTTGCAAACCCGCAATCGCCTGTACCCGTCGAACTTAAAACCGCATCCGACCCGTTTCCCGACAGTAGCACAAATTACATTCCGCACCCGAGCCAACCCGCTATAAATTGATACCGACCCCGACCCACACCCGAAGCAAAATAAGACTGACGCAATTTTTAAAAATGAAAGTAAGCCAGCGTGGGGAATGGGAGTTCTGGGAGGGTGCAAGCACGCATGAATGAGCTCATATGAAATATACATGCTTATCATTTTGAAATGCAGGCATATTTTTGTAGATGTGTCGCTCATGATTTTTTAGTTTTTTTTGCACGTGACACCATTAAAATGATATTTGCAAAACCCGACCTGCGCTCTTTAGGCGTCCGACCCGATCCGCACCCGTGTCCGACACAGGACATTATTTTTCACCCGTTTCATCCAAATTGTGCGGGTACCCGAACCCGTGCAGGACTCTGGTTTGAATTACTCGGTCAGGGGTTGGATTAAAGGAGCAATTTGTAAGATATGAGCAGGATTTTAGTTTTAAAACATTCAAAACGTATAGCTTACGTTACCAACAGAGTGTGCAGAAACAACAGTGTTGATGCTATGTCAAAGACGTTTGTGTGTTGTGTTGCGGAGATATCTACTGAAGTTAGCATGCTAACCGTCCTGTAATATCACTTTGAGGCGATAGTCCTCAATCCCCCGGCTGGCTTATACATGCCAGCTGTTAGCATTACAACTGAGTTACCTCACAAAATATCAAGAAATTATAAACCCTTACCACTACGCTCCTTACTAAACAGAGGAATACAACCGCTTACTGTCTGAACTCATGTTCTTCTCTTTTAGCAAAATATAACAGGCTAAAAAACCCATTGTGAATCACGCTCCCTTCAACCATAAACAGGTATAAACCAAAAATGACACCAGTCTGGTCTGTCTTTCCACAGTCACCTCTGGTTAGGTAAACACCAACTTTGCAAATCTACTAAAATGATAATGTACAATCAGCAATCTTGCAGATAATTGTAAGTATCTGTAGGCCAGAAAATCTCTCTTTTTTCCTGGGCAGTAGTGTGCAAAAGTGTTCAGGCAGCAGTAGCTACCATTTTGTAAAGGGGAGCCTTGTCATGAGCAGAAAAATGTGCTTTTGTATAAACAGAATTACTGATATTTGGAACAAAAGAGTGAAATTACACAAAAAGCTGCTCTACAGTAATGCAAGATGTAAATAGCTGCTTCACACTCTTCCTTGATTTGATGTTGTTGTTGGTCAACAACGCATCTCTGCACTAAATCCATCGATACTCTTAATATGACGATTCCTGCATGCCATCTTATTCACACACCCTAAATCTCGCATGAGACTTATGCTCTGCAGACCCCATCGGCTCCAGCTAAGTTAAAGCTGATGAGACACAGTGACAGAGAGGGGGCAGCAATCTCACACTCCACATTGCGACAAGTGCAAACGAGGGAGGGAAAGTCGTGGAGGAAAAAAAAAGGAGGGAAAAAGAGGGGGACAGGAAAGGAGGGGAGAGGAATGATTCTCCTGGGAAGGGAGGGTGTTTGGGTGAAAAGCAACAGCATATGTATTGTTGGAGGCCCTGACTCCCTGCCTCGCCACCCTGGAGAGCTCCCTGTTCCCACGGTTTGCTCAACAAACAAACGCATCCCCCCTCAAACCCCCAACACTCACACACACATACACACCACACACCACCATGCACCCGCACGCAGTGGTGATGTCATTAATTACCATCAAAATGAGCATGACAGCAAGCAAGTGTGCGTGCGTCTGCCAGCGAGGCGTTTGTGTGTGTGTGTGTGTGTGTGTGTGTGTGAGACAGAGAGAGAGAGCGAGAGAGAGAGAGAGAGAGCGAGAGAGAGAGAGAGAGGGAGATGTAGGGAATGAGAAAGAAAGAGACCATTGTCCATTCTGAAATAAAGAAATCTCCACTGAAGCATTGTAAATGGAAAAGGCAGAAAAATGGACCAAATTCGTGGATCTTTGAGTGAGAGCTGGGCTGTCACATCTCGTCAGAGCCTCACAAAACCTGATGTGCACACATTGCCCTGCCCGGCCACAGAGGCACACTGTGGCCCTGTGATTGTGTGCTCTCCTGATGAAATTCAGCCTTTTTCCCTCCCAGCCTCCACACGGACGAACACCCTGTTTGTGTGTTTGTGTACGTGTGTGCTTTTTCCAATATCAAGAAAATGCCTTTAAAAATAGCAATCCTCAGGTCTTTATTACAGCAGGGCACGCTGTACTTAAAACCTGAATTCACGGTGAGATGCCACGTTCGGTTTGATCAGATTGGATTTATTTTGCACGCAATCCACCAATTAGGAGAAGCTGTTAGCATCCATCTTGTAGTGGTGGCTGTCAGGAAGCATTTTCTATGGTTCATTTTGTCTCTCATCTCCTCGTCGAGAGTTATAACTTTGGCAGCAAATGTGAGAAAATCTAGCACAGCTCTCACAGGCAAGCATATATTTATATGCATACTGTACGGGTATAATTTGATTTATGTTTTTGTGACGTTGCCTTTATCATTTCTCTGATGTTTTGTCACTGTTACACCCCTGAACAGATTTAATCACCTTTACTTTGTAATTTTTGGCACTTCAAATGACTAATAAACATGAACTTGAACTTGAAAGTTATTGGGTTTGAATGTGAACATATTTTCTATTGTGGACGATGAACAATAGCCACTGCAGTTTGAATATCATACGCTCAAAAATATCAGCTAAATGAACTAAACCCTAATTTCAACATGCTAAAATGTTGATGTATAAAGGAGCTCCATGTAACAATTTCTAGCAATTTAAATGTATGCATCACAGTTTTTACCGGCCATTTGTGAGCATAATGTTAAGATGAAAAATTAAACCTGCCTGTCTATCTCGGTCGCCTCTACAAGCCTGGGGACGATTTGTTTAAGTTGTTGCTGCTGGACTGTGGATTTCTTTGTGAAGGAGTCTGCTTACTTAAACTAGGGCCAAAAGCAAGCTCCTGTCATGTTGTATTGTTAAGATACAAACTTGTACGAGGACCCCACATTCCCTAAGTTCACAGACAAATGTCTCACCGTCTGCCGTGCACACAATATGAGCAATGATTTATAATTTGTCCTTCTACATATTTGAGGAGCGTATTATCACCATTTCTTTTGAAACAGCGTAAACAGCCATTTCTATTATGCATTTTTTCATATTAATATTTAAAAAAAATTCACAAGAAACTTCCAACAGGACAAATCAAACCTTATGCAACTTTATCCCGTGGGCACCACCTCGGCCAGTCCTGCTCGAGGACTGAACACAAAGTACATCTGATGGCTTTTGATTACAAGTAAAAGGATGTAAGTTATTGACGTTCATTCATTTTGTCTGCGTGCCACATTTGATTTAAATCCCTCTAAAAATCATCAAGCGTTTCATTCAGAACAGCAGATGTGAACTTCACGGTGTTGCTAGAAGAAATATTCAGGCATCGCCAAGCTCAGGGGGATCCATCCTCTGGGGACCAGGAATGTCTGTATGTAATTCCATAAAATCCGATCATCAGATTTTCCACACTGGATCAAAGTGGTGGATGGACCTTACTTTGAAAGCTAAAAAAGTATTAGCCTACTTAAACATGAATACTTTCCCAGTTAAACCACAGAGAGGACCTGCTGGTCAGCTCTTTCTCCCTATTTTGGCTGAAACTCAGCAGAGACGTGATTTGGTTGTTAATACCGGAGAACAGAGAACCGGATGATCCTGCATTTTACTGGAGTTCATGTTGCTGCGCATATCTTTTATTTTCTCCAATCCAGAGAATTCATTGATTATCAGAAACAAACCAAACATGGGCATGCATGTGTATGTAAATGTGTGTGTGCGTGTGTGTCAGCTCCGCGTCCTGCACTTTTTTTTTTTTGGCACGGCACGGATCATTGTGTGGAGCTTCATTAGAGATCATTAGTTTTTTTTGCAGAGTGGGCCTCACTGAGCTCTGGTTGTGCAGTGAACCAGGCCGAGGACTCAGATTATTGTCGACTGTGCAGCCATGAATGCATGGGATTCCACCTCATCAAAAGTTTGCACAGATAATTGCTACTATTTGATCTCCACTATCTGAAAAGAAACCATTATAATTAGAGGCTTTGATTGGGACGTGAAGAGAAGAGAAACAAACGTGTGCTTTGTTGCCTTTTACACGTTTGTGTTTCTGTGCGCTGGAAGTGTTTTCATGTCCCGAGCTCTGATGAGATCCTTGTTTCAGGAGCAGTCCCAGCTCCACATTTGGGAAAATATCCATGTGTGCCCCCATCCTCCGAGCTCATCAGCCATCCCAGTGAGCTGAAACAATGCCCTGCATTGAAGACACGAGATGGACGGTTGAAACTCCTCTACTTATACGTGCAGTTGTGTTTGCACGGTAAGCTCCTTAAAATGAATCATCTAGTTTTCCAAAGGACCCTGACATTTTACAAAGTCATGCTAATGTGAACTTTGCACAAGCGAGAACATCAAAACAGGACTATAAACTATCCCCAGCCTTTCATGTGTTATTTGTTTACATTTGACTCATAGACCTGAGCAGCCATTTTTCTGTGATTTTTTTTTTTAATTAGAAAGAATGAAATACAAACTCATCTTCCAACACATGATGTTGCTTAAACTATATTTTCAGGATTCTCAAACACTCATCCGTCCTTCTACATGAAAAAAGCATTGCTTCTTAATAAGGAAGAACTGTTCCGATGCTCTTGCTTGTTAAGAAGTCATATGTACATAATAAATCCAAACATATCCTCTTCTTTGATTTGTTTGTGAGCCAAAACGTTCAAATCATTTGTATTTTTTTTCAGTATTAAATAGGCTATATTCATTCATAATACACAATCAATTTATATTGGTCTTGTTTTGCACATCATTTGCAAAAGGATCTGTGTAATCCACTTATTTCCATTTTAGATGGATTTTCTCTTTAAGAAATAAAGTTGGGTGTTACTGCAGAAATGTTTATGTATTTTAAACATAGAATCCTTCACAAACTCTCTGTCTTTCTGTGGCTTCAGATTCAAGTTGTGCTTACATGTGAGAGGAGGTATGACCAGGTGAGAAGATAAGAAAATAAGTTGAAGGGAGGGAACACGTTGTGCTTTATTTCCAGCAGGTGGTGCCACAGTGACAATGACACAGGCTGGTCATTTACTCTGTCACACACACTTCTTTATTTCACTCTTCAGGCTACAAATTGCACGTAAAACTGAGTTCTTATTGCCCTTTTTCTACTTTAAAAGAAGGTGACTGGTCCTCTCTCACACAGCGGACCCTCTCCGTGAGGTGTCCCCACAACTATGTCGTTCTGTGACAATAATAAAGAGAAACAAAAGTCACGATGCTCAGAGGTGACAGTTTATGTTGGTGGTTTACAGTGCAGTGTTTATTCTATAGAAGTAAATGATAATAAGCTTAATAGTTTTCTGTGATTTGCGTTGCTGAATGGTTTCCACTGTTAAGAAATGATGTGGCTCCTGGCAGTCATTGGTGTTTTTTAGTGCATCCAAGTCGGAACATAAAACCTTCCATCAATATTGACTAGTACAGTGACGGATGTTCAGCAACATGCTACATATCCTTTATTTCATAATTTATTAGAAAATAAAAGATAGATAAAAAATGACCCATTTTAGTGATAAGTAAACTCGCATGATATGTTTAATTTGTACTCATAAATCGATTAAAAAGGGAATTCCACATATTAATCAAATGCAAATGATTATAGGAAACACTGACGAGGTGTCCTATTAATTAAATGGAAACTAATTTAAAATTAAAAGACAAATTAGAATTATCCGAGAACTTAAAACGTTTTATGAATAAATAAAAATGTATGAACATGAAATCAACCTCATAGGGCAAATTATTAGAATATGTGAATCATTATGAAAATAGAAAAATGTAATGACTTTTAATTGTAAATATGTCCGCAAACGTTACATGTGACATCTTTTTGCTGTTTGTCAATGGCTTTTATGTTAAATTACTTACTTATTACTGTCTCTAAATGTAATCATTGCAATGAAGTTTTAATAAGTTCTCAGAGCTCTCTTACATGTTTTGAATGTTCACTTTAATTGTTTCTGTCTTCAGCAACTCATCATTGTACAAAAGCTCCTGAACAGAAGGGAACAATCTTATGAAACATCCAAATTTAAGTAATAAAACCTTTTGATAATATATAATCTTCATCACTGGATACAATCCAAGCACTACCAAAGCATCTTGTATGATTTCATGAAACTATTAATTGGGGATACTATTTTGACGATGAAATATATCCTGTCACAAGTTCTGCCAACGTCATACTCATTCAGCATTGTGTCACTGAATCGACCTGCAGAGCATCTTCAGAAACGGTTTGTATCGTGGTCAGCTGTGCGAGAAAAGAGAGGTTGTCTGACATGATGAACTCTCTCAAAATGCAAAAAAAGATGGATGATGTAGATAAAAAGAAACATTTTCTAACTCTCCAGCTGCTGTCATCAGCAACCCTCTCTCTGGTTCCTATTTTTAGACCGTTTGTCGTTGTTAAGCACCTTTTAAACTGTCCTTCAGCATAAAATGTGAACTTGGTATAAACCTGCCTGGAACCCAAAACAAAAGAAAGATGAAAATTGCACAAAACTCGGTGATAATCACTGAAAAATTAATATAGAAAAGTTTGAAATTGTTAAAAACGTTTAACTAAACTGTTATTGCCCTTTTAGTGCACAGAAAATACAGCAGAAAGCCCAAAGAAATGGTAATGATAATCTAAACTTTTTGTTGTGCTTTTTCAGTGAAAGTCTATATACGCCTGTAAATCATTGAAAATATCAGTAATTCACAGTTTTATACGATGTTAAAGCCCCACATCAGCACCTACAGCTGGTTTTCTCAGAGTGTCTTTACATTGTAAAAAAACATAATTGTGTACTGATGCATTTGAGACAGCCTCAGTCTGTTTCACCTTATTATTCTTCGGCTTTTTATCCTTGATTTCCATCTTCTTCTCAATCAAAAGGCTGAATGATAAAAGGGAAAAAACTTTTTTCTAATTATATGGAATTGAAGCTTATTTAGCTGCTGAAAGGGACCTTGTAGTGCCACAGCAGCCCCTTAAATTTGCCAAAGAAGGAGCAGTGCTGATGAGGTGAGAAACAGAGAATGCCTAAAACAAACTGCAGAGGGGCTTCAGCAAAACAGCCAGGGGCTTAAGATATATTAAATTACCATGATTGGGACTTAAGGCATGGTTAAAGCCTGTTTGAGAGGCTGGGGAGCCTCAAAGCAGAGCTATTCATGTCTGGGGAGCTGGGTCAATAGGTTGGGGAAGTTCACAGGACCTGATTCTATTCTTATGCAAACGTGGAGTACAAGACCTAAAGCTCAGTGAGTTGGAAGATATAAATGACGGGACAATCATCTGCAGCCCTCCACAGACACAAACCTGGTCTACAGCTGCCTGCTCGTCATTCATGGGGCAGGGCCCCGACGTCTGAGATCTCTCTGGACGTCTCACTTCCCACTTCAACAGAGAAACATACATGATGAGGTTACTGAGTGACACAGTTTGTCACATTTGAACAAGTATGAAATCCAGCTTGTCTCATGGAAAATGCTGCCCATAGTTCTGTGTGAAATATGGGACGTCAGGGTGAGTATTAGGTTATTTGTGTGTAATAACAGCGCATAAAAATCACGCTTTGTTCTCTGCAGAACAGCCCCGAAAATTAATTTCTCAGCTTCTGGTGAGTAATGCGACCTCCAGTGACTCCGACCACAATAGACAACATCTATCTCTATCTGCTGAGGAGAATTAATGGCTGAATACACAGTGAGTGCTGTGAGAGAGAACACCTGCAGCCGGCAGCTCACGAGTTCCTCCAGTCAGCTCGCTCCGACACCAGCTTCACAAGCATCACTCTCGTCTCTGCAGATCATTTTTTATACGAAATGAGAAGGAATGATTCATGCATTGTGATTGTGAATGATTCATGTGATCAAATATGGACAAAGTGTGTTGTTGGACTTGTTATTCCCAAACTACAGGCTTTAATATGCTGCTATAATATGCAGCCTCCACTCCTCACTCAGAACATTTTGGATCCCAGTTAGCCTTTAAGAACATCAGGGAGGTCCAACGCTGATGTGTCTTGATCCGGTCCGGTTTGTTCAAGTCCATGTTTAATGGTGTTAAGGTCAGGGCTCCATGGAGGCCGTTCAAGTTCATGCACACCAAAAACTCTTTGGTTCTCTCTTTATTCATTGTGATATTGAAACAGCGCAGGACCTTTCAAAGACTGCTGTCACAAGGTTAGAAGCTGTTTGAAACATATATCTTCTCTGACTGGAACTAACAGACTAAACCATTAACAGGGGTTCAACAGGTCAGGGGTAGAACACTTACGTCTGATAACAGAAGATTGCATTGACTGAAAAATGTTGATATTTTTGTTAGATGTAATACACAAACATTAATAAATGTTGCTTTATATTATAAAGAAATTCTCATGGTGAGTACACACATTTACTTATCACTTTACCAAACTTAAGTTAATAGTTATTTGACTGTTAACATCAGTGAAATGCTTTATAAGCCACCCATTAAACAATTGCAAAGGTTTATGAACATTAGTCGTAACTTTGTAGCGGCTTTGTAATCACAGTATTTATCAACCATTCACAAATGATGTTAAACATCAGTTTAAATGATTCCTTGAGCAATTTTTTGTTAACCATCAACCTGAATTTGATCAACTATAAATAAACCTTTTATTAATCATTATTATTATGAAGGGTCACCCATTAATGTATGCGATCATGTAAAAGAACTGATGGCCTGTTCGTACCTCATTGCAAATTCATTTCAATGACACGTACTGTGTGTTTATGTTTATAACGTTTATTCTTATTTCTTTGGTGTGTATTGGTTGTGATGATACTGCCTGTAAACCCCTCTGTGAGCCCTTTGGAGACGATTAAAACATTCTAATCAGTAAATATTAAGTAAATAAATATGAGATGAAGAAAGACTGAAAAACTGAGCATGACCTTTGGCTCCTCTAAAAGGCCCTGGGGACACGTTCACACCACTTTACCCACAAATCAATTCTTTCCCCAAAGACATAAAATGCTCCATCAGGGTGTTTGAACACAGGCCTACCTCCTACGTGACTATTGACGGACTATTGAAAAGCTTCTGATAGTTTAACACAGTGTGCGGACACATGGGAGGAAGACGCACTTGTCCATCGGCTTGTGCCGGGTCAAGTTGAGTCCCAGGAGAGTGAAAGGTCAGGACCCCCGGTCTGTCCTGCAGCAGGTTGGGGCTCTCCGGACACGATGTCTTCACAATGCCATGGACGGTTTACTGCCGACTCAGACAGGCTTCATGGAGTCTCCGTGTGTGAGTGAGATTCCTGTCATGTTATTAAAGCAACAGTTGGTTCATATTTCATCACTTTAACTCCTAATTAGGCTTATGCTGTTTATTTCTGCATTATTTAGAATCCATTTTATAATTTATCAAATTAGAATTTGAAGTCAGTGCGAAAAAAACTTTAAAATCAGCCACGTTTGAGTAAAGACATTTAACATTTAACTGTCGCTTTGTTGTGATATTTGCTAACTTTATTGTCCTCCTGTTCACCTGTTCATGGGTTCATTTAATTTATTTGTATTATCAAAAAACAGAGAGCTGTCTCCTTATGTCTTCCACAATAGTCTGGCGTTTGTCAAAAAAGTAGCACAGGCCTGCGGAGATTTAAAACAGTGCTGCGTTGCAAACAATGTGCAGCTGTCATCGATTCGATGTGTCTTCATGCACGTTTTCAACCATGGTGTGCTGCCTCTGTCCAAGGTCCTGACGGAAACCAGCCCTTATGAACTGTTTGAACCTGGTAAATAATAACACACTAATATTCCTCCAACATTCATTTTATTAAGCAAATGCAAAAACACATTTTGTTTCAAATGCCTTTTAAACAACTCACAAATAATCAACCAAAAAAACAATATTATTTTGGCAGGAGCAAATCAAAGGTCAAAATGCTCCACGTTTTCTAAAAGAGAGAGAGAGAGAAAAAGGTATAGCCAAAAACTTTTTTTTATTACATATATTCCTTTTAAAAACCTGCTGTTTTAATGCAAAAGGTCAGTGTCAGGACATCAGTCACTTTTATTTCTATAGCCCAAAATCACAATCACATTGCCTCAGTGGGTTTTACAATCTGTACAATCTGCTCTGTCCACAGACCCTCAATTCAAGTAAGAAGAAAACCAGACAAAATACTTAGCATGTAGCAGGGAAGACCTCAGGAAGAGTCACAGAGGTCAAAGAGTATACTCATTACATTGACAGAATATCTGATACAACTAGATCATATCAAATATAAGTGAAGAATGTGGAACCAGGATGACTGAGCAGGCCAAGGCGTCTCAAAGTGATGCGCTGGCCACACGACTTCCTCTCCACATGTGATATCATTTTAAACTGCAAGTAACATCTGAAGCCTACGTGGCAGACGACACTTTCACTGCTGCTCCAGTGATTATCAGCCACTTTCACACTGATAGAAGCTCCTGAGATCCTCCAGAGCAGGGTGGCATCAGCTTCATCCTAGTCCTGATCTGGAAAAAAGACAAAAAAAAACATGAGAAATAAAAATGAGCTCTGCGACTGAACATTTCCATTGTGTGCAGGTAGAGCCAGATAAAAGGGCTCTGACTCCATTTACACTTTTCTTTAACTGGTTGCATCATCTCTGTAGTGAAGTTCAGGGGGCAGCTCGATCCGTCCTGCAGCCATGCCGCTGCCAGATTCACCAAATTATATTTAAAGAGGCTCCTGGACAATTTAATCCCACTGGGAGACATGCTAAGACCCTTTCTTTGCCAATTTTCACCCTCTCTCTTATTCAAGCCTCCTCTTTCTTCCTGCAGCTCCACAATGCAGGATCGTGCTTTACTGAATTTTTTTTTCCATGTTCTCTCATATCTTTTCTCAGTATGGCTGCCACCCCCCAAAACCCCTCAGACAGCATGCAGTTTATGCAAATGACGAGCCTTTCATTCTCAGGTTGAATGAGACCTCAACAAAATCTCTTCCCTCTCTCTCTCTCTCTCTCGCTCTCTCACACACACACACACGATTTAAGAATGTACTCAGGCATCATTGTTTTTTTTTTATTTCAGTGTTTGTTTTTTAATTTGAAATCCTTTACATGATTGCACAACCCTAGGTGGGCGTAATGAGGTGGAGCCCGTAGAGGAGAGGAATTTGAGGAAGTGTGTGTGTGTGTGTGTGTGTGTGTGTGTGTGTGTGTGTGTGTGGGGGGGGGGGGGGTGGGGGGGGGGGGGGGGATTGCAGGTGAAAAGTGATGTTGCCTGAATGCAAGGATGTACACAAAAAGTTAGGAGTTTGGTTGTGGAGTAAGAGAGAGGCTTGGGGATAATGAATGTGAAATTTTGTGGTGTTCCCAGGGTCTGGGTGGTGTTTGAAAGGCCTGAGGGGGGGATGCAGTTGCAAAGGGGAGGGCGGGGGGTGGGAGTGCCCCTGTGCCCAGCTGTTGGGGGGAACCTGTCTCTCTCTCTCTCCCTCTCTGACAGGCTGTCCTTTTCACCAGCACATAGCCAGGCCGTCCAGCCTGCTGCCATAACAACACCACAGCCCCTCTGTCATAGTAACGCCATGCAGTAGCTACAGAGCACCGGGGGCAGAGGGAGGGAGGAGTTCATGGGGGAGGAACGGCAGAAGTGAATGAGGAGTCGAGACGTTTCTACCCCTGTGAACTTGAACTTGACTGACAGTCTGAACGACTGGCGGGGGTGAATGGAAATCCACTCCTCAGAGACTTTGTTCTCTGGTTTGGTTCCCAAGAATCTCTTCGACGTTCGAAAAATCTGCTGCGTAAGTCGTGTTGTTATCAAACATAACTTATTATCAACACGGGTTTAGCTAGTCTGGGGACACTTTAAACCAAGATTAGGTCATTAAAATTTTCTAGAAGAAATGCCTTTCTTTAGTTGTTGTTTTTTTTTTTCAAACAATGTGTGAAATAAAAACATACGCAAATTAAATTTAAATTTTAATAAATGATTCTTAAAATGAAATAATGAAATAAACCAAATAATTAACCCACTGATTACCCTATGACTAATGATAATAATAATGACAATAATAAAAAGAAATAATAATATCTTATCAATATATATTATATATCATTACACATCTTACACTGTGTAGTCAAGTGTCGTCTACTTTATATATTCACGGCTTACAAAACATTCTACAAGACATTTGTGCTACAGCTCAATATGCCTAATATTTTTCAACGCTCTGTGTTTATCTCCATCTTTATGCCTCGGGTTGTGACATCACTGAAGCGCTTGTTTTCTCGGGCCTAAAGCCGCTGAATGGCGACTGGTCCACATCAGGGGTCTTAGCTGCTCAGACCCACTCGACCATGGGAAAAAAGGAGCTGTGAAAGGTCCCCTGTCGCTGTTACAAAGCCAAGAACAAGCCATGGCAGGATAATCGTGTGTATCCCCAGATTAAGACGGGATCGCAGCTGTGGGAGGGAGAGGAGGCTGCAGGGGATGTAAAACACACAACCTCCCACCTTCAGGAGAGCTCACAGCCGGTCCTGCTCCACACAGGTTCTGGTTCTGGTCGACCAGGACAGACATGCCTGTCTCAGAGATATCCACAATTATTGTCATACAGTATATGAATGTATCTTGGATTTTAAGAGATTTCTAGGATCTAGGATTTGCAGTGTTGAGCAATTTTAAAGGTCCAATTTGTAAGAAAGTTGATTTTAAAGTCTGATTCCCAACTGGTTAAATACTGTTTCCTTAGGATTGTAGGTCGGGTCAGCTGTCTTCTCAAATGTCATTATTAATTTTTCCAGCTTGCTTTCAAGAGACAGCAGAAACATTCCCATATCAAGAATAACCAAGTTAAAATGTACATTAACTGTTAAGGTTTTGGTCCTGTGTCGCTCCTAAGTTCGATGGATAACAACTTATCTATAGCACGTTTTATTTCTATTTAATTAACATTTTTGTTTGCTCGTGTCCAGGTTCCATGTTCTATAGAATCTGTGTCTTCCATTTTGGTTCTGGTTTGTGAGCATTTGGACAAGGGTTGGTTGTTTATGACCAAACCAAACATTAGGGACGATTACATCTTCGAGAATCGTTCAGACTTGGCTGAAAACTGTGTTCCACTGAGTCCCCTCTGGTAATATCAATCAAGTACGAAACACATCTGACACAATGGCCACAGTCTCTTTCATTAACATTAGCTCTGGCATGAGACCACACGCTCAGAGAGAGAGAGAGAGAGAGAGAGAGAGAGAGAGAGAGAGAGAGAGAGAGAGAGAGAGAGAGAGAGAGTCACTCACAGACATAAAGAGGCAGCAAGACAAAGGGACAACTTTTCCAGGAGACACTCTCATGGCTGCAGCGTTAATGCAGGCATCTGCCACTGTCTGGTCGGACGCGACATTCCCACCTCACTGCCCGGGGTTTACTGCAGCGGACCTCTCACACGCACAATGTTGGGGAGAAGAAGTGGCGGACCTTTGTCAAATGCCCCCTTTTCACAAAGCGGCCATTGTGGAGCGGAGCCAGGATCAGAATGATAATGTGGACCCCGACTACTGTTTACCAACAGGGTCTCCTGCAGCTGCAGTGCACAGCAGCGACCTGCAGCCTCTCAGAGGGCTGCACTGTGCTGCTGCATCCTCACAGCGCTTCACATGTGAGCAGCTCACTGTGTGTTCGTCTGCTACGTCTCTTTAATCGAACCACGTCTCCTATTTTCGAAAGATCCTTTAATTATGTAAGAAATCATTCATAACTTACAACATGGACTACTAAAGATCGTATTTCTCCTCAAGGGGTTCAACTATTAGAATTAAAGTATATTCATTTGAAAATACAATATTAAGCCTTCTGTATATACATGAATCATTATTTTCAGAAACTAAATGTTTAAATCTCCTGTGGTTGTTTTCAGTTATACAAGAATGATTTTTTGATCAAGTTTACAAAACACACACACACACACACACACACACACACACACACAGAGGGAGGGAGAGAGAGAGAGAGAAATGTTTGAATCTTAGAATAAAATGCGTTTTTAATCGAGCTAATGATGCTGATTTACACATGTGCTCTCGTATAGTATGTCGCTGTATGAGCTCATATTATCTGTCAGCTTCACACCTGCCCCTCCCCCCCTACAGCCGCTGGTCTAATTACAGCCTGGTGTCTAATAAAGGAACAGTTCCCCCTTTTATTTCTCGAGACGCGGTTTCAACTGTTAAAAAATCAACACTTGTCGTTGTTGTGGGGAGAAAACAACAACATTTAAACAGAGATTGTTGCATAAAAGTCAGGGGGCGGTGTGGAAGACAACAGGTCAACAGTCAGATTATATAATACTGTGGAGTGTTTTGTGAGAACACTGTTCTCACTGTTTTTAGCCTCATCAACAAAGGTCTCTCTGCATCTCTTTATTGTCTTAAATGACATAAGAACAAAAAGTCGACTAAGATCATGTCCATGGAGATTTTGGGGAAACCCATTCAAACATTTAAGCCCACACAAATTGAAAAAATGATAAAGGATTTTGTATTTCCCCGCAAATCTGCGACAGTTTTTAAATATATTTTCCTTTAAATTTCAAAATAAAAATGAACAACAAACAAATTATGATACAAATTTTGGTGGGTTTGTTGCCAGAGGAGACACAAGATTTCAATATTTTCTGAAACCTGCTTTTATTAATCCAAATATGGATATTTTATAGGCTAACCTAGTAATGTGTATTTACTTAAAGGCACTGCATATTTCCTCCTGCTTTAACTGAGGCCTCTACAGCCCCTGCATCCTAAAAGGACAAGTTCATGTCTCATTAGAAAACGTTTTAAAAATCTTCCTTGCTGTTAGAATTCAACCATAAATGCTAACATGTGAATCTCCTCCCTGTGTAACATAAACACAGACCTCGGTGTTGTCGTGCACGCTGGTGCTGCTGCGCCTTTAAATACTCTCTCTGCTCCCTCGTTTCTATGCAATTATGTTAATATGCAGAGCTTGTCTGGCTCCTATTCATTATCGGCTGGAGTTGCGTGATTGTTTCCTTTATTTCCCATCTTTGTAAGGCCACTCTCGGATTTTTTTTTTTTTTTTTTTGCAGGCCTGCTTTCATCCCACAGCGATGGTCTGGGCAGAGAGACCAACAGAGAGCGCTCATGTTGGATAAAGACTTTCCTGCGAGAAAGCGTTTTCTGTTTGCATCACGTTGTCATGTGAGCTTCAACGCTGCGGATGAAACAGCAGTAACTGGCGTTCCATCCCCGAGGCGGGGTTTGTCAAATAATCCAGGTTATTTACCTCTTTTTCTTTATATTTAATTAATTATATTGAAGTGTGTGTCCACATGAGACAATAAGGGCCGTTATTGGAACTCAGTTAAAGCCTGATTGTCCCTGTGTGACATCACTGCATCTCTGTTCAGCAACATCAGGGACAGAAACAAAAAGAGCGATTTGTTTGTACTGTACACAGCAGAGTGTGCAGGCAGTGAAGGCGAGGAGGAAACACGGACTGATTGAAAGGGAAGGTTATTATTGTTATTTTATTTCACTACGATAAATCTGTATTAATCAGCCCTTCAGTTCTGCTAAATGCTTTTTGTCTCTCGAGCCTTTCATTTTACTTTTTTTTTTTTCTATCTAATGAAAAAAAAACATTATTGCTGTTTTTCCACCTCTCTGTGCTTTGATACAGATTATATTTAAGATCTTATTTTATTTACTCATTTTTTAAATAAAGATAACTGTAAATCTATTCCACATAACAAATGATAACAGACTGAATAATACATTTACAGACTGGAGGCCTGTTATTGTTGTTGCTGTTGTTGTTGTTTTGGCCTTTAATTCTCTGCCAGAAAGACGAGGACTCTATCAGACAGAAGCTTCATATGAGGGCCTTATTTAAGGCCCAAGAAGGCACATCCGTCCACTATATGTTTAAGTAATAGACATTTACTCCAATATTGTATATAAATGTAAGATGACAGTATTCTGGACTATTTACCAGAAATATTCCTTTTGTGGGGGTTTTTTGTAAATGAAACAAACACAAAAGCATCAGATAACACACTGTGGTTTATCTAATTCATTATTTATCTATTTATTTCCTGTTTTTTTATTTAAGTGCCCGATCCTTCTCCGTTAAAATCATATATCCATTTATTTTTTTCTTTTCATGTGAAGTCTGTCAGAAGGGGTGACTGCAGTTTTTTTAAAATCACCTCACAATGTTCAGAGTTTGGAAGAAACACACGTGGCTGATAAGACATCTATGAATGTATTTAACCATTTATTTTTTCATTGGTCATGCTTGTTTTTAAATCTGACAGGCAACAATAATTGTATCTTGTAGAATCTGAATCAGGGTTTTAATTTTAGAGGTAGTTTTCTTTTTTTCTTTTTTTTAAAGAGCTGTCTGATTTATTTTACATCAAAGGTTAAGTGCAGCTACGAGGTGTTGTTGTAAACTCAACATAACTAATTGGACTAACGGGACTCTCTGCCTGATTATTTCCCCTCTCTTGACATTAGTGGAGTGTCAGGTGTGCAGGAATGTTCCAGCAGCTTTAATGTGGCCAAATGTCACAAGATTATCCTTCGCCGAATCACTCATTTACTCGCTCACTGTTCAATTACAGTAGCAGTTAGATGTACACTGACTCATTGACTGGCCTTTAAAAAGGGCTCAGTAATGTGACCTCGCTCATTAACTTCATCTTGACCACACGACGAGCGGAGACGTGCGGTGTGAGATTAAAGACGGGGAAGGCTTAAAGAGGGACCGATCAGGCTCTGATAGCTAACGATGGAGCGATTAACGTGGCCCTGCTACATGCCAACACAACCATTTTACAGAGGCAGCGGGGAGACTCCGTCAAGATGGCTTCCTTATAGACAACATGATGTCCTGGCAGGGAAGGAGGCTGAGCTCTAACCTGCACAGTCCGACATGTGTCTTCACCGCAGGGGGAAAAGAAAAAAGGCCTTTATCATAGAGGGAAGATGTCACAGTGGTGGACATTTACATTCAGGAAAATTCCTTTATCTTTATTTGCATTTGTTGTTTTTGTTTTGTTTTCAGGATATAACTGTGTGACTGTGCATCAGACACTGACTGAAAAAAAACATTAATCTATTGTGTCATTCAAATGAAATGATGGTTTTTGTTTGATTCAAAAATTAAAGAATTATCACAATAATAATTATCTCTTTTAACACTAGAAAACAGGGGTGTTGTGGTTATTTTGAGCATTGAGCTGAGAAGACACAAGCTTTCTTTTCTTGCTTTTCTTGTGCTGTAAGTGTTTCGGTCTTATATTTTAATTTATGTTAATAGGCAGGACTCGGGAAGCAATGTGAGGCTGTCTGTGTTTGTTATTTAACAGCTGAAATAGTGGGTGGGCACAACAATTGCTTTATCTTTTTTGTTTGTTTGTTTGTGGTGCAGTAAAAATCTAATTCAAGTAAAAAGGAGTAATTTCCCGCACACACTTTCTACCTCTTCAATGATGGATTCATTTAAAAAAAAATGTTGAGTCACAAAGACCCGTTTTAAAATCTTGAGGCGGGCTGTCAATCGGTTAGTTATAAATCTTGGCTATAAGGAGTAGTGGGACATTCAGTGTGATATAATTATTCTAAGACATTTAAGATAAAATAAACATGTTAGGAATTTTGCAGATAAAAAGCCTAATTAACATTTCAATTTAGAGTTTTTCCTGGCAGTAGGAGAAATAAGCAGTTCACTTCAAAGTATTAAATTGTTTTAGTTTTCTTCTACAGAGACTTTAGTAAGGGGACAAGTCCACATCAGGAACGGTGTGTGTGTGTGTGTGTGTGTGTGTGTGTGTGTGTGTGTGTGTGTGTGTGTGTGTGTGTGTGAAGGAAGTGTAGGACAGCAACAAAAGGGACCACTTTTGATTTTTTGTTTAACTTTGAAAACTAATCTCTCTCTCTCTCTTTCTCTATTAAAACAAAATATTCTCTTTTGTCTGAATAATTATTCCCATTTTCTCTTTGGTCAGGGATGACGAAAAAAAAAAAAAACCTCTGCAAAGTTATTTCTGTATGTTTGTTATAAGAGAGATCTCACGTGGAGAAGGAAACTGTACATATTATCATGTCAGAAAAAAAGGTTTGGGGCCTTGGTGTAGGTTAGGGCTGATTAAACATGAGACGTGTGTTAATTATTGATATTTGAAAGACTCAATGAGAGCCCAACTTTAACCAACCTTCAGAGGAATGAGACATTCCCTGTATCAGGAGATACAGGAGACATGGAGACAATTTCAAAGTGTGCACAGAAACTTAAAATAGAAATATGAATGCATTTTTGATCTACGTTTGTCCATCTCATTGTGACGAAGGCTGCGACTGAAGATTATTTTCATTATTGATCATTCTCATTCAAAATATGTGAGAAAATAGCACAGCATGACTCCCTCCCGACCCCCCCCCCCCCCCAATAGAACAATATATTGTATGAACTTGTATGTTTGTATTGTTAGCGCTTCTATCATAGCACTTATGCACTTAAACAATCTTTGACAAATAGCAGTTACGATCCTCAGATGAGGGCTTGACAATTGTTTCTTTATTTCTTTTACTCCATCGACAGTAATATGTCGTGGTTTCTCTCTTGTGACAAATGTGCTTATTGTAAGTCGCTTTGGACAAAAGCATCCGCTAAATGCCCTTAATGTAAATGTAAATGTAAAATGGAGATAAAATGCCCAAAACATTTTTCCTAAAGCCCAAGATTAATGTTAACAAAATGCTTATTTTGTCCAAAAACACAAAGATATTCAATTAAGCAGCAAATTCTCCAAAATGAAGGCCTACAAGTTACCATTAATCAGTTGAAAAAGGTTGCATGGTTTTCTGATCATTGACTAAATCAAATGAATCCCCATCAGCTTTTATTTTCATTTTCAGATGAACAAACGTCTCATAACGTCATAACCTACCTGAAAAGACATCGTGTCCTTCTGCGAGTGTGTTTTTCTTTCTGTTGAATCGCACGAATGCAGGAAGTTGAAGGTTTGGAGGTCATTCCTACTTTCGGTTATCTAGCTTTATGATGGATGATTAACACTCATACAGCTAGATAACCAAAGACAGGAACAGGCTCCGCTGTTTGCAGCAAAAGTGTAAGTCTGCAGCTTCCTGGAGACAAAGAAAGTTATCATGGAGTTAATGCAGGTTTAATCACAGGCTTCATTTAGCACAGCGGGGGCCTCAACTGGAGATTTCGACATTAACCTTAAAATTTCTTCCAGAGCCATTCCACGACTGAACCAGTTGTTAAAGCTTTCAAATCAAACGTGAGTAGTTTTTCCATGAAACACACAGTTGTAACTTTTGAAATGCTGCAGATGATCTCTGTCAAACACACAGCAGATACAAGTCTACACCGTAAAATATAACATTAAAAAAAAGAAAGGTAACTGAGGACACCGATCACCAAGATCATTACAAGTAAAGTAATTAAAATTTTAAGTCATAACATTTTTTAGATTAAATAATTTAATACTTAATACTATTTTTTTTTTTTTGGTAATGCTGTTATCAGTTTTCTGACTTTGTGGAAGTAAAATTCATTTGACATTTTTCAGCGTATGCTCACCAATTATAGTTCAATCCAAAATACAGTGGACTAACTGAACAAACTAATTAAGTATGATTTATAAAAACAGTGAGACAGTGTAACAAACTGTACAGTGTATGAAGCAGCTCTGTTAGCATTTTACATCCCTCATGAAAACCCCCCCTGCTCTGAGAAAAGAATCAGGCTTTAACATTTCCATTAACTCACACGTGATATTTTCTCATAAACCTCATCGACCCTAAAGAATCTGCTGAACAGTTTCTGTGGAGCTTCTAAGTGTACACACTCAGGCTGACCTACAGGCCTCGGTGCTCAGGCCTTGTAACGTCTACAATTTCATCTTAGCTGTGACATAAACTTCATTATGATGTCGTCCCTCAGTGAAATAAAGAATACTGGAAATTAAAGTTAATTTACGTGTTGTTGCTTTTCAAGAGATCAGCCAATAATTCTTAAAAAATGCAACATAACTGTATAATTGTATTTATATCACAATCTATAGTTTAATATAATAACCTCATGATGAACTCACGCCTTTCTTTTTCAGTGCGTCTGACGTCAGTTGTTATAATTGGGGAGTAAGAGCACTGACAAGGCATGCGTCACTTTCTTTGTATATCAACTCTCACACGTATTGCTACAAATTAGCGCAGCGTTTTTATCAATTAACGTTTCAAAAGCACGGGAGTCTCGAGACTTAGTGTTTGTGGTGTGTTTTCAGACAAGCAGGATGCGTTCAGACACCTTCCCTGCAGGTGTGAAGCTCTTTTATTGACCAGAGAACAGGCCTGTACACTGACGGTGCATGTGTGTCTGTGTGTGTGTGTGTGTCACACAGGTCACACCAGAGGTTATAGATTTTACCACATGAGCCATTTTAATGCGAGAAATGTGGAATATGAACGCAAACAAGGCGCAAATGTGGCAAACTGTGACTTTATCCGAGGCGTGTGGCTTTGACAATGAACCCCGCGTGAAACATTACACTTGAATTTGACACGTTTAAACAAACACCAGCCTGTCTGTAATGTGCTGCTCCTCAAACATGTCTAACACGGTAGGCCTGAGAATGAGACGCTCTCGTGCACACGTGCCCGTAGTAGATGAAATTAGTGGAAAACTAATCAAGAGCATAAATAAATAAAAAAAATTTAAAACAACACTCACCTCCACGTCGTGTGAGACGCCTGATGATGAAAACATCCACATGTGGTGCTGAGGACGGCGGGCAGCGTCACGCGGGCTCCAGATGTGCAGGAGTTTTTTCCGTGGCAGCCTCGCGCTGACGAACAGGTGAGCGCGTGGATCGGATCGATAAATCCCACACCGCGCCTCGAGGCTGTGGATCAGAAATCCTCTGTGTGTTTGTATCCGTGATCAGGATCCAGCAGGTCCGCTGTATGCTCTCCCTTCAGACGAGCAGAGGTGTGTGTGAGTGTGTGTGTGTGTGTGTGTGATGGCCTCTCATCCGCAGTGCGTGTGTGTGTGTGTGTGTGTGTGTTTTCCTTTAGTCCGAGCTCGTGAGGATGTGCTGTGCCCCCTGACAGAGCCTCCAATGATCTCCTCTCACCTCGTCTCTGCCTTTTTCTCCAAACGCTTCCTCCCACCCGGCGGCGCTGACGTCACACGGACGACAAGTTTGCTGTCAACCAATCGGATGTGTCCTCCCCGTGTGTGTATGTGCCAGTTTTTTTTTGGGGGGGGGGGGGGGCAGTGGCGCGGGCACACAAATCACCGATGCAACGTTTTAAATTCGGTTTCTACAACAAATAGGAGCTTTTTCCTCATCAATAATTTAATTAGTTTGAATTGATTTAGCATGTTGTCATGACACAATGTGATGGTTTTATGTCATCAAATTGTTCAAGTTGTTTCTTTTTAACTCAGAGGAGGAAATAATTTGTTTAAAAGGAAATCAGGCAAAATTTAATGAACCAACTTTGATAAAGAGAAATATGTGATCGGCTGTCAATCATCTGTTCCCAAATACTTAAAGCCACTATGATGATTTAAAAAAATGTCTGACTCTGGTGCCCCCCCGTGGTAGTAAACTGTGGCAGACTACAATGCTAACTAATAGTAATAATACTAACTAATAGTCATTTTTAGCCTTTAGCTCAGACTGAAGTGTCGTTGAGATTAAAAAGCCAGGCGGACCAGATGTATGAAGTGTTTGTCATACATCTGGTCCGCCTGTCTTTTCAATCTCAACGACACAGTTCAAGCCAAAGACAAAGAGCAAAGTACTGAGTGATGAAATGTCTAAAAAATCATCAATACACATCCACTAATGTTTTGCTTCCAAGTAGCCTGGTTTAGAATAACAGCAGGTCCTACCTAGTTATACGTGGTCTTCACCCTTTTTCACTGGCTTATCTATATTTAACAGCACATGACAACCATTGATTGATGTGCATTATAGCCCCTTAGCCAGAAATGTGTAACAGGTCACTCTGTGCTTGTGGTGTGTGAGTGATGTTCCCACGCCTGGCAAGATAGAGACATCATTGTAGCTTTGCTCCACAACACCACTAGAGGGGACACAACCCAAAAGTCATTTTAGAAATAAAACAAACTACAGCCTCGTGAAACAACACATTTTCTTATTATACACTGTCAAACCTGTTATCTGCCAAACAAAGGGAATACTGATTTAAAAAACACAAGACTAGGAAGGACCACGCCCATTTTCAAACTTGGTCTTTATTTTCATAGAAGTTATACGCTTTTTTCTGATGGCACGGTTTTGACACTGTTGCATCGGCAAACTTTGAACTTGGCCCTCATTTAAAACTGAACTACACTCCTGTATAGTTTCATCACTACATCTCACACAGTTGTGATGTTCTGTCCGCAGATGTACATATAACCGCCTGGCGAGGAGCTCAAAACTGTTTCCGTGTTAGTTCCTATCCCACATTTTGCCACAATTACACTCACACATTCATTCATTCACCCTCCAAGACCCGCCGTGTTTTGGAGCTATGATGCAAAGAACTGATGTTGGATCAAGCCATTATTAGATTATCTATTGCAAAACCTTTTTTATTCCATTAGAGCTATTATTTTTCCCATTTATGGTTCCCACTGAGCTCAATTCAATGAAGTTATTACTCCTTTATTTCTGCTCTGTCCAAAATCTGAAATAACACTTGAATGACCTCTTAGTCTTTTTTTGTTCAAAGACAATATATACAGTATATACAGTATATATATATATATATATATATATATATATATATATTATATATATATATATATATATATATATATATATATATATATATATATATATATTCTTTCAAACAAGAATCCAAGTTTCATCTTAGAGAAAACAACTGTTGCTTTGACCTTCATGGAGATGAGTCAGAAACATGACAGACTCGTGGGAAACACTGGGGATATATCGCCCTCTGCTGCTCAGATCGTGTCCACACTCCAACCTCACAAACGCAACATCCTCTGAACTCCTCTGCAGGGAGATGACCACAGTTCAACAATCTCCTGTCTTGTCTTTTTTTGTTTCACCTGTATGTTACAGGACACACATCACATGTTGAACTCCTACTCATGAAATAAAGAACCAGGTTTATTTGGGGTAAGGATTCAGATGACAACAATTGATATTTTAATTTAATGTAGAGCAGAGAGCCAAAGATACAGAATGTAAAATCAGACAGTTATCTCCATAGATAATAGAACTATTATCACTGTGTCCTCTATTGGGGGATACTCGTGCAGTATGTTTTGAAACTATAAACAGTATAATTTAATGTTAAATTATGGTATAATCCTCACTGGGAGTCAACAAGGTAACTGGGCTACATGTGTCTTCTGTTGTGTGTATATTTGTTTGAATTTGGGGAAAATTGTCATAATTCAAAGTCTGCCGAATTAGCTTTAAGCAGTTCCTCATTGCATTTTATCCATTTATTTACAGACAACGATCACTGGATGGCTTTGATACTGAGGAAAACTTAAAAACATCACGATTGTCAATTAAGTTCTGTCACAATGAAAGTCTTGTTGAATGATTTCTTAGCAAATGTAGGGTTGTTAATGGCATGCCATTTAAGAAAGGGATCTACTCTGGAAGTATAAGTGATAATGTTGACCCTTTAAGTAAGTCAGAATTAAAAAATGCATGTTTTTGATGTCCCAGGTATAATTATTCATCATCTCTTCAGATTAAAAGGTATACTGCTTGAAATGAAGAGTGTCTGCCATCATTACCTTTTTCTTTTATCTCTTTTGTGTTTCCTTCCTAGAAGAGGACTCCAATAATCAGCTGCAGCCTCCACCCTTACAGTTCTAATGACAGCTGCACTTAAACCTTCACCAAGCCAACACTAGTGTGGTATTTTACAGCAGATTTTAAGCGTAATTTACATCAACTGTGATAACATCCAACCTGACCATCGATTTCAAGAGGATAACGAGACAATGGAAGTAATAAGAGCTTCATGTAAACATTTTCTGAAAAGCTTTAATTTGAAAAAAACTAAACAAAATAAAAAGTGGAGACCCAGATGGAAGACAAAAACATTTTAATATAAAATACTGTAGTAGGTCAAGACACTACATGATTATTGAGTAAGAGAATCTCATTCTGTATTGATGCAAATGATTCACCGCTTACTGACTTTCCTGGTTGGTAAGACCATATTCCTACCAGCTAATGTATGATGGAAACGTAAACTTTAGTAAAAGTGCTTCATACAAAAATCAGTGGGTGGCTTTGTTCATTAAAAACTTTATATACAAGTACAAAAATTGAAACGAGAGACAGATAATACAGAAAAATATTTTAGAAACCACAGTAAAAGAAAATCGATGTCAAATGTCTGAAGTGACACAAAACACTGATTTTCAGACAGGATTCTTTCGCACATCAATGAATGCATTGTTTGAAGTCAGTGGTCCGACGTTGAGGCTGGAGCGGCGCGACTCTCTGCGAGACTTAACCACAGGCAGGCCGCCCCAGGGACCCACACCAGTTTGAACTACACGGTTAACAGGAGCATCCCCAGCCGCTGGGAGCCACAGCTCTTCCATGACAGCGGGTTCCTCCGTGGGGAGAGAAGAGCGCCTCCATGTGGACGGGAGAGGGGTGTTCACCAGCTCGCGCATTTCCTCCCTGGATCTAGAAGGGTTCGCAGACTGACCCATCAATCTGCCCCCTGGGCTGTCCTCAGAGCAGCGGGGCAGCTTCTCCATGCTGCCGATGCCTGCTGGTTTACCTTCAGAGGCCACAACTGAAAGACACACACCAGACTTGAGTGCTACTACTCTGAGCCTTTTGAATGTCGACACAGACATCCTGACAGCTCTGAGGGCAAAATAGATTATCAAAGAAATGAGATGTCTGACCCTCTATACATCTCTGAAATACCTTTTCTAATCTGTAACAAACTCAACTGAAAAGAACCGGTGTGCTTAGTGAAAATTAACCTACTGACATAATTTTATTCCATTCAACATTAGTGTAAAATTTTGTGACAATCAGCATTTGAATTATTGGATTATAGGCTAAAAACAACTTTAACCTTTTACTTCCCAATTCTCATCAATTCCTCCTTGAGTCTAAGTGGACTGGAAAAAAAAGGGTTCCTGAGATACTGCATTTAATAAGAGCATACAGACGGATGTACAACCTGGAAACATCACACAACCAGCAAGTGTCGACACTGGCCTGGAGGCATAACAGTGTTTACCAAACGGAAAGTATAGCTTAATAACACAGATATCTGAAGCTCTCTTGCTGCAGGCTGTAGACATAATGATTACCATAATTATAGATATCATAAGCAACAAACACTTTGATCTAATAATACCATTTACCTTTAGTATGCTCCTTTGGTTGGTTGGCTGAACCACAGAGCTCCCTAAGTTTGTTGCTCAGTTCCACATTTGCCGCCTTGTAGTGGCTCAGCTCCTTGCTGAGGTTATGGATCCATCCCTCATAGTGCCGCTGCCTTCCTGCCAGGCCCTCGTCTATTTGCTCTGTGGAGGACATTTAAAGGTAAGTAGAAGACGAGCGTTCAGAAATGACTAGTAACTTTACATGACTTTCTGCACTTCAATCCAATTTATATTCTCCTTGTAAACCTAAAGTATATCCATGACAATGATATACAAATGATCGAGCAATTCATTTTAAATGGTGCTAGAAAATAAACACGTGCAGGAAATATTCGTTTCGAGGAGATAACAAATTGGCTTCTTCCTGAAAAGTCCAAGTGAGCCGCACCTCGACACTGCTGCAATAAAAGCTGTACACTCCTCTCATGCTCTTTCTGCTGTTGTGTGAGCCGGCGATCTGTGTCGAGCTGTGTGCGATCGAGGGCGTTCTCCAACCACTGCACCAGCCTCTGCTGATCATCCAACTGCATCTCCAGCTCAGCTAGGGCAAGTTGTAGCTTACGCTCCTCCTCACGCAGAGACACCACCTACGGGAGACATTTACATATATTCTCTTCAGCATAAATATTGCAGAGATTAGCCAAAAGGAGTAGGTGAGAACACAGATGAAAAATGCAGAATCTCAGGTTCTGTGCTGCACAGACCTTGTCAAAGTATTTGCACAGCAGAGCTCTGGTCTCAGAGGCAGACAGGTAACTGAGTTTGGCCATTAGGTTCATCTCCCACTGCGACAGCATACTGGCAGATGCCCTCAGCTGTCTCTGCCTCTGAGTGATGGCCTCATTCTTGTACTCAATGGCTGCATCCAGAGCCTCGATCGCCTCGTCAAACTGGAACAGTGTTCGCTCCTCCTAGAAACATCAGAGAGAAGAGGTGGGCTTCATGAGAATTCTATTATATACATTTAAGTTCATATTGTTGCCATGTGAGAGCTTAATAAATGTTTGCAGCACAGCAACACTTTATTACTAACAAAATGTGCTCTTTCTCTGCCACACAATTAAAAATATGTCTGTCTGACCTCAGGTGAGAGCAGGTTACCCTGCCGCAGCTTATCGTCCAGCTCCACTCTTTGTTTAAGCAGTGAGTCTTTCTCTTGACGCAGGTTAGAGATCTCTTGGCGGATCTGTTGTGAGTCTTGAGCACTGCCGCTGCGAAGAAGCCCGTTCCTCTCACTTAGCTCTTGCTCAAGTGTCTCAATACGGCCTGTAAGTGTCACCAGGTCTTTACTCAAGGCCTAAAGGAAATTAAAGAAAATACTTTTTAGTATTTGCCAGTTTCCCATGTCACCTTATTTAATTGTTTGTGGTTGTTAATACCTGACTGGAGCGGAGTCTCTTTGTCTCCAGGCCGCTGCGTTCTTGTAGCAGAGCTTCTTTCTTGGCCAGGATTTCCTCTCTTTTAGTGAGTTCTCCTTCCAGATCTTCCAGTCCTCTCCTCTGTTCCAGTACCCGCTCCATTTCCTCATCCAGCCAGCGTTTTTGTTCCTCAATCTTCTGCTCAAAGCCAGCCATAAAGTGGCATCATGCAAATAAACAGAGACACGCAGACTGAAGTGACAGGGGAGTGACAAGCAAAATTTAAACATCTCTTGAAAAAAAAATGCTGCATTTAAGATCAAACTATCATTTAATACATTTTCTTCCAGGGTTTACAGCCAGTTTGTTTTCTATGGATTCAAAGTTTTTGTCCCACCTGTTGCTCTTCTAGTGAGATGACAGAGCCATTACTGCCGCTGCGTCTCTGCCTCTGGAAGGCAGCGATCTCCTCTGTTTTTATTCTCAGGATCTTTTGCTGCTGCTCATTCTTTATCTCGAGCTCCTACGGAAGCAATGGAAGAAAGGAAGATGGGTCAATTAGAGGACCAATATTAAACACAGCGATCTTTCCCTTAAAGAAATAACATTAATTTGGCATACAGTATAATCAAAATAAAGAATGTTTTATCACTTTTCAGGTTAGACTGCTGAACGTGTACACTGGAGTAGTATTTGAATCCATTTAGACACAAACTATCACTAAACACATTGAGCCCCCTCTGCTGGATTGGCCTGAGGTACCTTGACTCTGTGAGTTCTTCGTTGCATTTCTGTCTCTAGACGTCGTTTCTGCTGACTTTCCTGGCGTAGACGCTTCTGCAGCTGCTCCTGTTGCTGCCTCATATTCTGAACACTTCGCTCCAGCTCTGACACTCGACGTTCACTCTGGGCAGGAAGGTTAGCGAGTCGAGCGGTATCCCTCTGACGTTGACTGAGAACCTAATATGAAAAACACATTTTGCTTTAGCTCAAATGTGCAGAACCAGGACCACACAGAAGCATACTTAAAAGAATGTGTTTCGTATCTTAGCTGGTTTTGTATTTTGGATGCAAATCAACATCACTCAAACTGTAATTGTTTGTTGCGTGTGTATTCTATAAAGGTGTGAAAGTCAAACCTGAACTTTGCTTTGAGCTGCAGCTATCTTCCTGCGACACTCCTGTGCTCTGGTCTTGTCTGTTGTGCTGATATCTCTCTCTTGCCTCTCTAGATCCTGCAGCTGCCGCTGGGCCTCCTGCAGCTCCTGTCGAGCCTGCACAGCTTCGCTCTCCAGGGCCGTGATCTTATGGCTGTACTCCTTGTTCAGGGCCTGAGCATCCTTACCTAAAAAAAACATCCCCCACAAACAACTGTTTCCCAAAAACACATAGAAGAGAACCTCAATTTTGGGAAAGTCGCTGAGATTGAAATTTCTACCTGTTTTGACCAGCTCCTTGATAAGTTCTTCCTTCATGCGGATGGTGACAGACAGCTCCCGGATCTTCTGCGTTGCCTGATGAAGTCCCCACTCCGAAACGCCTTCAAAACTTTTTAGACTGTCACGCACAGATGCCTCCCCGGTACTGGTGTGGGCTACACACAGATTTTAGAGAGGACACAAGAGGTCAGCAGGATGGTATGATGAAGAAGGTGACCGGGTTTCAGAGAAATGCCAAGGTTCAAGTCTTCATGTGTGATATTCCTTAACTAACACAGATCAGTGCTACCTGTTTCACTCTCACCCTCCACTTGGGCATATAGCAGGCGTAAAATGAATCTTGGATAACAGAAGAGAGACTAAAACCCCGGCAAAAACATTTTTACAAGCCTGGCGTTACTCTGACTCTACGGGATCAACGTATTAACATCTGATTGCAAAAGGAGCAAACGCAAGGCAAGAATAAATGAATTGTGATCCCATATGTGGCCAGTCTCTTACTTTCTGAGCAAAAATAATTAATCTAACATTTCTCAAACGTGGAAATGGACATGCTCTGTTCACCTAAGGACTGCATGCCTAAACATCAGCAGATCAATGTTGTGTGGTGAGATGCACTGAAAAGTTCCCCACAAACATACGGTGCAACACAAGAGAGGACACATGTGGATCAAGAGGTTCCCAACAGATTTTAAGCATGTGAAATATCTAAGAGAAAAAATATCACAACTTTGGTTGCATATCACTTTTGCTGTGTAACTGAAAGTGTGATTGTTTTTTTGTTTTTTAAATTTGATTTTAGATTTTGTGAATATGTACCATGTATAGAAAAGGTCACATAAACAATGTTATGAACATTTCAGTCCCAGTGGATCCTTAAACCTTAACTTACATAGGTACAAGTAAGGTTGTTTTACTTACATGCTTTTCTGGCTAAAGCTGGATGCTGGTATGGTTCATGCAGCTGAGATATGAGCCCTCTACCACCGACAGCTGGTCCTCCTGACAGCATATCCCTCTTGGTCCACGTCAGGTTTACCTGCCTTTTTACACATAACACGAGCACATGTGAAATTATATTAACACTCCCTCATGTTTGCATTATTTTATATCATCAACATTCAATTTAAATAATGTTTTGCTAAAAGCTATGATTTTCATAAACACAACATACTTGCGTCGCTCCCGGCTGAGGTTGAAATGACCGCCCTCGTCTTCTGTGTCCTGCATTTCTTCTCCTCCTAGGAAGTCCTGCTCCTCACAGAGGCTACCATCCTGATCACCACAAGGCCCATTTCCAAAGTAGCCCACTGGACTGACCTGCAACAACAAACACAAATCCATAGCCAGGGCCAGATTTAATGGGAAGATTTAACACTCACGTTTTGATATTTGGTAACAAACACAATGACTTAACTGCCGCTTGATTATCATTATCCTCATATTAGTTAGGTATATATATTAGCAAAAATAAAAAAAATTATAATTAAAATGTGGTATTCATAGACAATTGGTTAGTCAGGTATTTTCACTAAAAGTTAAGCGGACGTTAAGTTTGTTAAAAATACATTTTTACATATTACCTGTCTGTATGTGCCTCCATTCTGACTGTGCTGCATGGAGCCCATGGGGGCCGTGTGAGGCCGTGATCTCAGGTTAAGTCCCAGTCCCGTCAGCCCTTGAGTGGACAGATGACACTGCATCTCTGCTATCAAGTCCTGTTGCTCCTGCAGCTTATCGCTCTGAGACAATCAAATAAGAAACACATCACATGAGGCAATATGAAAATCAGTGTAATTTGATGCTGTTAGCCTGGATTGGGGAATCATCATACTGCTCCTAAAATGTCTCATATAATGCAGCTAAGCTAGGTTAACCCTGCTGTGACCAGGCATTTAAACATAATCAATGTGGCATGCCATGACTAAGCTGTGACACACTGCACTTCAGTCAAAATAATATTAGGATTCCACTGCATTTCACCTGCTGCTTGTATTGCTCCATAGCGTCCTCCAGAGCAGCCAAAAAGTCTGTGTTTTCTCCCTCCAACCGCTGGATTTGCGCCTGAAGCTGGGCGATACTTTCATCTTTCTCTCTTTCATGCTCATGGCTCCAACTCTCCTCTGCAGCCTCTGGATCCTGGGTAACACATTTATAAACATTACAGTGCTGGACATCTACAATTCCTGATATTTGACTAAAACATTTGCTTTACTTTGGATTGTGAATGAAACACACCTGGTTCCTTACAGAAGGCCTTCCTCTCCTTAACGCGACGTTGTCCTCAGTGGAGCTGTTCTCAATACCGCTGTCTGGTCCTGAAGCAGTGGTCAGTCCGCTACGTTCCTCTTCCACCGAGCACAGCCACTCTTTTGCTCTCAGACTCTGTTCTGCCGTCAGAGCCCCTTCACTCTGCAGCTCCCGCAGCAACCTGTTAGTAATAGAAGATTTTGGAGGAAGGAATCACAATGTTTCTTTAATCAAAAAACACATCTCACAATCAGAATGTGTGACAAATTAAAATATTACGCGGACTTAATTGAACTATCATGATCGTCTGCTCTGACCTGTAAGCAGTGTCAGTGCAAGTCCTGTAGTGGGCACTCTGCACCTGCAGTCTGCTTATCTCTCCCTCTCCAAGTCGAGGCCTCCTGTTAGGATCAGCGTGAGAAATGATGCGGGTCTCTGAACGCTGGCGGTTTTCGAGTGCTCTGCGAAGGGCCTTGATCTGTTGCTCAAGCCCTTCCACTCGATCCGGCTCTCGCTTGCAGTTGACTGTCGCCCGGTTTTGAATGTTTCTGGCCCTTGTGGCATAGTTTAGTGTATTCAGACTCTCATCAAAGTCTGAGGAGGATGGGCTGATGCAGGCAATCATCAGTGTTTTTGAATTTCCACCCAAAGAGTCTTTTAGGATCCTAGATGGAAAAATAGGATTATATAAATTCAACCAAAATTATATTTTACACCAATTTCTGTTCCGTATGTTAAAATATCTCATGAACTTATTAAAAATGTACCTTGTGATTTTAGAATCTCTGTATGGTATGTGAGAGCCTTTCCTCTTGGGGTCCCCCAGGGCCCCGATAACATTTCCCAGAGCCAAAAGGCCGCTGTTAATCTGGATACTTTCTTTCAGTCTCTCTCCAGTGTTCCCCGTCCTTAAGATGCGCTCAGACCCTGCCAGGTCAACAAAGTGGAACTTGGAAGACAACATTTGTGGTCCAGAACTTGTAGCAGTACCATAGAGGCGAGAGCTTCCTCTGCGCTGGTCCATATACACAGTAAAAATGGTGTGCGAGCGGCTGGAGTTTGGATTCATCTGGGTTGCACCAGTGTGTCGGGCTGTGTTTCCTGACTCCAGTAAACTCAAAACCTCGTCAAGACCCTCCACTTCACACTCCTTTACCCCACACAGAACTATGAGATTACACAGACAAAAACATAAAATCTGGATGAGTGCATGAAGTAAAATGCTGCATAACATTTTATAGCATAACCACAGAAACATGCTTAATACCAATGTTGCCTTTATCCTCCCGGATGTGGATGTCCTTGCTGGCTGTCTCCACCTCCAGTAAGTCCTTGAAATCCTCTTTGTAGACCTCCAGATACGAGATCCGCACAGAGAAGTCTGTGAGGTCATTTTCATCCAGCAGCTTGAAGATATCTGCAACAGACCTGGGGATGATGCCCTGCTCCTCATCTGTAAAGGAGCCTACAAACACAGTTAAAATATTCAGAATTCAGAGACATTGTCAACAGAGCTGACAATAATAATCAAAGAGTAAAATAAAAGAAAATATATAACAAATAACTTACAAATATTAGCTTCTCCAATGGTGTACGTCTTGCCGGAGCCTGTCTGCCCATAGGCGAAGACAGTAGCGTTGAAGCCTTGAAAGAAGGCATCTATGAGTGGCTGGACTGACACAGAATAAACCTCCTCTTGACAGCAAGTTTCTTCAAATAGGTAGTCGCAAAGAAAGTGCCGGTCGTGTCCCAGTGTAACCCGACACAGCTCAGAGTCTACAGTGATGCAGCTCTCGTGGCAGTGTAGAAGCTCTTTAGGCAGCAGGGGACGCACTCGAACAGCTACCTGCACTGCAGAATAATCCCCTCTGCCTTGGCCACCGGGCACTTTGGGAGACATTTCTGCCGCACGGCAGGAGCCGTTATGCTATGTAAGGATCATCTTTGGGCCACTAGAGGGGATAGAAATCATCAGTCACCAAAGGTTGTTTTACAACATCTCGTGCCGTCTGGCTGAAGGATGTAATATTGCTATAAGTAAGAATGTGTGTGAACCAAGCAAGCAGCTCAAACAGGTATGTTTTGGCCAGATATGCAACAATTGCTATGAGAGCACCAAAACGTCACTTTCAGCTACAGCAGAGGAGGTTGATATCAATAAAAATGCATAGTTTGATTACACAACATCAATACTTAACATACGACTATTCTGACAAGTTTTGTGAGAAACTATTTACAGATAAAATAGCCAGAAAAGGAATGTCTCACTTTGGCTGATGCAGCAAATTAAAAAAGGTATTCAAAGTACTTTATCAACTTATTCCCATATAGTTCGGCCTGCTCACTGATGTGCACCCATGTCAACATGTCCTATTATAAGAGATAAGAATAAAGCTACCTCTGTATAATGATATGGCAAAATCTCTGACAGATGAGCAATTCATACCATCTCACACTATACAGTGTTTTGTCATATTGTTCTGCCTTGGACGACAATATGTAATGCTTCACCTTGCACTCGCCTGTAAGGGAGTTAAGACTTTATGATGTGTTGAGGGATGCAGCATATATTGATCTGTGTGCAACAACACTATGAAACTTACTTAAAGTAACGTGAGACAACGTGGATCAAACGTAGAGCTACGACAGTCTTTAAATTTTGGGAAAGCAGTGCCACAACTTTGAATTCACAGGTTAACATTAAAAGGCTTACATTGTTAGTATAGCTAGATAACTTAGCATTTTTAAAAACCCCATGTTAGCGCTGAGTGGAGTTAACTGTTAGCGAGGTTAGCTAGCATCTGTTTAACAAAGTTAACAAGACCGTTATACGTGTGAAAAACACACCAGTCGTCTTTCTCTAAAACTTCTAAAGAAGCGTCCCAACTTCACCCACCAACGTCGTTTTATTCGCCTGTTGTGCTAGATTAAGTTCAGCTAAGCTAAAGTTAGCCAGTTAGCCAGCAGTGCGGACAACAAAATCAAAACATGAGGATGAGGCTGGATGTTTAAGAGGCGCTGCAACTTGTTCCCGTAGGAAAAGACTGTCGTCAAACTACATGCAGTGACTGGGTAAGTTCGTTTAACCACTAATAGTTGACATAACTTACTTAAACGAAGCAGAAGTTACACCAGGGGTTGAGGATAACACTGGAGTGTTTTTAGGAGAATGGAAGTTGAGGAGGGAGCCGAGGGGAGGAGCCCGAGGGAAGCCTGGGCTCAGTGCGGGGATCAGCGCAGGGCTCCGGGCTGGGTGTGGTCTGTGGAGGGCATCATGGCTGAGAGGTTAAAGGTGCACTGTGAAGGTTTGGGGAAGTTCCCTCCTGTCACACCTTTAAAGTTACAGATCTGAAATCATATTCGATTTTCACTGAATATGTAAATCCAAAATAAAACAAAACCCAGAAATTAGCTAAAACAATTAGACTATATGGACATTTCTAATGCACTCCTGGGGATCCTGCGCCAGTTCTCCACCTCCTCTGTGTGAAAGTCTTGGAGGCGGCATGGGGTGAAATTTCCCTCCTGCGTTGATACGCCAGAGGTAGTATCAGAGGCGCAGCATTGGCGAGCTGAACCAGGGTGAATGGATGAACCGGCAGCGCGTATCGAGGGCATGTTGGTCTGACAGTCTGGTAACTAAACAGGTATTTCACTCATCTAAAGAAAGACAAGTGTCCCACAAAGCAAGGTTATGTGACCGAACGACAGTAACACAGTTTATTGTAACTGTAACACCCTATCTGTCCTACCATCTCTTACATTTCCGTTCTGCTTTCTGTGTGAATTACACAGCTGCTTTGCTCTGTGTGAACAACCAAGTGGCAATAATGCGCCTTCTCTGTGTGAAAAGGCCTGTTGTGTTTTGTTGTGTTCAATTCAATACAATGAATTAAAAAATACCCAAAACTTTTTTCGTCCCGGAGAGCAATTAAAGGCTCGTGGAGTAGTTGTACACAGACACAAACAAGTCAGCACGTTAACTGCACAAGTCAGCTCTTTGAGATTACCACTTTAAAGGGGCATTACCCTCAGAGGTAAGGGGTCATTTTAAAATGGTAGCTTGCTGTTTCAGTGGCAGAAAAACCCGTTTATGATTGGTTGGGTTTGTGATCTGAGGTATAAACAATCGTTTGCTCAAACACATGTGTTATATCCTGTGGATTCTGGGTCCCAAGCATGCACGGGAAAATTGCTTTTCCTTTTTTGTGTTGTATCAGATTTCCCAGATGTATGCCTGATGCGTACCATATTTGAAATGTTCGTCTTTGAGTTGTAGGACAAGGAACTGTGTTTTTGGTCTATAATACTTTCCAGTCAGGTTTGAAGTTGTCTCAGTACTTTTTGTATTTGATTAATGGGATTACTGGCTTGTGACCATTTATTTTCTCTGAGTTATTTTCCTTGTTCTTTTGCTGTTTTTTCTTGCGTGTGATTAATAAGATATGGTCATACCTCTTTTTGCTGCTTTGCCAGTTTCCAACACTGATGGTGACATTTCTGGAGAGTCGTTCATCTCCAGAAAGGTTCCCCTCCTTCTTTGAATCAGTGAGTTGAAATCAGGGCCTCCTTAAAAGTGATGTATTGAAAAGCCATTTTGCAGCAGGCTCAAGTGTTTAGTAACAGGGAAAAGCTTACTGCTAATCATGATGGAGATGAATGGGTGTCTTTTCTCACGAAACCTATTGGAAACAGAAGAACTTCACCCCAACTATTGATTTGTCGCTTTCAATCATCACATGTTTAGGCCTGTTCTGACACAAAGGCATGTATACTGCTCACACTTTATCAGAGATTGAGTGACATACTGCATTGTGAAGCTTTGGACTGTGAATGTTAACGACAAGAAATTAAAGCCGGGCTTAAATCCACAGAAAGTAGTGTTCAATCAAGCAGGTTTCAGTCATGGGTGTAGAATTGATCTTGTGTTGCAATGTAATTTCAATATAAGAGCTCTCTCATGTGCTGTGATTCTTAAACATTGCAATATAAGAGAACAATGGTAAGATTTCAGCAATGAGGGCAGCCCAATAAATATAATGTATGTCTATGTCTGCGTGTGTGTACACTCACATCAGCACCTAGTAGAATCTGTTTTCCTCTCGAGTTTTTGCTATAGCACCAAAACCTCAGAAGAAAAGGTTTCAAGCTACACAAAAACAATATCATCATATCAAATATAGCCTCAAAGTTAAAAATTAAAGGGAATTATCCTCTAAATCACATATATCACAGGATTTAATTATTTAATCATAGTTTCAAATACATTTTGATGACAAACCTACACTCTGAACTTAAAGAACATGTGTCGTTTCTTAGGTTGTTCAGATTAATGTGATCACACTGTACCTTGTCATATTCTTTTGTAATATTCTTTTTGACAAACCTGTATTAGATAAATATAAATCTATCAGCCTCATAAAGCATGTCTCCTCTCAGACCAGCAGGGGGCAGTGTGACACCGTGGTTTCCTTTGCCATGACTTTGAGACATATAGAAAAAAATGTATATGCTTATTAATATTTGACTGAGCAATAATGGAGCAAGCATTGAGCTGAGAACAGCAGAGAGAAGAAAAAGGAAGCATCTGTGTCTTAATTGTGCAAGAGCAGGCCGGGTGTCTGATTTATAGGTTGATGCATTGAAAATGATCCTAAGAGTTTGTGAGAATAATCAGGAAATTTAATTAAAAGTGTGCATGTACATGTGACTGTAGCATTAGGTACTTGTTAATCATAAAGGAATCAATATCTAAATGTGAATTACCAAATTCAGCTGAACTTCCACTGCAACTGCACAGCAAGACTATGTCTACCCTTCACCCTGTGACTTAACGACATCCACTCTTATGACTACTCTTTATTTCTAACTAAACAGGCACAGACATGCCCTTAACCGTATCAAAATTTGTTCATGATATTGTCTTATTTCTGTCCTCACAATCTGAAAAACTTCTCACCTCAACTATTGAGTGACTCCTTTCAATCTTCACCCCTTCAACATATGTCATGTTTAGGCCTGTTCTGACACACAGGCATATACGGTTCTCACACTTTATCACAGATTGAGTGACTTACTGCACTAAGACTGTAAATGTGGAAGGTTAATCGAGGTCCCGGCAGGATTCAGCCATTGGGCGTAGAATCGATCTTGTGTCGTGTCATCGTTTCATTATCAGGGCTCAGGGTTTGTCCAGACAGACTCAAGTTATGCACCTGCCTCTGACACCGTAAGTTAATGTAAAGGTGCTGTGATTCTTAAATATAACAAGAAAAGGTCTACAGTAATAGTCTGATTATTAGACGTGGTAGATATTCAAAGCAGCTCTACCGTGCAGACAGTTTTCCAGAGCAAAATGTTTTAAACAAGACTGGTGTAACTTTGGGAATGTAATACACATGCTTGTTCACACTCTGAGCCACAATAATTACATTCATTCTCACAACAAAGACGGATGTGACCTGTTTTATTAAAGGAGGCCTAACAATAACAGAGAGAGAGAGAAGAGGTGAACGTTAAACAGGAAAAATGTCCAAATCTTCCTGGTAATAAATGTCGAGGCGGCCACAGAAGTGCTCATTCACTTTCATTGTCGAATGTTGGAGTCTTTGTTCTGTAGTTTTCAGCAGCTTTCATATAAAATGTTCATTTCCTGTTTCAATACCTTTTCCACAGTCGGCTTGTACATTATAAAGTACAGTCAGAAAGTATTATGACAGTGATCCTTGTTTCCACTCTGTGTTTCTCAGCTCAAAGATGGGAGTGAAGTTGTGTTAGTATCATATGAACAGATAGTCTTTTGATAGTCAGAGGATTGAGCATACAGCCAATATAAAAATCCATCACTGTCCTAGTAGCTTTTAATTTGTGCTGTTGTAAGCAGTTTTTCAAGATGCCCTTTTATTGCTCATCAACAGATTTTGATCGCTAAACAAAGAAAGGATTAAATATTTGTGTTTTTTTCAAAGTGAAGCATTTCTACTGTTTCCTTTTCCTGCTTAATGAGTAGTCCCAAATGCATCTGTAAATATAAATTCAAATTTCCATGACTCCCTTCAGCACCACCATCAGGCCTGTACATTTGATCATTATAGATGTGTTTCTGCAGGTAAAAAAAATTCCCAGCCTTAGAAAATTATCTCATGACAGTATCAGTCTTAGAAATCTGACCCCATGGTCTCAACAAATAAACCCAAATCAGTTGAGAAATAAAAGCCTTGATACAAAGCCTTAATCTGAGCATAAATTGCAGATATTTGGTCTTTTTCCACTTTGCATGGAGCAAAGCAGAAACCACACTACAAGATAAATGAGTATGTATCGAGCTGACACAGCAGAGAGAAACAGAAACAGCATCAACATTTTAATAGTGCAAGAGCAGACAGGGTGTCCACTCCAGCCTACTCCACGATAACCATCACATCCTGGCTGCTCAGCACTGAACTGACCTGCAGCACAGGCCTGAAGACAACTTCTGTGCACACTAACTGGCATGCCTGATATCCCCCCCCACCTCCCTACCTGCATGCCCACATCAAATGGCCCCGAGCCAAACTGACTGTGAAGTCCTGTCTGCACTCTCTGGAGCCTCGGCAAACCCAGTAACACTCTCCTTTGTTCCGTTAAACTTCAGACGAGACCGAGGTATTCCCTTTCAAAAAGTAAGCACCCTTGATAACCAGGCCTGCTGTCAAAGAGAGAGTGCTGGTTTCTCATGACCATGCCTCACTACCAGACTGAGATCAGGATATTGATTTCAGTCTAGAACACACTGCAAGCACTCATTAGCGTTTTTTTTTTGTTGTTTTTTTTGTTATCTGTACGGTGTGATAAATGTTGAGAAAGGGTGGTGGTGGTGGTGGAGATGGAGGAGTGGGGCTGGAAGGATGAGAAGCTGGATGTAATGTGATATGGTGGAGGTGCGGCATAAAGGAGGGGACAGTGAGGGGTGAAACAGCACAGACAGAACACCAGATTCAACCTAATTGGCAGAATAAATGCTAGCTGAGTAATTTAATTTCTATATTTTGCAACTTTACGTTTGATAGGGGGAATCTTCCTTCTTGTCACAGCACTGTGCTTATGCTCTGGTAAGGTTCACGCACATAAACCACTTGTTTAGGGTTAGGGAAACAAAATGGTTTGGCTTAAAATACCTGTTTTGATCGGCATGATCACAGAGAGAAATGCTCCGACTTCCAGTGAAAAATAGCAGGTTTTGGTCACCACAAAAACTTGTCATGTAAATGTCCCCAGATCCCTTAATAATATCCCGTGGTGTAATTCGAAGCCAACAAGGCTGCCAACCACCATCCCCTCTACCCCTGATGTGAAAGGTGGCTAATAAGCATTTTGTGTGTGCATGATATGCAACATTTGGTACAAATGTCAACCCTTGGACGTGCTTCCTTGGGCTTCCAGATCCCAGATCACAGTTTGTATGTCGGTGCCCAAGCAGGGAAACACTGAAAGAATAAGTTGTTGATAAGCAGAGATGCTTTTTATTTGGGTGCTTGGATGGGAGCTATGGGAGGACAAGAGCAGAAAAGCAGTCTGGTTGAACTTTGGAGACTGAGTCATCACCTCTCCCAGAGGGGCAAACATAAGGACAGCCCCCCATTCACCTCTCGCTTATTCTTCCATTGCAGAGTGAAGAACAGTGAGAGGTCTATTCTGTGGTGGTAATAAAGACAGCAGTTTTTAATTCAGCCCGCACCCCTCGGCCAGTGACTGACTGACTGGCTGGCGTGAATCGTCCACTATTCAGCCTTCTCTATTCAGCCATCACTCTCTGTCTGTCTACCTATCTCCATGCATCTCTTTTTTCTTCACTCAGCGTGCAATCTCGTTTTAGGATCCCATGGCCAGAGCACACCCTCGCCTCCCCCCTCCCCCCTCTGTGGTGTCATCAGTGAGTCTCAGTCACAGTCTGGAGCCCCCTGTTCAACTAAAGACATCCTGTTTGTGTCCAGCGAACCTGCACTCTTGCCTAACCCTCCACAGATGTACTCATGAGTGGTTCCTTTTTCAGAGAGTTGTATAACACCGAGGAGACGATAGATGGCTGCTGCAGCGCACAGGTGACACATTTCACCACGTGCATCTAAAATGCTACCATTTCATGAAGGGAAAAATGATCACACACGCATTACTGACATTTCTCAGTGCGCTTGTTCTGGAAATTTAAAAGCGAAGGTTATGCATCCACTGTAAGAACACAGTGGCCCTTTGAGCAGCCTGTCTTTGGCTTTCTGTCCGCTGAACAGCACTGCTCTGTACTGTGAGAACTGAAGTGTTTCCTAAACAACCTCTGCTCACATATATCACCGCTTCTATATATATGCTCTTATAGCATCATCCACGAGGCAGAGAGTTCAGAGAGAGCCAACATTTTATGCATTTGCAAATAAAACACCACACTTTTAAGGGTTTACATTGTGTTTTAATGACTGTATTGGAGGAAGATATAGCTGTAGTGAAACCATACTATAAATTAAACAAAAAGAGAATTACAAAATCCTCACACATCATGATTATATGTCCAGCATACGGAACATACTTGTCAACATAGCTGGACTCCCATTTACAAAAATAGCCTTTTCTTTCAGGTTGGACTTTGGATGTTGAATGCTTTTACTCTTTGCTGTGTAGTTCACCTTTCCTACACTTCGTGCAATAAATATGTTTAAGGTAATCTATACGGAATACATGCTCTTATGGTTAAATCAACAAGATTTGCGTCACTCAGTTTTTACTTCTGTTGCTTAATATCAGTGGCCCTAAAGAACCCATTTTAAAAAACAATTGTTGCACGTTGCTAGACATGTTAATTCATCCATCACTTCAGTCAGGTGAGGTTTTAGGATCAAGGATCACCTTCATAGTCGTTGAGACTATCAGACAGGTAATAACCTAACCCTAACAGCTGAACAAATTGCATCTGGCTCATAAATTTATATAAAGGTCCTTGAAGTAAGTGTTTGTTAATAGGTCAAATGGCCCTTATAATTCCTCCTTACATTATTATTAAAACCATATAACTGTTAATAAAAGCAGCATGAACACTTTTATTGGTAGATTATAAGCCATTCCTTTCCTTCAGTGTTATATTTGTTCTCATACATGTAAAAGATCCTGAAAGTTAAAAAAGGCCCAAGTCAGCACCTACAAAAACTCACCTCTCCCACGGAAAACACTGCTCCTGAAATGCCGTGTCAGTTGTCCCACTGTGACTTTGTGACTTCATACTGTGTCACCACGTCACACATTGGCATAATTTATGACTAGCAGCTAGTTTGGCACTTAAAACCAGATTAAGCACAGCTCCTCTGTCACTATTAGCAGTGCTTGCTCAGATATGTGTGAGCTGACCAATTAGGGCATATTGGGTATTCAGGAGGCGGGGCCTTAAAGAGCCAGGCACTTAAACTGAGAGTTTCATACAGAGGGGGTATACAGGGCTGCAGCATTGGAAAGAACTGATGTGTTTTTTGAGCATTAAAGCATAGCCGGACAATCAGGGGAGGATTGATGTTTTCACCAGTAGCACAGGAGCTTTGGAGAAAGAAGTTTTCAGGCACGGGACTACCTGGTTAGCATACTGTCTTCTGTATATACTCTTAATACAGTACATACTCATGTATAGTTCTTCACATTCTGGTGATAATTTTAGATTAAAACAAAAAATTCTTACATATTGCACCTTTAACAAGTGTCTTATAAGTGCTTTGAAATGTCTTATAACCTAACAGTAAACATGTTTATGATGCTATTATTAACACTAATTTAGTTTTAATAACACATAATAAGCATCTTTGAAGGACTTATAAGAGTGTTATGACCTATATATTAGTGCGTATTACAAGAACCTGAATACAAAGCCTTACTAAGGGTCAATATGTGTATTCATTCTCGCTTAAGTACACTTTTGAGACCTGGCTGCAGCACCCCCTTGAGCAACAGTACAACCAGCTTTAAAGATGGCCACCACAATATATCAGATTATCACACTTCCATGACCAAATATAGAGTCTTTAGCTAAATCCAGACCAGACCTATGTTTGGCCGTTGTGCTCTAATTGTGTTTCCACTTTCACCCCTCTCTTACTAGAACTCATACTGGGAAACAAACATGGTCACTTTGGTGATGTACCTCCCCAGCTGGACTCGTCTCTCTAGCTCGCTCATCTCCACCTCTGCCTCCAGCGTTGCAGGGCCCTGCACGGGGCTCACCAGCATCAGCTGCCCTGTCACACGATCTGAACGCTGGACTGTGAAGTGGCGTCGAGCTTGTTTTCCACCCAGCAGAGAGAAGCGAAGTGTGTCTCCTATCGGGCGCAATGCTGAGACCCTGAACATGACACGAGGAGCCGACAGGTTGGACACAACAGCCAGGTAATGGTAGGAGAAGGAGTTTGGGGTCTGAGAACATGCTTTGTTGTCCAAGGGACAGGGGTTACGTTCACAACGCCTGGAAAGAGAAGTGAAACACTGTGGACAATGCTTCTAAATAATAATAAAAAAAACACTCTTATTTGGATAATGGGGAGTGAAGTTGGATATTAAAAAAATATTAAGGATGATGCTCACATTGGCGACGTCTTGATGTATGTAGCATTAGGGATTTTAGGGCAGTCCACACGGACACATTGGAAACCACCGTATGTGTTAATGCACATCTGGTCCTTTGTGCAGTTGTTTTGTCTGTTGGCACACTCATCGATGTCTGAGGAAAAAAACAACACCAGACATTTAATAAAACAGAAAAGTTAGTTGTATTATCATTGATACCATACACAAAGTAAATCTAACTTCTGGAGATTTTTGTTATGTACATTGTTGATGTAATTTGCCTTACATTTTTACTGTAAAGCTTCTTTAATTTTTCAGCTCCAAGGAAAAAGTCATTCAAAATCTAGGGCTGGGGTTTGTTGTGTTTGCTCCTGAAATCCACTATAGACGATATGACAGTCGCTGTTTGTAAGTAACTGATTCTATTCCTTCTATCCCATTCCTTTTCATTCAAAGCATTGAAGAGCTTGAAATGAGACGCAACAATCAATTATCTTCCTCCAGAATTGTTGATGCCTAGAAATAAGCCGAATAATATAACAGCAAAATAATAAGCAACTGGTAAGTTCAGTTCAGTTCAGTTCAGAAAACTTTATTTATCCCATACGGGCAATTCAGTTTACAGCTCCCAGTTATATTAAGTTAGGTCTCGGCAGATAAAACCAGCATTACACACTTCTATAGGGTCATAAGTGATGATTAAGAAAGGACTGACAAATTTGACGATTTCTTTGGGTTTGAACATTATAATGATTTAAGTACACAACTCAACAAAATATATGACAAAGCTTGAGTCGTTTTAAGGCATTTTAATTAATTCCAATGTATTAAGTCTTCAAATTATATTGAGGACAGATTTTGAACATTGAAGTGACAAGTAAAACAAAGTTTAGAAGAAGAAAAAACACCTTTACAGCTGCGTCCATCGCGGGTCACATTGTATCCGACAGGACAGGAACAACGGTAGCCACCAGGGGTGTTAACACAAGCATGTAAACACAGTCTCCCAGCCTGGCCATTATGGAACAGCTCACATTCATCTATATCTAAAGTGAACAAAACACACACACAGTTAATATCTTGCATGTAAATGTGTATATCTGATGTAGTTACAGGACAGTCGTACCAGTGCAAGTGTTGCTGTCCCTGCCAGAGATGGTGTACCCCGGCTCACAGGTGCAGTGGGTGGTACCCTGCGTTACAGTGCAACGTGATGGACGAACAAAGGGCCCGGTGGTGGCAGCCGGCAAGGTGGAAGCAGCAGCGGTGGCTGGGGATGTGGCGGCAGAGGTGTTTGTGATGGTGACAAAGACTGAATGAGGAGGACAGGAAGGAGAAGAAGTAAGCAGCTGTAGACTGTTTTCATTCCCCGCTGTTATACTTTCAGTGCAGCAGCTGTGTATCGGCTCAGTTCAATCAGTGATTCATTAACAGAAAATGTGTGACAGGCATCGTTGATGTGACATTGTAGAGTGAGACAGAGTCAGTCACAAGTATTAAATGGAATTAAAGAGAAAAGTAACTGAATTTTATCAGCACAAAGCGCTCGTATATTGCTTTGAGCAAGAAATGTTGCCTTTTTCAGTCCATCAAAGGATTAGGAGCTTTAATCTAATGTGCAGCTCCTCTACTTGTCTAAATTCACCAGTGGCTATGTGATGAAAAAAGACAACAACTACAATATGCTTATGATGCATGTATTTCGGTTGGGGGTTTTGTAGAGTCTTTGGGTTGGCGGCTGACCTGACCCGCCATTCAAAAGCATCAGTATTTGATAAAATGGGAATAAGACACTTTCCGAGCAGTACATCAAAGTTCTAAATCAATTTAAGGAATCCTATCAATAAGGTTCGGATTCATTATGTGCTGAAGAATAAGAGGGACTTTTAGTTGACATTTTACCGCCCCAGGGAAGTGAGGAAGAGAAATGAAATATGAGACATGATGAAATGAAATGAATTGAAATGAATGTGCAACAGCTTAACACTGCATGTTAAGCTGTTGCACTCCATGGCCGAGCACAAGACTCTGGCAGGTTGTGGAGAAGTGGACTATGTATATACGTCATTGATGCTTGTTGCTCAAAGGCAGTTACAGCTGAAAGACGGCAATACCTTGATGTCAAACTTTTAATGTGAAGATCCCAACCATATTATCATCACCAACATTTTGCTGCTTTATTACCAATACATTATCAAAACTTTCAAATGATGATATCCAATGTGGGCTCAGTGATGGTCACCTAAATTGCCCTCACACGCGTTTGAGGTGATCCACAGTACCAAACTGTATGGTTGTGTGAAACTATTCAAAAACAAGACAAAATCATGACAAACCCAGGCACCGGCTGCCTATCAACTGCCATCGTGTTGGACTTAAGGCTGGAATTCAATAAAACCCACTTTGTGGTAGCACTGGCGTGTATTGGCACTGGCCAATGTAATCCCCTTTAGCAGACTGGGAGGATTTGGATACTAGCCTGTAAATAGTGTGCTCTGCACTGAAGTACTTGTCAAATGTGCAGTAGGTCTTAATATTGAACATTTGGTGTGAAAACAGTGCTACATGTTATCTAGATGTGAACAGCTATTCAACTGTGAGGTGAAAATATGTGTGTGTGGTCTGAGTATGTGGTGCTCACAACCTACATGTTGGCACGGGGCTCTGACAGGTGGCTCCAGACCAGCCTTTGGCACAGACACAAGAGAACTGGTTCACTTCATCCACACATGTCCCGCCATTCAAGCAAGGAGAGGACGCACACTCATTGATGTCTGAGGGAAAAGACAAAAAAACGAGGGGTTATACGAGGAAACTCCACTGCGGCATCTAAACCTTTTAGAGGGGGGCATATGCAACCAAATATCTCTGATGCTGAAAGATAAAAGAAAGTGACATCATGGTATATGTATGTTAGAGAGGGAATAAGGATAAAATGGGAGCAGATGAGTTGATATGAGGCGCAGGCAAAGAGTAGCGGACGCCCTGCCTTGATCAAACAGCCTTTGAGCTGTTATCTTAAAGTCAGCGAGCTGTCAGACGGCGGCTGGAGACGAGGTTGGAATATCGCATGTCGCGGCATTCAATAAGCTCTCTGAACGACGACCAAAGTGCATAAAGAGGAAATATGATCACGGGTCACATATGCAATGTATCTCTACATGGAAAGAACGTTGGTGACATGCATGAAGCACAAAAAGAGGAGAGAGCAAGGGGAGGTTACAAAGAGGACAATGACACGGTTGTAAAAAGTGATCAGTGGGTTTGATAACAGTGTCAGGTTGGAGAAGCGGAGAGAAACTGGTGGAAAGAAGAGGAGGAGGAGGAGGCAGTGGCGAGAGTGACCGCCACGGTGCGGCCAGGTGGATCAGTGTCTCTCACCTCTGCAGGAAGTCTGCTGGCCACTCCAAGCCAGGCTTTCCTGACAGAACCTGCTCTCTGATCCTACAAGTTCATAACCAGGGTCGCACAGAAAGTGAACCTCGTGGCCCACGCTGTGTGACTTGCCTAGTTTTCTCCCATTGGCGGGTGCATCCAATTTTGGGCAGGTACCTGTTGGAAATGTGGAGGGTGATAAAAAAAAAAAGAAAAGCAAAATGGCAGATATTTTACCATTTTTCTGATGGTTTTGCTTACTGTTGGTGGCTCTTGTAGGCAGTTTTCCTGCATTGCTCTGCAGCAGGTTTAGTTTCTTCTTCAGGTTGCGAAGACTCTGCAAGTACGAGGCTTCATGGGCCGAGAGGAGCTTCTGGACCTGCTTCAGAGAGCCTTGAATTTCCTGTCTACTAGGACAGTCCTGCAACAAAACAAAGGACGAACAAGGTGTGCATTCAAGTTTCAAAACAACTTGCTCAAAGCTGAAATTCACTGATAAAAAGAATCATCATTTTGATATGATATGATTTGATATTGCTCGTGTTACTGTTTGGATGTTGAAAGCTACAGATTTTGTGTTGTAACTATTTATGAATATTTCTTACAAAGCGGTGCTGTTTAGCTGAATTCACGAAGACAGAAAGGCTATTCCTCTGGCTTGAGCAGGTTAAAAATAAATATTTGTCAACATGAAAAAGAGACCACAGCCACAAGGACCACAGGCCAGAGATGTCATTGATGTATTAGAGAGCAGACTTTCCATTCGTTCCAACATTTCCATTCACTTCCAAATTTTAAAAAAACGATGCTGAAGATTTTTTTTTGCGTTATTTTTGGTAACTAACCACACCATTCACCTCTTCAACGCACTAAATCGCTCAGTCATCCTCATCAGTTTCCAGGCGCCACATTCCTTTTCATAAATTACACCTGTTTGTTTTTCCGTGAGCATACTCTTGACTTTTGCTGAAAGGATAAAAGCATTCTGACCGCATCAAACGGCTATCGATATCTGAGGTTAAAGTGCAGAACTAAATCGATTGCTTCATTACTCAATTGTTCAAGTAGATGTTTTAATTAAAGGCAAAACAGACGTCCGCTCCCCTGTATGTAAACAAATAAAGATCCATGAAGGAGTGCACTTGAGGCCCTGTGCAGCAGCACAGAGGCCCGGCTGTTATGTGAGTGACTAAATGCAGCAGGATAAGAGTGTGTTTCCTGTGCAAGCAGGAACCTCCTCCACCCAAAGCTAGATACTGTAACTCAGTCATAACACTCTGACGGTAATCAGTTACTATTCTTGTGATGTGGTGGTGACACTGTCTGGAGTTGGAGTTATGCAACCGAAATCAGCAAAAAGCTATTAGGCTTGCATTACGTGGAATCACTCGCTCTTTATGATGTGGTGGATTTGGAGCTCGGGGTCAGTCAGTCAGGTATATACACCCGCAGCATAAACACCACCTGTTTCACAACCTCCCTTTTTCTATTGGCCGGAGGGGCGAGGGAGTGGCCCTGTTTTCTATCCTCGTCCACTCCTTCATTCAACAGCATCACCCTGTCCTCTCATGCATGTTTTCAGACAACCAATTAGTGTTTTTCGTCCAGCCGGGGTTATGTAAGAAGAGTCAATATTTGTTGAAAACACCTTTCTGATTTGGACAGGGTTTGGAGGGACTTCAGTCGGTCAGGGTGGGTTGGCTGGTGTTTATAGTGTAGTTGTCAAAGGCCTCTTTCTGCCCGCACTGAGCCACATTTCGCATGGCTCCATGTTAACTGGGTGACAAGGTGTAGGAGGCATGCAGCACTGGAGCTCAAGATTACAGTACAGTACGGCGAAAGTGAATTCTTGTTAGTGTGCACCAACTTTGAAACGCTAAAATGCAACTTGAAACAGACCTGAACCCTCACATCCATATTCGTATAGGCATTTATAAACACATAAACATGTTGGACATCTCTCAGGAACACAAAAGGACATGCATGTAAAGACTCTAAAGAGAGTCTTTCAAAGACAGATGCAGTGTTTTAAAGAAACATCTGGCAGGATTGCAGCAGATGAGATATTGAGTGCATTCATTCACTGGATCCTCTTGTTCCTGTAGCCTGCATGCAAAGTGAAGGTGCCTCAAGGTTTGCTCCCTCAAAAACCTTCTGTGATGCAAAGCAAGGACATTCACAGCGGGACTTGTTACGTACTTACAGTAAGAAGAGAAGAACCAGATTTGGGCAGTTTTTTTGAGCCATGAATGGCAGTTAATGAATCAGCTCAGTGGATAGAAAAGGCTCTGTCTTGGTAAGCATGTTTCAAGGCTTTCAACTTGAGACATTGCACTCACTCACTCACTCACTCACCTGCCCAAAAGTAGGATGGAGCGAGCAGAAACACAACAGGGTGGTGACAATCGCAGTTGACGCAAGCATGTTTCCACTGATCCCTGCGCAGTCGACGATCAGTCCTCAGATGTGTGGAAAGGTGCAGGCGGCGTGTGATCTCCGAGCGTGTGCAGGGACTCCAGGTGAGAGAGTGACCACGGTCGGCAGTGGAAAAGCTGCTGCAGCAAACCGCTGAGGAATGTTGGGTTTACTCTTCAGCAGCCAATCAGGGAAAAGAGACTTCAGGAGAAATGTGGCCACATTATGATCCCTTTACTTAACTTGGTTGCACTTCCTGTGGAAGAAAACTGAACCGCAGCATGTACGATCCATCCAGAAATATGAGGCATATTAGATTAAAAATAATACCACTCAACATTCACTCAGCTACAATCTGTCATCTTAATTTGCGCTCATATTGCTGCATTTGTCACCAGTGCTAGACATCATGATGCTTGTCAGTGATGGAGAGAAGCTGCAGAGAGGCTGTGCCCTGTACAGGAATGTATTCACACATGCATTCCTGTGCTCTGTATAAGTTGCACTGACATTTTTCTCAGGTTACGTGGTTCCATTATGACAATAGACAGTAGGGGTCAGGAGGATATGATAAAGATGAAAGGTATCCATCTTCTTCTTCTTCTTCCATTTCTTTTTCTAACCAAATGCCACCACTTAATCAGAAGATTACCACCCAGCTCCCTCCGTCTGTTTTCAAAAACTCAGCGCTCTTCACGGTTTGACAGAACTTTATTTGTGCCAGGGGTGGAATTTTTGTGCAGCAGTTGCAGTACAATGTAAGAGTGTATATGTTGTTGGGGTTTAACAGCAGTTAGAATAGTAAATATAATATGGCTTCAGATTTTCTTTGCGAGTTTCACTTTGCAAGATGTATCATCCAGAGTTTTTATAGTTTTGCCCTTTGATAAAGTTTAGTTTCAGTTCGTTCAGGTATGTTTGCTCATTTTAGTTCCATTGTATTGGTTAAAAGCTTCAGGTTGAGTTTTTATTTTTTACTAGATTTCATATTTGATATATTTTATTTCTTTGTGACTCTTTGTGGAGGGTATTGAATCACATGTAGACATCCCAATCTCAATAAACAGTTGCTCAAATGGCTTTTTGTGTTGACAAATTTGACCAAATTGACAAAGACTGAAACTAAAGAAATTCCTGTAAAATAATTTTATTCTATTTAAAATGGTTTTGTAACTATAGAATATTGTTTAAATTTGCAATACGTCAGGATTATGTGAACAAAGGCTGTGTCCGAAATCACCCACTCATTCCCTACTCCCTAGTCACTACATAGTGAGTCCAACATAGTGCACTATATAGTGAGCTCAACGACAGAAAGAAAAACGGACTTTCGGACACTACTCCAGCACCTTTAATGACGTCACTACTGTCGCGCAGTTGAAATGTGAATTGAAACCTCCATGCGTTCATCCGCAGCGCAATACATGATGGTAAATATTGCTTGGTAAGTGACCATCAGTTGTACACTACTTTTCGCGATGCATTGTGGGATACTTTGAGTGCACTATATAGGGTATAACATTCCCCACTAGACATTCGGACAGCACTACAAAATGGCGTAGTCACTATGTAGTGCACTATATAGTGAGTAGTGATTTCGGACACAGCCAATGTCATTCCAAACAGATAGGGGGCAGCATATGACCTGAGTGACCGGTAACTGCTGCTAACTGTAGCTGCCGTTAGCTAGCTCAGCTATCTCAGTTATTGTTGGTAGCGGCCTAGATAGCTAACAATTCCGACTGGGCGATCGGAGTGGTAATAAAAGACGGGATGGGCTAGGGCTCGCTTGTTAGCATGCTAACTGCAGTAGATGCCTCTAAAACACAATCATCTTAAAGTTATCACATCCCGTTAATAATTTTTATTTTTTTTTAAATGGGTTAGGGTTATCCAAATTCTTGGATGTTGCACCTTTAAGTGAATTTCTTGCTTTTTAAGAAGTGTTTTTTTCAGTTGGATTAAAAAACAACAAATTAGACCTAGTTTTAGTTTTTAGTTTAATGTTTTGCTTATATTGATATGGTTGCCAATGGAGAAAGTAAAACTGCATTCATTCCATGGACAAATCTGTCATTGTGGAGAATCAGATCATTTAAATGAAGCTGTAATGATGTAATTGTGAGTTTGCAGCTAAACTGTGCTGCTGAAGAACAAACATTTACTGTGTGGATGTCCTCTGTGTGTCTGCAGCCGACAGCGCCGCAGTTCAAAGAGTAATGAGGAGGCTCAGGCTCTCGAGTGCTGCTTTGAGCTCGGTCTGAAAGGAGCTTACAGCGTTCCTTTGGTTGCTGGAGTCACCTGAAATCATCTTGTGGGTGGCTGTGTCTGACTGAACCCAGATCAGACTGTGTTTGGCTCGGCAGGGTCAGACAGTCCCCCGCCGATGCAGCAAAATCAGAGAGATAAGAAATAACTGGGCAGCCCGCGGACAGAACCCTCAGTACAAAATACATTGGGCCCACAGGGGAGACAAACGAGTGGGAGTCTATTGTGTTGTTCTGCAGTCATCTCCCGACTCTGAATCATCCCCACAATGTGAGAATCATGATTCATGCTTTCCACTCTGGGTCCGGAAAGAAAAATATACAAAAGTACTGTCACCGCATTTAAAAGCAGACAGCTTCATTCTGAGCCTCTCCACACTCACACCTGTCTGGTCATTTTGCACCGCTTCGAGTCCTGTCACCTCACATTCTGCTGCCCTTGATAATCTGAAAAATATCATGCTGAAAAATGATGTAAAAAAAGTTCGACTCATGCGCCTCAGCCGGCCCCTGAGGCTTCATTGACTGACTCATCTGCATGACAGACACCAGTCCCTCAAAACAAACTTCTCCTCAATCAACAATGATGAACACTCACGCTTCACAAAGAGTAAAAGCTCCCTGTTAGTCATCAGGAAATAATGACAGAGGTGATTCAACTATATGTCTTTGTCCACAATGGCTGGCTGGCACTGTAACACCCTTGCATACAGGTGTGTGTGTGTGTGTGTGTGTGTGTGTGTGTGTGTGTGTGTGTATTTATCTGTGCTTTGTGTGTGTCTGTTATAATCCACTAGTGCAGTGCCCGTAAGAAAAATGAATTCCTATTTATATATATATATGTATATATGTATATATATATATATGTATATATATATATGTATATATATAATAGAAAAGTGGAAGGTTAAGTAGCTTTTTCATGGATGGCCAAATGAGGCTGTGTTTGAAGGTGGGACGTCAGGGATATTTAGGTTTGTTGTGAAATCCGATATTCCAGGGTATAATTGGCCGTTTTTGACTATTTTTGATTTTGCCATTATATTTCACCTTAAAAACTATTTACTTGGTGTCATTATTTTCAGCACAACCTCACATGTGTTACTGTACAGTTATTTTTTTATTTTGACATACTGTATTAACACAATGGACCTAAAATCACAAAAAAAACATAAAATCCGAGTAGAAAAAGTTTTTTTTTTTACTGTGAAAACCACAAATATGTTTAACAAACCATTTTTTATTACTTATAATGCAAATATAAATTGTTGTTTGCTAAATATGTGCATACATTTAAAAATATTACAAAGTTATATGTATCTATTTACATTTAAATGCAGGCAATGCTCAGGTCTGCCTGTGCTCCTTCCAGCTGAATGAAGAGCTGCACTACCTGCTCCACATTCAGCAGTCCCCTCATTGTTTTGACTCATTAAACAAAAAAACGACTCCACTAGACACTTAACACACTACACCAAACACTACATAACACACCAACTATACACTCCAAACAGCTAAATGTCACAAATCTCTCAACTCTCAATATGTCGTTGAGAGTGACTGTCGTTGCCTGTCATTCATCCACCGACCTCCCTCCCACAACTTCCTGTTCCTCAACAACCAAACTTGCTGCTTGGACACTTTCGTGACAAAAGCCCCTTTTTACCATTTCTTCCTGCACCAGACACAAAGCAAACGTGACGGCAATGTTCGCGAAAAAGCGTGGCGGACATTATGTACCCTAAGTCCGGTTTTGGACGTGCCGGTGGGTCCGGTCCGTCGACTTGGGAGGTGGGCCGTCGGAATCTGTGGGTGTTCGTGTGTAGCTAGCTGCTAGTCGCTAGTCGCTAGCTACACACGAACATCCACAGATTCCGATTCCACTTTGTTGTCCGCGCATTTCCGGATCTCCTCAGACCCGAACAGACTCAGTCCGGACGCATTTAGTCTCATTAATCCACAACAGTCAGTTTAGATGCAAAGAACAGAATGGGACCGAACCGCCAGCAAAATCCCGGTCCAGCTCGCGCCACTGCAGGTATAAATCCGCTTGTTTCTGAAGGTGGGCTCTGCAGTGATTAGCTCTGGTGCGCACGTGACTGTGGTGGCTCCGGTGGACAATGCTCGTGGAATATGTAAAGCATTTATGAAATAATTTATTAACGGTATCATTGCAGTCCAAACAAATGCGAAGTCGCACACCCTTGAACCACGCAGCAGCCATGTTGAAACTCTCAGGTCAGTCTGATCCTGATCCGCAGAGATATTTGAGGAATACACACACACACACACACACACACACATACACACACAAACACACACAGACAGATATTCCTTGCTTTTATAGAGAGATGTGTGAATGGTGAAATAGAAAAGGTTATTAAAAACTACATTTAATGACTGTGTTTCTTATGGGTGGTCTGTTTTATTTGTTCAGTGTTCTGCTGAACCAATAAAATGTTCAAGAATGATACAAAATGGAAAATGTGTCTTTCAGCACGGACTTTCCAACAGAGCAGGACTCCAGACTGATTAAGTGAAATTGCACAAAGTGAACGACCCTCCACAGTGCAGGGAGAGGCAGCCCCCTCTGTGAATTGAGACGTGTGCTCTGCGCTGAAGTGGAAAGGAGGGGAGGAGAGGATCAGGGAGGAGAGGATCAGGGAGGCAGCGCAGAGGAGAGCAGGCGGCCACTGTTGTTAGAGACTCTTCAGGAGCTCACAATGGAGTCTGTCACTGCTGCACGGTGTTTGGATCTGCTGCTCGTTCTGTCTCTGCTGCCTCTGTTTATCTGTGCCAACCGGATCAGCTCCTCACCGGACCTGCACCAGTCCTCCAGGACCGCCGGTAAAGAAACACATTACAGGTCAGGTGTCCGTGAGGGACAGTAGTCCAGACATTAACTTGCTCACAAAACAAAATGTGTTTTTCAAGATAGCATGTGATGAGGAAAGTGATATTTTTAACCTGTGCTGGATCAGGAAGCTGTCCTGTGGACTCAAGTGGTCTTTATCTGCCCACATCTATCTGGAAGGGCATCAGCAGCCAAATTTCTCTGTCACTGTCTGCTGTGCTGCTCAAGTCTGTCGGCATCTTAACAAAATTCAGTTTTGATAGTTATTTGACAAACTTTTTCACCCATCTCTGGGGGAGCTGACACCCTACTCTAGAAATGTGCTCAGATGTAATAAGTAACTTTGAGGTTGAGAATGTGTTTGTTGATCAAACAGATCAAGGTCTAATCTAAAATGTTGTTAATCCAAAATATGCCTTTATCTGAATAATTAAGGGCTTTTGGGGTTTATTCAGCATGACTTCCAAGACTTCCAAAGACGGTGGCTTTAACCTCTTTATATATAAGCACTATATAAACCTACAGTATATGTGTATATAAACAGAGGGCCTTTTTAATTGATAATTATTTATAGCATCTCATGCAAAAGCAAGTTTTATATAATTACAACTGTGTTTTATTGTTTTCCTTTATGTATTTATACTGGCATGTTTGAATAGGGTCGTTTCCCAGAGACTTTTTATTTAATGGGGAATTATCAACAAAGAATATAATGATGTAGGTTTAAAACACCCCATGTTTGTAAATGTGTGTTTGTACATTACCAGCTGATGAAGGCATTTTAAATCTGATTTAAGATCTCAGTTCACGACAGAAACTGTAAAAACATTGATGAGTTTTGTGTGTTAACCCAACTGGCTCTTGAGGTGAGTTGTGAGTGAAACTGTAACACACACACACACACACTTAAAATCATCCCGCCAACACATTTGAATTTGGTTGCCATAGCGACAGCAGTAAGAGGTATACTAAATGAGCGTTGCTGTTTTCTTTTTTTCTTCCAGGGCTCGGGCTGAAGGAGCACTCACAGATTGTTGCCCAGCACAATAGGCTGCGCAGCCGAGTCCAACCCACGGCAGCGAACATGCAAAAAATGGTTTGTGGCATCTATTGTCCGCCTCTAATGTGTGTGTTTGAATGGTATGAACGCTGCGGCGTCAGTGTGAGTTTAAGGCCTTTTATCCACTGAAAATCTAAAATGATATGTGGTTCAAGATCAACAATGCTGATTTTCACACCAAAGTTTTGAGTTAGTTTTTTTTAAAGTTGTATCCTTTTCTGCAGCAGTAATGTCTCTTAAGGGTTACTTTAGTCTGTGAAATTGTGAAGAAAGCTCATTACCCTGAGCCCAACGTGACATCTTCAGTTTGCTCTTTTTGTCCAACCAACTGTCCAAGACCCAAAAACTTTTCATTTACTTTCATAAATTATAAAGAAAAGCAAAAAATTCAGACATTTACGAAGCTGGAAACAGCAAATGACTGAAATGATTTGTCGATTATCAAATTAGTTGCAACAAATTTTCTTTAGACTCGTTTAATCGACTAATCGTTGCAGCTCTAGTGTTCTGAACTGTAGACTCTCTCCTTCTTCCACAAGAGGAAGATATTGGCCACATGTTACAAACTTATGCTTTTGAATTCAATCAAGCTCTCGGCTACCATGGAAAAAAACATGAATGATGGTGGTGATGGTGGCAGTAATGATCAGCCATGTGTAGATCTGGATGCGAGCCAGCAGCTCTGAGAGGCCAACAGTGAGAACAACAGCCAAGAATGTTGTTCAAGTTTCTTTATTCGCGTTGTTTTCTCAAACTTTTGCAGATACCATAGCAGCACAATCACATGCAAAGCTCGGTATTGCACAAAAAGCACTTGATGAACAAAATGTCTACATTTCCCCCACAACAACATCGATCACCACGACAGGCGCTTGAGAGTTTGGTCGTTTACTTTTGTCACAATTACAGCAAAAGCAGCAATAGTTAGTCCATCAAATTTGCTAGTTAATTCACCCGGAGATATTTATCATTCCACCAAACAAAGGCTGGATAAAAAAAGGCTTTTTAGTAAAGCTGTCGTCTTTTGTAGTGCTGAAAGTCTCAACAGTGTGAAACACTAGTGTTAGTGCACCATTTGTTCGGCTCTTCTGCAGCCTGAGTGATAGTGTGGACAGTTAGAACAAGGCTGAAATCAATTATGGCTGCAAACACCCCCTGAGCGCGAGGGCTTGCTGCAGCCACAGCACATGTCGCCAAACATCAACCGCTCAACACACTCCTGAATTATCATGCGCCATCTCTGTGCAAAAGAGTTCAATGTGACTTCCTGCTGCCATTATGTGGAGCTAGAGGAGGACAAATTAGTTCAGAGTATCGAGGGGAGACCACACCACGAAAACGCAATATAAAGGAAATGATGGTTGTCAGAAAAAGGTTTACTTCCTGTTGCTAATCTGTATGACTCCCAGTAGGCATGTAGGTGTTCTCAGGCCAGGACCCCTGGGAAATGTTTGAAGTTTAGAGCAGATTCAACCATGTACAGTCGAGTGACAACGACTTCCTGTTACATTTTTCACTGAATTAAAAATGATTCCTTTAGGGTTTACGTGATGACACCACAAGACTTTTCTGTTGATCTTAGTGTAATATACGTGTGTACAGGATTTCTTGAAACTTGTCCTGGGGGCTCTTTAAGGGGCAGAGACGGGGTGATAAACACAGTAAAAAGGTCGTGGTGAGGTGTTGCTGAGAGTGCAGCAATTCTTAATAATAGTTTTTCACTCAGGTTTTTTTCTAATCCGACTTTCTTCAAAACACTCCAGCTAAATCCTCTCCCTATCGTCTACCATCTTTTGCCCCGCCGTACAGCTCTTATCTCTGCGACTGTCTCGCCGGCGTGTGATTATGACCGTGAGGTAACGACGGATTATGAAATTCACAATGCTCCAGATATCCTCCGGGGTCTAATATGAGATGTGTGCCAGGGCAAACTGTCACTTTGTCATAGATTACATCCTCGGAGCCACAAGCGCAGACCGAGCCCTCTTTTCTTTGACTGCTCTTCAGCCTCGCAGAACTGTTCTCAACTGATAAGGGCGGTAATGAGAAAAGGAGGATGTGGATAATCATCCTGCATTCACAACTCTGGTATTACAGGTAATTTCCCTGTGAAAACCCTCAGAGGAAGCTTTGCCGAGCTGAAGAGGCATATTAAAGAGCTTTACTGATAAACGTTAAAAGGCTCAAGGCTGTGGCTCTGTTTGTGAATATCTGAATAAGGGGCTTTTTTTTCCATGAAGGAACCAACCAGTGAGCATTGTGGTGAGATTGTGTTGAAGTGATTATAATATAGTCCTTTAGGCTTTGCTTTCAGGCAGAGATAAAATAATAATATTTTAGGAATGAATGATGCTCCTTTCTTTGCCCCGGCAGAGGGTTTTTTTGAAGGCTAAGAAGTTGAGGTCACGCCATCGCTTTCAGAGTTCACATATTGACTTTTGATATGTAAATCATATATCTTGTATTTCATTCATCTCTCTCAGAACTTCACAGGCTCCGACACTTTATTTCCACACAATAAAATAGCACAAAAGCCAAATACGGAGCTTTAATAATTTATCTAATTCCGCATGCGACAATATAGCAGTTGTTGATGGTGACACAAAGAAGACAAAGCAGAGTTTTAAAAACACACATCTGTCTCAGCGAGACATTCGAGTCCCACAGCTGATGCGCCATGACATGCTTTAAAATGAAACGTCTTGGATGAAATATTGCCCGGTGACCCCAAACTCCTCTGGTGGCATCAAAGTGTGACATCAGAGAGCAGAGTGAACAATGAACTCTCCGCCTTTCTACACAGCACATCAGTGTCATACCTCCCGAACTCTGTCTAACCACACAGAAACAGTTGGTGAAAAGACGTTTGACTAGACTCTGTGGATGTACCATCTCTAACACAGTGGAACATGATTTAGGAATATGAATTGTCTTAGATTACAGGGAACTGAAAGAAGACCTAAAGAGAGAGTTTAATTTATCAAGAGAACGTACCACTTTCTAATAATGCACCATTTATAATGGGTTTATAAGCAGTAAATAAACCTTTTTTTATGATAAATCCATGACATTTACAGATCATTACAGTAGTTAGACTAGTTTTCAGCCCTAGATTTCCACAGTTTGGGATAACTGGTACCTAAATTAGCAAGACAGCTAAGAATAGACAACATGTGAACATATTCTACAGTGGTCTCTAAAACGTCTAAGTAAAAGAGCTTTATTTGTGTACACCACCTGATCTTGAAGCAACATTTAAATACCTTTTTTTTTTTTTATAATTAAAAAAAAAAAAAAATCGTGTTAAATCATGTTGATGGTACAGTGTCTCTGGTGTCTCTATGACATGTTTCTGCACTATGTAACTTCAGTGAGAGGGTGGGATCACAGCGTTACACACATGTTTACCTCAAGTTATCAACAAATCATTGCCATGATGCAATGACTTTTGTTTGTATTCAGCACCTACATTATGCCTGAAAAGTTGTTGCCTGGGATTTATATTTATGACAGTGGTGTTGCACTCAGTAACTGTGGGGGGCGCCATATCGCACAAAACACCAATTTCGGAAAAAGAGTGTCACTGGGATTGGGAACAGTAATAACAATTTTCCAAATATAATACCATGGGTTTGAAACTGACCACTCACCTTCCATCATTTCTTTTGTTTAACTGACTTGTGAGGTTTTTTTTATTACAGAGCTTGAATCTGTAATTTGAATTCGACTCCAGTTTACATTACACTCAGTGAAGTACACCGAATCACACATACAGCCAGAAACAAGGACAGCAAGACCTGAACAAATAAGTTAAAGGTAAAGAATAAAGAATTCAAAACAATGCAGCACAGTAATGTACATGTACAGCACGTGCAAAGAAAGTAGTTGTTCGTACAGTATATTGAAAACACCAACGGCCAACATCATAATAAGTTTACACCTAAGAGTCTGTATTTAAGTCAGTTGTTCTGTGTATTGTATCAGCAGTGCAGAGAAGCAGTAGAAATAGTGCAATAATAAAGAATAAATATTGGATAGATATGATGTGGATCCATTATTTATTCTGAAACCTGTAACTTGGTTTCTTTGTTGTTGCCTCTTCATACAGCAAGAGAACCTGAAGCGATGTTTGTATGACAGTTAACATGGCAGAGTGATTGTGGAAAGTTTGTATTGTTTATTTGAATGAGCCACCGCAAATCTTGGAAAATGTGCCACCAAGTGAAGTGTTTATACAAGTGTAGCACACAAGGAGTGTCAGTCTGTGTTTGTTGGCCCTGACATGGACTGGCGGCTCGCCCACAGTGTCTTGGTGCCCGCTCCCTGAAAAGGACTAAGCAGGTAAAGCAAATCACGTACGCACTATTAACGATGACCTTCATGCCGAATAGTTTTTCTTTCATCCACTTTTAATCAGACTGTAAGGTACAAGATGACCTCTGCTTCAAGTTTAAGGTGCTTTAAGCTCCGAGTACGACGGATCCCAATAACATATTGTTATCATTAAATGATGTGGTGATGAAAATGTTCTGTTGGTAATTATTGATATAATTGCTAATTCATGTTTTCATTATTCACACAGTATCTAAGTGCTTCCCTCGTGTTGGACATGCAGGAAAAGTTTTGTGGGCTGTTGTTGGACCAGTGACAAGGTCGTCTGCGGTCAAATCTGACAGAACTGTACACAATGAATATAATTTAATATAAACTGACAAGGAGGAAATCAATAGGGGTTCAATGGATCCCAATTATGAGTATTTATTTAACGTTAGCGTCTTATGACTACAGTTATTGTGCTATTAAGCAGGCCCTGCGTGTGTGTTAGAAACTGCCGGAGAATTCCTTAATATGTGGAACAATATTATATTTAATTTGTTAGTTGTTAAAAACTAAAGCTTTAGTATCATTATTTTTCTCTCTGCAGGAGTGGAATGAGAAGTTGGCCTTAGTTGCAAAGGAGCGGGCGGCCTCGTGTCACACAGACGTCCCCCCTCAGCACTCCTCATCGTTCGGTCACATAGGCTGGAACGCACATCTGTCTGCTCACGGTGACGCCTCTTTTTCCGACATCATTGACTCTTGGTTTGAGGAGGGGGAAGATTTTATCTACTCGACTGGGAAATGTAGAGAGAACGCCTCCTGTCAGCACTATACACAGGTATATCAACAAGCAGATACACACTGTACCTGTGTTTATGCGGAGTTTACGGAGATATTTATATGTGTGTGCTGATGTGTGTGCATTGTTGTGTAGTTGGTGTGGGCCACATCGAGTCACGTGGGCTGTGCCAGCCAGCTGTGTCTGAGAGGAGGAGACCTCTGGGAGATGTTTGTCTGTGCATATTTCCCTGGGTAACAATTACGAACTTTTTATAATCCAAAATCCAAATGTCCCCTCTAGTCAAAAATGTATTTTTCTTCTTGTTGCTATATTTGAATGTTGACCTTTTCTGAGTAGAATGATGTGTGTGTGAGTTTGACAGTCCAGAAGGTTATAATGTTGCATTCGCTGACCCTTTTGAATTCTGCATGATTATTCATTTTTTGTTCAATCACTGCAACTTTCCTTCAATTTTTGACCAATCATCATAATGATGTGGATGTGTGATGTGGACAATGCTGTTGTGCAGAATTTATAGCGATTGGTGATCACAACACGGCAACCACCTGGTGACACCATGAATAGTTTGGGGGCCAATCCTGGTCCATCATTCAGCATACGCAAGTGTGATGTGAAACTTAAAGCCTTCGGGTCACATGCACTGAAAACTGGCTTTAGAGTCAAGTGACATCTCGTGTCCAGCAGTTCAAGTTGTGAAATTAAATACACTTTTAATGTTAATTATACTTCCCTTTTTTAATGTCGCCCTCATACATTTATTTGAGAATAAAATACTTCCTTCTGTATAAAATACAAACAGTTTAATCTTTAGCTAACAAATCGCTCAACACTCACTGTATATGTGTTGTGTGTATATGCAAGGTTGTAATTCCCTGCATCCTGAGAAAAAGAGTAAATCATCTTTGAACTATTAGTATTTACCTTATTCTACCCCAGTTCAGTATAAATACAAAGATTATGCAAAACTGTATGCAGGTCTCGGAGTGTGATTATTGTAAAGTCAAGTTCTATGTGGAGATTTTATTTGAAATGTATTAAAACATTAATATGGTATTAGCCGCCCTGCCATTACTCCAGATCTTGTTCGATTGTTTTGTCTGTGTTCTGCTGTATGTATTTGTGTCGCTGCAGGGGTAACTGGGAGGTGAACGGTCGGCTGGTGGTGCCCTATAAGACAGGGCTGTACTGCTCTCTCTGCACCTCTTCCATGTCGGGCTGCTTCAGACTGTGGGACCATGTGGGTGGATTATGCGGTGAGACTAATAGACACGTATCGGAAGCGAAACAAATGTTGCAGTTATTGGACGCTCACGTGACATCTTTCTGAGGGAGCATAGAAATAAACATGTTTCATTGGTGCATTCCACATGAGATATTGAAACAGACACACATGTCATTGTCTTTGTAATAGATCCGCTACTACTGCGTTCTGCACATAAAATCTTTTCACTGTTTTCACTTTTGAACTACTTTTGAAAACTTACAAAATCAGTGTTAAATGTTTAGGTTATTATTTCTTTTTGGAGTTACATCGTACTTGCACTGCTATATTTTAATTTGTAAAATGTTTTTACATTTATCCTTGGTGTTTACATGTTTTTATTAATCAATTGTTATACATGTTCTTCCTCTTTCATCCCTTATCCCAGCCTGTATATCCATATAATTTGTATTGGTGTATGTCTGTGCTTCTTGTAAAGCACTTCACGGCACTGTTTTTTTGTTAAGTGCAATACAGAGAAACTAATGACAATAACTAGAGTGGTTTCCAAGAGAGCGCATACCTCTGCCAAGGCCCAACAGTCCCCTTTAATTTAAACAGACCTGATCCAATATCCAGTAAAACATATTTGAATCTGCTAGATTAAGATTTTTTATTTAGGACTACATCAAGTTGTGCTCACTCATAGATAACAACCACCTTAATACGCCTGCATTCTATTAAATTCACAAGAAAATAAGGAATTGATAAAGAACATTAGAAACATCAGACATCAGATGTACAATTTCCAGGTGTTAATTTGGAAAGGTTTATGTCTGTGTGTGTTCATGTGTGTGTGTTTGCTGGTGTGCATGCACATTTGTTTATCAGAGATCCCAAAGAATCCGTGTCGTATGAGCTGTGGTCAGCACGGCCATCTTAACGTCTCGTCCTGCAAGTGCAGGTGTGACCCTGGCTTCACCGGACGCCTCTGCCAAGGTACCGCTCATCACCGCAAACACCTACAGCACATATTAGTATCAAGCCTCATATTTAAATATCATAATGTTCAAAGTAGAGAGGCAGATTTTACTGTCACTATGCGTGTTTTTCAGTCCGGTGCAGTGTGCAGTGTGTACACGGTCGTTTCAAAGAAGAAGAATGCTCTTGCGTGTGTGATGTTGGCTTTGGCGGTGCTGAGTGTGCAGGTGAGTGCAATGCACTTTATGAATCTTTGTGTTTTTCATGCACCTCAGCAATGTGTATTCTGAGAGAAAGACTAGATTAAAATTCTAAATCAAGCACACATAGTGACGAAAATCCATCTGGTTGCTGCTGAATTCTTGTATTTATCATAAGGAAGTGTGGTGTGGTGGTGTGATGAAAATGCGGTGAAATCATGTTGATGAGATTTACAGTGTATATCAAGATGAAGTGGCGCAGTGCTGAAACCTAATTACGTAGTGTCAGCTGTCTAAAGGTATCTCAGTTCATTCATATTGTCAATTGTTTCCTGCAAGTGGATTTTGGTTTCTTTGTTAATCTCCCGAAGATACAGTTATTCTGCAGATTTTATCCACATTTCCAATTGCACTGGCTTAAAAGATTACAGTTCGTCTGTTCATTGAAGCTGAGCTATGATGCATGGTCAGTGACATCACTGTTCATTTTTAAGCGTATTTTTGTCTCCTGTGTCCCGACAGAGAAAGTGCAGTTTCCCTTCCATAGCTGTGATGTGATGGTAGATGACGACTGCTTCATGGTGTCTTCAGAAGCTGACACCTACTACGGAGCCAAGAGTCGCTGTCAGGTGAGAGGCAGGTGTGTGTTGCCCACTGAGAGAGTGAAACAAGCTCCGAATCCACAGTACAGCATATAGATCCACATATAGACTTGAATTCTGCTTTCAGTGTGGGCTTTTTCTCTTGTTTCGACCACCAGGAACGAGGGGGTATTCTAGCTCACATCCACAATCAGAAGGTTCAGGACATCCTGGCCTTTTACCTCAGTCAACTGGAGACAAACAACGAGGTCACCAACACTGACTTTGAGACTCGAAACTTCTGGATAGGTGGTTTTTCATCCTGGTCATCCTAATAAATGTTAAAATATCGTAATGTTTTCCAACAGTGGCAGACTCTGTCGTAGTTTTGTCAAGATGTACTGGCAGGTGGAGGCTGTGGTGATGCTGCATGGATAAAACAGCAATGTTTTTGCTCCACAGGTTTGACATATAAGCCTCTGAAAGACTTGTTTCGCTGGGACACAGGAGAGAACCCTCGATTCAGCAGCTTTGCCTTCGGGCAACCTGACAACCAAGGGTAAGAGACACATTCACTAACAGACACTGGCTGCTGCAGTAGAGCTAAAAAAAAAAAAAACAGAAAAACTAAAAGGAGATCATCTGAAAGGTAAAAAAGACTTATTTGGTGCAGCTGCAGGCTAAGATCATTTCAAGAGAGTGTTATAATTTGGTCATTATGTATGAACTAACAAAGACAGTGCAACCTTCACCCTGACCACTAGATGTCTCTGTCTTTCTGTGTCTCCTCACTCAGGTTCTCTTATCTATCTATCTATCTATCTATCTATCTATCTATCTATCTATCTATCTATCTATCTATCTATCTATCTATCTATCTATCTATCTATCTTTTATACCAGTAATAGCAAGTTTTAATCATTTAGTCATTGAAGTCATGAAACCAATTTCACATTGATTTATACAAAATTACAAAAAGAACTGCTCTGAAAAAGTTCTTTTGACCTCCTCCTTCTTTCTCTCTGCCCAGCTTTGGAAACTGTGTGGAGCTGCAGGCATCGAGTGCCTTTAACTGGAACGATCAGCGCTGTAAAACACACAACCGATACATCTGCCAGCATGGTGAGTCTCCCTCTGTGAGCGGGTGGATGAAAGTGTTGAGGGGGTGGATGTTTCGCAAAAATGACCATCCAATGTTCCAATGTGATCCTCCTGCTGGGAGGCAGCAGTGCTAACCACTGTGCAACTGTGTCACCCCTACAACTGTGGTGTGAGGAATATAGGCAATTATAGGAAATGCTGACATACTTTGGGCATAAAACCAAATAGGTTTTACTCTTGACTTTGAAAACTACACACATTTTAAGATGTGGTGGCTGCATTTCTTCTAATCTAGCAACATGTCCACAAAGGACATGCAAGGGAGGCTGAAATGTGGCATGCTACTGTCTGTCAGTGCAAAACAACAACAGCAAAACAAAACAACAACAACAAAACACACCACAGACCCTCATTTTCTTTGCTTTTTGGGGTATTTTCAGATGGTGGTTTACATCCCCAGAGGAAAAGAAACCTTAAAAGTACACTTTTTAGATGCTTGTTTCTAAATAGTAACTTATTATTGGGAACATATCTCCCCAGTGGTATGTGGAACAGGATCCGGCCACCAGTGCAGAGAATTCCTCGACTGTTGTGCGACCAGCTTTACATCCATACTTTTGTAACAGCATGATCACTGCATCAAGAGTCGGCCTGTTGCCTGTCTGTTACCATTCAGACAAATAGGAACACAGACTCGATATACCATCAACTTCTCAAGAAAACAATTGTCTACTTTTTCCCCAAGCATGACGATACAACTAATGACTGCAAGTTTAATACTGTAGCTCAGCTGATCAGAGGAGAGAGTCAGGTGCAGAACTTATATAAACACTCAGATTGTACTCTACTTGTATACTGATGGGAGGAGAGCTCAGAGATCACTTTTAACTTTTGGCATTGAAAGTGCATTAACTCCTGTGTATGAACCTGACTCGAGCAGTGGAGGTGCAGGCAGAAGGAAATAAAAAACAAGAATCAAGGAGATACAAAACATAAACCAGATGAAGTACAAACCAAGTAAAGCGTGGGGAACAAACACATAGAGGACACCAAGAACAAAACAGGACCGGAGAAACAGAGACCGCAGGACTGACGTTGGGTAAGGAAAGAACACAGGCATAAATACACAGGGACTAATTAACAAACGAAACACAGGTGTACACAGAAAACACAGTAGGAAAGAAACAAAGACAGGAAGTGGAAAGACACAACAAGACACGAGGATGAATTCTACAAAATAAAACAGGAAACATCTAAAATGAAAACCAAAACCAGGACAATTTAAATGCATATTTGTTACATATTATATCTCTAAATAATACTTTAGAGCACTTTTATACGTTTATCAGAGATCACAGTGTAGAGAATACTGGGCACATTTTTGGCTCATGAGCCAAGTGAGCTCCCCGGTCCACCATCTTCCTGCGAGACATAATGGATGTTTGTTTACTGGAAATGGTTTTTCAAGGTTTTATTTTCTTATGAGAGCGATATGTGTCAGACTCATCAACTAAATGTGAGTACCAGAAAACTAAAACAGTGGCTGAAATTGGCTTAGATCTGCAAGCTAACAGGTGGTTAGTTCTGCTCTACAACAGAGCCTTGAACACTACACAGAGTGATATGTTTGAGCCTTTATTATGAAAAATATCACTTCATGGAGCTTTACACATTTCGTTGTGTTTGAAAGGTTCAAATTTAAAAATGGCTGCACTTTAGGATTATTACCATCACTTTCAGTACCTGCTGTGTTCTACTGTGTCCAGATAATTAGCTTTACCCATTTCACAGCCTCTGTCGCTGATAATCACAGCAGGGTGGAGTGTAAAATGTTAATCCAGTGGGCCCATGAATGAAGCGAACACAACACCGAAGCCTCTGTGTGTGTGTGATCCTGCCTATACATGTAAACATGGCACTCAGTTTAAATCAATGGCACTCAGAGCGCCCACCATCAAGAGCCCTTGAACGATCAATATACGTCAGCTACACAAAGGCTGGCGGTGTTTGGACACACACATACCACTTAGATTGATCGTTAGGAACGAGGTGGCGGCAGATGTTTAGTTTTGCCCGCTTGATTGTGTCTTTGCAAGCATAATCTGGTATTGATCTCGCAGAGCGATCGGCTCTGAATGTGGTCAGAGTTGCTCGGGCAACGTTTTTAAACAACCTGCTTTTTTAAACTCTCTTTAACGTCTCTTTGTAGTTTATGTTGGCGTAAAACAGGACTAGTAGATCATGATCCAGACAGGGCTGGAGGGTGGGTTTATAGAGCAGTAGTTAAACCACAGTAAAATAGAACTCATTAACAAATCTAAATGTGAATATTCCTCAGTCATTTTCTCACCCTTCCTTTTAAATAAAAGCACATTTCTACTGAAGCAACAGAGTGAAATGCATAAATTCAGCTGATTAAAAGCGTGCAGATCCCTCCCTCCCGTCAGAGTAATTTCCAGCCTTCATTGCTGCTTTTGTGTTAATTGGTAATAAAGTGATAAGTGGATATCACACAGCCTGAGGCAGACATTAAGCTTTGTTTCTCCAGAGTACTGTCTGTGCCTTATGTGTTCCCATCTGCATGAAAAGGGAGTCTTCAGTTGTTTGTCTCGCATGTCGTGTTGAACATTGTTAACAATTTATTAACAGTCTGGTTTGCGTTTAATTCAAGAATTACTGCAGATTTTATGACACAAAATACATTTTCTACACAGGTCACTGTCCGTCCATTGTTTACAGTGATTTTTGCTGAACAGGCTTCATTTTGTACATATGTGGAGGGATGCACAATATGGATTATTTCATTTTTGTAGTTTAAAGGTGCAGTATGTAGGATTTGAGGACCTATTGGCAGAAATGGAGTATCCAAAATGATGTTTTCATTCGTGCATAATTGCCTGAGACGAAGAATAGTTGTGTGTTTGTTAGCTTAGAGTGAATTCTATCTGCCGAGGGAGTGGATCTGCCATATTTCAACAGCAGCCCAAAATGGATAAACCAAACACTGACTCTCGAGGGACCTTAGCGCTCTTGTTTTTTTGTGTTGGTGTTGAGATGAGGGGTATTAAGCTGGTTGTGTTCTGCACCCTCACCGCTAGATGCCACAAAATTCTGCACTTCTCCTACAATTCTTGTTTTTAAAGCAGCATACCGCTACCTGCTGCATCAGAGTGCGTAAACGCTGCGCTTGCTCAGTCAATTTAGCTTCGTGCCATCGAATCGTATTATCAGCCCATAACACGATTTCGAAATTATCTGTGCATGTGCATTGTTTATGTCATGTGTGTGTGTTTGTGTGAATTTCACAGCTGCAGAGCACATCGCCCGGTGGGAGGACGGCAGGTGAAACTGTTCATGAAGTTTGCATCACATGTTGGTTGTGACAGTGGTCGTGGTTGTTGCTGTCAATGTGTCATCAATGTGTTGTCAATCATCCAATGCCAATGGACCCATGTAGTTTAGATGTACTGTATATACTGTACATGTTGTTTTGTTAAATGTTTTATGTGTTTCATCATTAAATCAAACTGTTGCATTCCCTGCAAATGTCTCGTGAGTGATCTGCTTCAGTTCGAATGAAAAGGCTGCCATTCACTGTCGCACATCTCTGCTCGTTTCTCTTGTATCGCTCCATCCTCCGGCCTCGTGTGACCTCCAAATTGATTTAGTCTGCCATCATTAAAGGGTGTTTGAGTTCTCCCGATGCTGCTCGAAGGAGTGAGAAAGGAAAGAGAAGTACTCCTGAGGTGATGACTGTGGGCTGCCTTCAAACTGCATCGTTGGTCCAATAACAGTGGTGACAGGACAAATAACGTTAAGAAACATATACAACTCTAAAGCAAAGAGCCTGTATGTTCTTGGTACATAAAAGCAGGATAGCAGACTTAAACACATGGGGGGCTAATCAACAAATTTAACACAGGTGTAGACAGAAAAAGTGCAGGAAAGAGACAAAGACAGGAAGTGGAATTTAAAAAATGACACCCAAGGAGAGGTTTTGAACATAAAACAGGAAATTACAAAACTAACACACTTTATAATGTTCCCATCAACCTCAGCTGTAACCTGCAACCTCAACCTTTTTCACACCAGCATGTTAGCACTGTCATTATGAGCATGCTGATGTTAGCATTTAGCTCAAAGCACTGCCGAAAGGTATTACGCAGCAGACTCACAGAGCTGGTAGCAGGGCTGCCGACTCTTAATCTATTTACTTGACACTCTAAGACCCTCAGCACCTCTAATAACGGTCTGACCCCCAGAAAAATATTCCCTTGACCTTCAGATAATCCTGCAAAAGACAAAAATGAGGAAATGTATTTTTAAAGATGAGAAAAGAGGAGAACGGATAGGAGTAGTTACAACAGGATATGGAATTTAGTTTGAAGAGCAGGTGAAGTATTCTTCAAGAGATAAGTGTTTTGTCACCTGTGCTACCTGTCATACCAGTATATATATGTGTATATATATATATATATATATATATGTATATATATATATATATCTCACAGGCACCAGAGAGAAGAAAAATAGACATTCAGTGAGTAACACAGTATAGCGTTTTATATAGTGACTGACCACCTACAGCTTTATAATTAGACGAAGTTGACAGCAAAATGGGATTTAAAAGTTTGATTCAAAGAAATGGCACAAAAGGTTTCCTCAAATCATTTTTCTGACTGCCACTCTGCAAATATTTCCATGCGAAGCTGTGTGTTCGGATGGAGTTTTTTGTTGGCGCCGAATGCAGAGGCCGGAGGCAGTACAACAGTTCAAAGGTAATTATTTACAACAAAAGCTGGGGTGTTCGAGAGAGAGGAGGACAGGCAGACAGGTTGAGTGGTCCGGATGAGAGGAGGTGAAACACACAGGTGAGCAGGTGGAGAAAAAGCACATAACAGAGCTCAGCAACACTAGAAATACACAGATAGCAAAAAAAAAAAACTCTCAAGAGTAGAGCACGGGTTTAAATGAGATGATGTCACGCAGGTGCGTCTCTCCCGCTGCAGCAGTCACGCCCATGGACACAGACACATAGGGAGGAGCAGGAGAGGGAGACAGGAGGGGGACACAGACAAGGGGAGAAAACAACAAAATCCTCGACTGCCACGGCTGAACCATGACACCGTGGCTCCTGTATTCACTTGTACAATGATTTGGAAATAACAAAAAGGAAACTGCGTGAGTGATTTTACAAAAAAAGAATAAAATTCCCTCTTCTTTGATTCAAATAACTTTAGTGTTTCTAAATCCATGTCCAAATAATAATTAAAAACTGTGGAAGGAAAATTCTGTATGTTGACAGATTGATTCAGCACCATGGACAGCGAATGTTCCTGTCACAGTGACGCCTCTCTCAAAATGTTTTTTACAATCTTTTGCAGTGGAAATGCAAAATGTATATCAGAGCACGTGCATACTAATAAGATCACAGGGTCTTTTGCATCAGGTACGTTGAGGATGCCTTCAGTCTGAGGTAAAATCTGAAGCTGAAGGGGAGGCGGTAGATTCACATGACATCTGTCAGAATAACGTACGTCAGTTCAACAAACAGATTCCTCAAGGTGTTTCTAAATCGCCCACAGCGCTCGCTAACACAGTGACTCAGCAGCCAGCGAGGAAACTGAATCTGTCTGCATGTAGAGGTCACGAGTTACTGACTCCAGAGCAGACAACACGTAATAACAGAACAATAACGTCGAGAATTAAAGTAAAGGTAAAAACAATACTGGAGCTCAGGTATAAATTGGTTACATTTTTTTTCACCTCATACAGCTGTTTACCTTAACATGCAGTCAAAAGCTCAGTAGAAATGTAATTGTAAACTATGTTATATTTCATTTGACCGTAGCATTCACCTACAGCAAGGATCGTCTTCATACAGCTGGAAAAATATGCACATAAAGAATGAGGTCAGAGCAACAGATAGTAACAGTCATTGTCAGAGCGCACGCTGATACAAACTGGACCGGTGCATTTGAAA